>NC_133585.1:19463460-19783687 GCF_964106895.1 Numenius arquata | reverse complement strand
CTTCCACAACAACTAAAAATAACAGCCCAAAAGCTGTTCTGATGTTTTCGACGCAAGAGGGGTTATCAGTAGTCAGAGAAGATACACTAACATCAAAACAGTTGTTTTGTGATAACTAGTAATATTCTTCTGTTTGCTTTGAACAACTCCTTGGAGTCCCACTTACATATAATCTATGGAAAACCTGCGAGCAGCCCCCCTGCTCACCATTGCCAAGAAAGGAGAGGAGCGGCGCTAACTTGTGCTAGAACACAGGGAGGGGGCGCAAAACAAAAAAGAAGAACAGTAATAACAATCCTAAGAAACCTTAGGAAGCTTTCAATCATTGTCTGTTCCAGTAAGACAGGAAAAAAAATTAAAGTCTGGTTAAGTGGATTCTGTTACACTCAGGCATGGTGAGGCAAGTCATTTGATCTGCTTCATCTTCAATAAGATTTATATATATAATAATATATGTATGTGTGTGTGCATATATATATAAAACACACACTTAGAAAAATAAATGCTCAAAGACTGAAAAAAAAAATAATTGCTACCAAATTGCTCCCTAAGTATTGGATATTACGGGAATTTTAACAAGGATGTTACACACACAGTGGGATATTTGACATGATACTTTATGGACTTTTTAATTTACTTATGGTTAACCCAGTACCTGCATGACCAAGAACACACCAAAACATTACATTATTTTCCACCATATGCACCAGTGATTCACATATCTTTCCACACATACAGAGGCCTGGCTTTATGCAATATTCTTATACTACAAACCTTTTAACCTTTTTTTTTTTTTCTTCTTCCAATCTGGAGCTGGAATTCTTATTTTCAGAGACTGAATTTCTTTTTCCTTTTTTCTTCCTTTTCTTTCAAGGAGGCAAGCTACACTTTCCCCAATCTCACACTGGCAGCCCACCAACCATATCTTATTTTTAAATAAACTTAGAATGCACAGAGTGCAGTATTTTCTGTAGAACACCAACACACCTTCAGTAAGCTTATCCATAGTCTGAAACATTCATAACTAAACTGATGTTTAAACAACATTTGATCTAGTCTGAAAAAGTCAGTGCTTGCATGACCTTCTAGCACAGCAAGAGCACTGTACTGTAACTTAATCCCATTCAACGTGCTATGGATATGCACACTCAAAACTATGCGTTTTTGCTCTACTTTCAGCCATATCTACTCTTGGGAAGGAACTTTCCTCAAAATCAGGTTGAAAAGAGAACTAGATTATTATTTTTTACTGCTTACTTACGTAACACGGACTGTAGGCTACTCAGTCCGTTACCAACTCCACCCAGTAGTTCCCCGATAGCATCAAACTGCAATAATGGCTTTTTACTGTCTCCTTTTATGAGGTTTTCTTAGATTTATTAAAGCAGGCTGTAGTTTATTCTGTAGCACGCAAGGAGCAGAGGGAACAGATTCTCACCAGACCCTTCTAGGTTAAGCTTCGGCTGCGTGGTGCGTCCCTTTCAAACTTGTTTTTTGCTGCAGAGTGCAAGAATCACAAAAATCTGCCGTACTTTCTAAGTCTCACTGTCCTGGTACAGCAGTCATTTCATAGCCATCTGAAGTACAAAACTCATTGAGTGTTTGTAGGACAGTAGTAGGAACTCAGCAGATTCTTAAGCCTACACTTCATCCTTTGTCTCTCTTAGACGACTGCTAATGTGAAAAAGATCGGAATACAAGCCGCCAGTATTTCAATTTGGTCAAAAAGATGTTTTTTTTTTTTTCTCATTAGCTGAGGAGTACTGCGTGTCCTTCCTTTTATTACAATACTTCTGTCCAAGCTCATGGTTTGAAGCATAAGAGCGTGAGGCAAGTTTACATGCTGGTTTGGTGCTTAATTTTGCTTATTTCCCCAGGAAAACAGAATCGCTCCCGGAGAGCTGCTCAGCAGGAGGAACAGCGCCAAGGGCAGAAATGGACTGTATCGGAACGTGCTCACTGTGTTTGCGAACAGGTAATTTGTATACTTCAGTACCGATACTTCTTCTGGAGACGCAGCAGATCCGGATGTACCGGAACAAGACGGGGCCAAAGGTAACTTTTCAGGATATTGAGCTACAGCCATGAATGCAGGAGCGATGAAAGGTTTGGGCAAGGCATTGCGCCCCCAGAATAAGAGGTTAAGAGAACGCTACATCCTATTTCTCCAATCTTTGTCCATACAAGACTGAAAATGAGAACCTTAGCTGGAGGCTTGATGGCGGGATAGGGATATTTTAGTAGACGACAGCAGCACGATGGCCATCATCAACTCCTTTTTCAGTCAATGATAAGCATCTAAATCAAGACTATAAAACCAGTTAACTGAGTTTACAGAAGAGGGTAGTTCATCCTGAAGCAAGACACGCTTCGCTTCCCCGATTCCCTTCCTTCCCCGTCACCAGCAGAGAACAGTTTACAGAACACAGGCTGCCTTATCGTGATCTGCGCTATATGGGCTGAGCCTTATGAGTCAGTTCTTGCAACTCTACGCAAAAGCTTCCAGGCCAAAACACATCTTTCAGCCTGCCAGCTTGATTTCATGCCACGGAGGAGGAGGGAAGTCATCAGAAGTCTTCTGCACTGCCTGAAGCTGCTTGAATGCTAATTAAAATTAGACAATGCAAAAAAAAGCAGCAAGCGTCAGGCAGCAATGAAAAGCCACAGCACCGAAGTAGCAGCAGGTTATTGAGAATGAAATAAATAAAACAGTAAGGAGAAAATTATTGGTAATGGTCCAAAGGGGCATATTTACTGCTCGATTTTTCTCAGTAACCACAGAAGCACAAGGAACTATGCCTTCAAGAGTATCAACGTCATTGGGTCTTCACTAACACGTCACCCTCTGGTCACAAACTCAGAGACTGTAACCAGAGAGACCGCAGAAGCTGCACAAATGATATTAATTCTGCCTTACTTCAAGTTGAAAAATGGGTTAGTAAGTTCTTCAGGGGAAACAAAACAGAAAGACAGGTCGTTCTCCCGTTGAAAGCTGCAGTATAATGCATCCAGCGAAAGTTCAGAACAACAATTGTGCGGGCAACCATGAAGCCATGACTTCCTAGCTTTCAAGTGCCTGACTCTCACCTAACTAATGTAAATCTCTTTTACATGCTGGAGCTATTTGTGTCTCTTACATCCTGGCTTTGTTTTCAGGACATGTAACAAGAGTGAAAAACAATTTCTATTATCTACAGTGGTAACAGCTTCCTTGCATTCATATTATTATGTCAGCAGGGCTTGAACCCTGAACTTTCAGACTACTGCTACAGCAGTTAACGGAGACATCGTTAACTGGCGATGGGTGGGAGATCTGTTATCCAGAAAGGCCAGATGACTAGCCCGATTATCTGTTCCCAATGCTACGTGGGGTGAATCGGCTCCCTCGGTTCCCAAGCGCAGGGGTAGAGGTAGAAGGTGGCCAGAGCCGAGTTGCCAAGGGGAGAACCTCGACCGCCTCTTCATTCCAACTCCCCAAACCACCCTTGCCCTTTGGGACAAGGGTACCTGAGAATTAGGGTACAACTTGCATCGCAACAGCCTTGGAAACCCTGGAGTATTGCGGGTAAATTATTTGGAGCCATGACTTGGCAACATCAGCAGAACCAGCTATGACAATTCTGACACGCAGCCACTAGCAAACAGGAAAAAAGGAATAAAACCAAAGGCAAGCGCTAGCAGTTGTCCGTGCTGCAAGAGCTTTCTCAGGACCATTTTCGGCAGACAGGATGAGGGGGGAAGGTGCACTGCTCACATCCCAAGTATCACGCAGTCACCGAAGGAGAACAGAAGGCAGGCAATTCAAATAAAATTCTACAGGAACATTTATTGATCTGTTAAGCGTAAAATCGCAGTTTATTAGCTACTGCATTAGCAACATTTAAAACCTCAGTATGCCATGCTCAGAACAGGTACAGACAGCAAGAGAAGTTTACAGCCCCACCGAGGGAATGCCAGACATCAGAAGTGACAGAGCTGCCATTTCAAAATAGCCCAGTGACTTTCATTCTGTTGAACATCAGAAACGCTCCACCTCTTAAACGCACAGCTTGTAGGAAACTGCACTCGTGAGGGTAACCTCAACAACTGTAAATTCTCCTCTACTCAGTCTCAAATATTTGCAGCCCAAGCTCTATTTTTTTTTGTGCCCACAAAAGCAGCTGCCCTATTTAAAGCCTGACATTCCAGCTTCCTCTGCCTCTTCGGGGCACCAACAGGACACCGGTTTCTGCAATGCTACATATTCTTGATGTGACAAATCATGAAAAACCCTGCAGAGGAAGAGAGAGTCACGCTAGCATGCAGTACTCCTGGGTACAGCCTGGCACGTTTGAGACAAGTACCCAGCTAAGCAGGGAGGTTTTACCTCATACAGTGACTACACCAACCTTTGCAAAGGATGCTTTTCTCACAGTTCCCAACTCACCTGCCAGAAGAGATCGCCGCAGGAGGGCCGATAGGCTTCTTCCCTTCCCTCTCCCAACGCTGCTGAATTAAATCAGACTGTTTCAGCACGCATAAAGGCATCCTGCCATAAAGCAGGCTGAAGTCAAACACTAAAACACACCGGGTAGTAGCCTGTTTTTATGGATTTCTTAGCATGCAGCCTATTATAAATACATACTGCCTTTTACCAATTTACTCTCTTTAATGGAAATGGGTCACTACTACGTAATATATTATACTACATTTTCAAACAAAACTATTTGCCTGTTTCCAGATCTCTGTATACTGCTCCCTCCTGAAACTCCTTTAAAAGCCGTCCTTTAGAGTGCCTCCGCCTACACGTTCTCACCGAGTATTTCCATTAGATGGAAACAACTGATCATCAGTGTAGATAGTCCTTAAAAAAACCACATCCCTTCAATTTTTTTTTCATTCTCTTGCTGCTCATACCTATTGAAAACAAAGTATTTTGTAGCTATTGGAGGTTAAAAAACTCTGTTTT
The DNA here is from genome assembly GCF_964106895.1 of Numenius arquata. Taxonomy (NCBI): domain Eukaryota; kingdom Metazoa; phylum Chordata; class Aves; order Charadriiformes; family Scolopacidae; genus Numenius; species Numenius arquata. The sequence goes on along the minus strand of NC_133585.1, from coordinate 19,778,739 downwards.
TTTTTTCTTTTTACCCAGGTAAGGGTACCAGAAGACATGGTAAAACACTCTGTAGTTATGCAGCCAATGTTTGTAAGAAGTTCATGGCCCCAGATACTGGAAGGGAGTTTGCAGGAACAAAATTAAAATGTTATTATTTTGATTTATTATTTTTGAATCTGATACTCAGATTTACAGAGCTCAATAGAAAAAGGTCACTACCACTGGAAAGTCACACCCCAGTGATAGTTTAAGCAATATATAGTAAGTTATTAACAATGACAACAAACAGTGCATTGTTCTACTACATTTTATCATAGAAGGCATTCATGATAATCTTGTCATGCTCTATTTTTCCCCTCCCTCATAACACAGAGTTACAGCAAGCCATTTCCCCATCAGTAGAGAATGACACATACCGCTGTAGCAGAGATAAAAGTTTGGTTTACTTAGTGAAATAATCTTTTAAGAAGGAAGACCTGTATTTGGACAGTGGGCTGCTTTGTTTTTTTTTTTTAACTGGTAAACTGAAAATACACCGTCAGGAAAACAGAACGGTAACCTCATGGCAATCTGAGTAGGAATTACTTGAGAGGTTTTCCAGTTTTCCACTTTGACAGAGACCTGTGAAATTCTTGAAAACTTCCCAGTTGCCACCCACTCCTGAGCAGATTTCAGATCACTATTAGAATTTTGCACTAGAGCATCTTGCCCGAGTTTGCATTCCAAAATGGAAGCCCATTTTGTTTGGGCTCTACCAGTCAGCACTCAGCTTCCTGCTCAACAGAAAATAACCCACCAATAAGCCGGGGAAAAAACTTCTGGTGATTCACTGATGCAGCCTGTGGCCCTCTGTCATGTTCACATACCCAGCAGAAGGCAAATCCAGCAGTTTCAAAAGAGATGACATGTCTTTTCCAGATAGAAGATAGTATCTACCCAATATCACACTGACATCAAGTTAAATATATCAGGATAATATTCAAACTTGTCTCATTATCTTCTATCATGACACGTTCCCTATAACCTTCAGCTCACAAGCACTCAGATCGCGTGCTGAAATACTGCTTCCTGGTCACTGCTGCTTATTGGAAGACACTTCTGCCTCAGATTTGCAATAGCTGCTGAGATTTGTTTTACCCATAAGTGAAAAACCCCCACTTGTTTCTGGCCCAGGAACTGGGGTACTAATCTTAATTCAGGCCAGGGTACGGTAGCATGCAAAGAAAGCAATAACTGATTTATCGCTACAGACAAAACAAGCACATATGAAAAAATAGGTGCAGAATAGTACAAAAAAAGAAAAAGAAAAAAGGTCATGATTAATCCACATATACTAGCGGGTAACTTTCTGGTTTCATCTTATAAACCCATTTGCTGTCTAGTCCTGGCAAAGTGACAGTCTGGGATTCATCAGTTTTATTTCACTTGTTTCATTTCTGCACGGTTTCTCACCATCTCCTGTACCTGACTACCTTGTAAACAACCCCTTGTCTCAAGGAGTGGTAAAATTCTCCTTCCTCCATTCTCAGGAGGCTCATTAGCCTAGTTCAAGGTGATGATGTCTCTTCGATTATAGACCACAAGATGCTCTGAGCTCCATCACCAAAACCAGGGCAGTCTTGCTGTTGTTCCCACTGCTTGTAAGTTTAACCACTAAAGCTGACAGAAGACTGGAAAAACCAACAAGGAAGTTTTGCCGTCTTTTAAATAAGTCAAAGCAGCTCATTGATGTCCAAAAAATACCAGCACAGCACAAGGTAAATGGCAAGAACGGGAAGAAAGGCCTTTCCCTCCTGGCAGCAATGAGCTATTGTATGAGCTCAAGCTGTACGTGAAACTGTACCTTACACTGAACCTCACAATCCGCGGTAATCCTCATCTTGTAACAACCATATGTAGTGCTTAGGTGTCTATATCCTGCATCACGTGGTTCTCGCCTGAGAGCAAACATGATAGTAGTTAATCATTGAGAAGCAACAAATCCCCAAGACCTTTCTCCTGTACTTTCACCTACGCGACGTACATGCATTTCCTCTCCTTCCCTTCTCCCACAAAAAGCCATTCCAGTCCATGCACAACTAATTGTGTACACACCTTTCCCTTTCTCCATTATTTTTCAAGAACTGAACAACCCCTTTCCCAAATGGCTTGTTAAAAAAAAAATTCAGTGTCAGAAGCGACCCGGCAAGGCCCTGGAAGACATAACCGGAGCTAACTTTGCAAGTTATCGGCATTGAGACCTGACTTCTCCCATTGCGACAGGGCAGAGTAACAAGGGCACTGATATGGACCTCTTCTTCTCGAAGATTTTGCCCAGGGCTTGTCACGTAAATCTACGCAATAGGCCAAGTGCCTGTGCTGTGAACAGTTAACGTCTAAGCTTAACCCCTGGCTTCAGACAGTGACAGCACGTTACTGTCCTGTCCGTCCCTCAGGATTTCACGGAAGAGTAAGCAGCCTGGCACTCAAAGGAATTCTGTTCAAGCTTTCTCCTTCTACTGAAGAGTTACTGCTCAGGCTGGACTGCATCTTTCTTAACCTCATGTAAAGAGCAGTCACTGAGAAACCTCAGAAAAATATTTACATTTAGATTTAACTGGCTCCTGCTGAGCTCCTACTAACTGTTTTGTCTAGCAGTCCCATCATGAGAATTATCGAGTAATGCTACTATGCAAACACATTGTTCTCTTACAGCACGTCGCTTAGTCTGTTGTGATGTGGGACATTTCCACAAAAGACATAAATTCTTTTGGTAACTTAAATTAATACCCTTCGGGGCACAGGAGGGAGGGAGGAGGGGAAGAAAACCAAACCAAACACAACAAAAAGAGGGTCTCAAGACTCCTCTCTCATCCTGCATGAAGACTTCTACAGTTTCTTGTACCTAATAAGCCATGAAAAGGGATGACAGATCAAGCCGATAGAGAAAAAACACACGACAGACTGTCACGGGCAGTTAACGTTGGTAAGGGAAAGGGGCTCTAAAAACAGTCTACCCTCCTAAGACAACAACAAGCAACAGCTTTCCTGTTTTGTGTTATTAAAGTTACTGATAAGCAAACTGAAGATCAGCGATAGGAAAAACACAACAAACCAAAGTTAAAAACAACTGGAGAGTTCCACTTTTTTATTGACTTTTTAAAGGTGCTGAGTTTTAATACAACGAATATTTTTAATGCAGTGAACAGATCAATACTTCTCGCACTAACCCAGACTAGACGGAGGTGTAAGACGTGCTAAATCCCATTTCTGGGACACTTAGCAACATGAGGAAGATGGGATCAAACGTACCACCACCCTTTACTCATAGATGGAGACAACACAAGGCTTTTCAATAACATCTTAGATGCTGTGAATACCCCGCTGCCCCATGAGCAAGTAAGTAAATAAGTGAACAAATAAGTAAGCTTAAATCCTGAGTGAACTATGTCTGGCATAGGGACAGACATTCAGAGAGGAGAAAGCTCTCGACAGCACACAGGTGCCACAGCAGGACTGTCAGTGACCTACCATTCAGGTGTTTCGGTTGCACCAAAAAGGACGTACTTCTACCATCACACACACCATTCCACCCGCAGCAAGGCAGCTCCCTCCACGCTGCCCGGCCCTCACCTTGTTGTAGAACTCCTGCTCCCTGGGACCGCGAGGTGGTGGCTGCAACTGCTTCAGGACAGTCCCATCTGGATGCTGCAGTATACCTAGAAGAGAAGCGTTTCCTTCAGGGCTCAGTTTTAAGAGATAAAGCTTTTTTTTTTTCCTTTCTAAACTGGCAGCTCCTACACAAACCCCTGAGAAGAGGTTGGTTTGGTTGCATTCCTCTTTTTCTAGCCATCAGATGATTTGCTGGGTCTAGTTCTGCTCAAGGACAACACAGTTCTGGGATTTGACATTAGAAGTTCTACCCCAAAAAAACCCCTCCATTCAACTATGGAAGATTACATAGACGCTCCCTTTTTAAATAACTGATGTTATTTTTCCAACAATGCCAAAAAGTTAAAGCAGTTAGTACCAAGTTTAATGCATTTCTCACTAATTAAAACAGACATACATATCCTGTGAACTTATTTCTATAGTAGAGGCATAGAAAGAACACTTTTATATTACTAGAAGTAGCACCCCTATAGCACTCCATGCTAATCAGGTGCTACTATTTGTATCACCCATAATCATAACACAGTAAAGAGTTTCACCTCAGCCAGGCAACCACCTTCATCATGCCTGCACCAAAAAAAGAAATAATATATGCTCCCGAAACAGCCTTAATGACTTCCCAGTCAGCAGATTGCTGAGTAGCTGCATGAGAAATGCAACCGAGTATCTGAGGGCACTCAAGAGGTGGATATGGGCAAAAATGGAGAAAAACAACTGCATCCCTGTGAAATGCACTCTAAATTTCAAGATCATCAGTTGCAAGAGAAAAAGAAAAACCCACTTCTGGCAAAGAAATTTTCTCCTAGGGTTTATTCGTGGTTTTTCAGATAGTAATTTATTTTGTTTAGAAGTGAAGCAAAAATGTCAACTGTATCCAAAACAGGTTCCATCTTCAGATTACCCCTTGAGGAAACATGGTAAAACGAGCCAAGAGCTCGGAGTCCCAAAAAGAGTTTGGAGTTGTAACAGCAACTGCGTTTTCACCTTTTAGAAAGCATTATCTCTGAAGGGGCTTTGTTGTGCAGTCTTGGAAACTAAACAAAATCTTTAGAGCCTGAGATACTCACTTTAAAACCACCACCAGACTTCGAAAAGCTCTTTCATTAGTTGGCTGTGCCAATGAGCAAAGAGGGGGGTTTAAAAATGCGCATGGAACACCCCTGGAGTCAAGCTGCTTGCTAAAGGCTGGATTTGGTATACCTTCCAGAACTAGAAAAATACTGCCACACAACCAGGGGCAGACTACCACAACATCTACAAGACACAACAGGTCCTCACCACCCCTTTTTACAACTTAGCAAAGAGCACAAAATACCTGAATGGCACCTGTTCTGAATGTGTATCGCTACCAAGCACAACATTAAAAAAAAACCCAAAAACAAACCCAAAGGTTTTTATAACACATACTCCTCAAAATCTGCATGTTGGCTTTGATGATGGCCAGCAGTGTGTCCAGGTGGCCAAGAAGGCCAACAGCATCCTGGCCTGTCTCAGGAACAGCGTGGGGAGGAGGACTCAGGAGGTGATGGCCCCCCTGTACTGGGCACTGGTGAGGCCCCACCTCGAGGGCTGTGTCCAGTTTTGGGCCCCTTCCCACAAAAAAGACATTGAGGGGCTGGATCGGGTCCAGAGAAGGGCAACGGAGCTGGTGAGGGGTCTGGAGAACAAGTCTCCTGAGGAGAGGCTGAGGGAGCTGGGGGTGTTCAGCCTGGAGAAAAGGAGGCTGAGGGGAGACCTTCCCGCTCTCTCCAACTCCCTGAGAGGAGGGTGTAGCCAGGGGGGGTCGGTCTCTGCTCCCAAGTCCCAGGCGATGGGACAAGAGGAAATGGCCTCAAGTTGCGCCAGGGGAGGTTCCGATTGGATATTGGGAAAAATGTTGACAGGGAAAGGGTTCTTAAGCCTTGGAATGGGCTGCCCAGGGAAGGGGTTGAGGCCCCATCCCTGGAGGGATTTAAAAGCCGGGTTGACCTAGTGCTTAGAGACATGGTTTAGTGATGGTTTTTATGAGAGTTAGGTTGATGGTTGGACTAGATGATCTGAAAGGTCCCTTCCAACCTGGACAATTCTATGATGATTCTACGCTATTACTTGAAGAGTTTAACATAACCTGATATTGTCTAAAGTTCCCTCATCCTCTAGATTTCTTGACAGACTAGAGCACCTCCTCTGTACCTGTGACTGGGGCAGGCCTGGAAACCAAAGAGATTGACATTTCAACACTCACCACAAAGATGAAAACTCCATAACCTTCCATCTGATCTACAACAACCACCAGAGATACCATCGCCTGCAGATCATGCTAAACTATGGATGTCGGTCATGGTTTTGTCCTGGGGTTCCTGAGGCTTTTCAGCACAGACAGGGAGTAGTATTGTTTTAATGTAGGAATAAGCAATTTAACATTTCTGAAGAAGCAGCAGAACCATACCAGAATTAAAATTCTGAACTATCTCACAGACATTTCTCTACGTCTCTGCATGCAAAGCTTGTCAGCATTCTGAAATTCAAACCTACTGCAAAAATAACAAATGCAGATGTATGCGCTCTGCTAAACAAAAATTATCGCATCCAATCCACACGCTTCACTGAACTACAGACAAAACCTGTTCCACGCAAACATCCTGAACATCTACTTTAGAAGAGATCCTCTGTCCTCTGAAGGTATCTAATAAGGACTGACCGGTACATATGCGCCACCTTAACCCGTGCATCGGGAAAACAGCAGCCAGAGTGAGAAGTTTTGCGATTTGCACGACCGAGCGTGTCACGCTGAAAGAGAACGGCTCCTTTAGCTACAGGATTCACCAGTGGCTTGGGGACCTCCAGCGCTTTGCAGGCACGGGCACCAAACCACACTCTATAAGGTGGCATATCCCATCAGCTCCTGTGGAATAAAGCCACAAACTGAGGTGGTCATCTTACTTACTGCACATGATTTACGCTGCTCCGGGGGGAGCACTACTGAACAGTCACAGGGAACAAAGGGAAAATGGGAAGGTTTTTCAGGAACCCTACGGCAAAGAAATTTTAAGGCATACTTTAACAAAAAAAAAACCAAAACCCAACAGTTAAAAAATACTTTGAATACCTTCATGTCCTCTGCATGTTTGTATGTGGGGACAGAAGGGAAGTTGAACACAGGGAACAGAGGTGATATGCTGGAGGAAGCTGGGCAGAACAAGGCAGGCTCTGAGCCTGAATCGGTAAACAGCTCAGATACTAACACCAGCTGAGCACAACCTTCAAGGTACCTTTGCCATATTGTATGCATAGCAACAGAGGTATCCCGACAAAAAGGCGTACTAGTTTTATAGATGTAAGCTTTTAAAATGCTAGAAGTTCGATGGGGTAGAAAAAGGCAGAACAGAAAATAGCAGGAAGGGTGACTACTGTAGGAAAAGGCAGAAAAGGCAATGGAGAAGGTAGAAGACATGCTGGTCTCCTCGCACATGCTTAATTAAAGTTCTCACAGATTCTGGCACACAGATTGTCTGTGATATTCCTTACCAGTGCTATTAGCAACTACATATATCCAAACATCTGGCCACTAGCTTCACAACAAAGACACCATGGGGAGCAGCACTGCAGAATTATACATGACCCTGTATCTTTAGCATCTCCACTGCCTGCACTCCTACATACAACATCTGTAAAGAAATAAAACGAGAAGATTCAGTTACAGAAAAACGAGAGAGCTGTGACTGCCAGAGCAGCTTTGGTCTTCACTTAAATGTAAAACTCAGTTTCTAAGATGAGATCATCAACCGTGGTGGTAACTCTGCAGGAAAATCGTGGTCTTGCTCATGAGATGTCGTGGAGCCAGCTTTACCTAATCCGTTTGAGCTGCACCCACAATACGAACGGTGTGTCACCTGGGTTGTCTTGATCCAACTGCGATAAAATTGACATGCCAAAGGTGAGGCTCTCCCCGAAGTGAGCCTTTTTTGCCTGATCCCACCCTGTACTATGATAGATGAACAACGAGGCAGACCTCCAGCTCCAAGGATCCAACGTACCTCCCTCGACATTTTATTGCACCGGTTGCAGCAGGAGCAAGGGACAAGAATTGCTTTGCTGTGGAGATTATCAGCGGCACGACATGCCACAGACGCAGGCTGTAGATAAGACGAACTCAGAGTGCCATTAGCGCTGTAATTCCACTCACCGAGGGTGGAAGGGGTTATGAAGTTCAGCCCTTGGCCCATTCGGCAGAGGCAGTTCCTACCGACGGGGTTCAACGGCGCTATGACAGCAGGTACTTGTTATAGCTACTCTCAAAGGGCACGCTAGGAGCTGAATGGACATATATACCTTACATTTGGCTGAGAGGCAGGAGTTACACCAAATGTGAGGGCCCGGAAGGGTGAGGAACGCCATTTAGCAACCTTAACTTGGCTGCTGACTCTGGCATCCACCACTGCCTATGTTAAAAGGCACCTTCACCAGAAGGGCCAACACCTCACTCCTCAACCTGGAAATAAAACAGGAGTTTAAAGCTCGTGGAGGCACGCTTCAAAAATGCAGTATCCTTACGGTATTTGTATTATTAGACCCCTTGCAAGCCACTGGGTTGAACATACCCTTACCACCAAATAAACAAGCAACCAAGAGGTTACCCCAGGTTGGTAAATCGCTTACTAACGTTTTCCAGAAGTTTTTGCTTTGAGGGTTCCCTTTAGATAAAGCACAGTTTCAACATATGTTCTCCGAGGGTACCGGCACGTCATTACCTAAATTCCCGTGTCTTTTTTTTTTTTCAAAAAGCTGCCTGTTACAATGCAGCTGAACCGCAGCCTCCCTCTGCCCGTTAAACACCCCGTCCCGATGCCCCGTCACCCTCTATGAAAACCACCAAAACCTCAGACTTTCAGCAGCGGCGACACCTCACACCGGCTGAGCTCCTCCAGCCCCGCAGGAGGGCACGGACCCTGCCCGGGGAGGCCACCCGACCCCAGCACGGACCCCGGGGGCGAGAAGGTACCGGTACCTCAGCCGGGGAAGCGGCGGGGGCCCAGCCCTCAGGTGCCATGTCCCCCTCCCGCCACCGGCCAGCGCCTCCCGCCTCTCACCGACACCCCCCCCACCGCCGACACCGGGGCTACCGGCCGCCGCCAGCGGGACGTGAGGAGAATCGAAGCTCAACCCACCCCGCCACAACCGGCTTTAGAGAGGGATAAGCCCCCTCACGGGCGGCCCGGCCCGACGCGCCGTTCCCTTCCCCCCCCCTCCCCGGCCGCCGCGCCGCGCCCCGCCGCCGCTCACCGCCTTTATCCTTGCCGTACATGTGCCCGGCCACCTGGTGCGACAGCGGCACGCAGCCGTTCAGCCCCCGCCGCCGGCCACCCGCCGCCGCCGCCGCGGGGCCCGGGGAGGCGCCGAGCGCCGGCTGGGCCGCCGCGGCCTCCTCCGCCTCGCCGCGCCCGCCGCCCGCGCAGCGCCCGCGCCCGCCCTCGGGGCGTCCCGCCGCGGGCGGCGCCGGCTGCGGGGGCTCCGTGGCCATTTCCCGGGGGTGGCGGCGGCGGGAGGCGAGGGGGCGGCGGGGCACGGCCGCGCTGTGGCGGCGGCGGGCGGGCCTCAGCGGGCGCTGCGTGCCGGGGCGCGGGCGGCGAGGGCCCGCGGCTCCATCACCCCGCGTCCGCACCGCGCCGCGCCGCTGAGGCGGCGACTGGCCCCGGCACCGCCCCGCCCCGGAGGCGGCTCCGCCTCCGCCGCCCGGTACGGCCCGAGGCGGGGAGGGGGCCGCCGGCGCCCAGCCAGGCGCGGTCCCGGGGGTAGGCCGCGCTCGGGGCCCGGTGCCGCGGTGAGGGCGGGGCGGGCAGCGACGGGTCTGCGCGGCCAGCCGCGGAGGCAGCGGGGCCTAGCGCACCCGCGGAACCCGCGCCGCGACCCGCGGAGGGGCCGGGGACACCCGCCCCCCTGGGCATCCCTGCCCCGCTCTCCCGGCCCGGGGCAGCGAGGGGCGTGCGGTGGCGGGCAGGGACCGATCTCCCTTCCGCCGGTCCTCGGTAACCAGAAATATGCCCCAAATCCGCTTCAGTTTTACACCCAACATCCCCAGTTTTGTCCCTTTTCTCCCTAGCGGATCGGAGGGAGGGCGAGCAGGAGCCAAGCCAAGCGTGTCAATAGCTTCGGGGCGGGTAAGGACCTTCAGAGCAGCCTAACACCGAGCCTGGCCCTGCTCTGTGGGCGCTGGCCTTGGGTTTGAGGTGGGGGCGCCCGGCCTGGCCCAAGGTCCAGTCCCTGGGTAAGAAATTAATCTCTAATCCAAATCGTAACCCCCTACAGGTAGAGGACGAGCCCTGCGTTCACCCACAGGACCCCGGAGCCCACCGCCTGGGTAGGAGACTTATCAGCGTTTCTTTCCTTTAGGGCATATTTGTCAGCCTGTAACTAACAGCCTTTTTGCTGTTTCTTTCCTTTATAAAACGAGCGGATCTCTGTGAGTATCAGACCCGCCGCGGTACCCACCAGTATCAAGCTGTGTTTAGCATTAGTAGGATGCGGGAACAGCAAAACAAGAACGGAGAGAGGAACGTGAATTTTAGCAGATAGACGATGTTCCCACAGGGTTTATAAAAGTGGGCTGATGTATATCAGGAATCGGCATTGATGTCATGGCGGGGAGAAACGGTGTGGTGAGCTCAGCTATTACGTGCCCCATCCCATCGCGTGGAGATATGGCAGGTGGTTGGGAGAACTGGATGGCCGTCTGAGGGATTTACTGGGGAAATTAAAGTATCAAACAGGAAGGTCACAGGGAAAATGAGGGCATTGAAAATTGAGAGGAAGGAGCAGAGCATATAAATCTATCATCTGAACTGAGTTTCCTTAGTTCTCTGCTCACAGAACAATTTGATTCGCTCTTTCAATTGGGTAAGATGGCAAAGATAGCGGTAACAACTCAGCAAGATCCTTTCTGAAGTAACAAGGCTGGTCGGAAAAGTTAACATTCCTCCCTCACAATATCCTCTTCTCATCATTCATCACTGGACAGCCCTAAAAATTAGGAGTCAGATGGTTGCAAGCGTGAGCTCCTCTCTTCAGTTCCCCAATGCTGGATTTTCCCAGGGGGATGCTTACGCAGGAGAGAAAAGCCACAGATTGGTCAACCCTTGCACACCCACACAAAAAAAACCCAAAATTACTGAGGAGTACAGTGAAAAAAAAAAAAAAGCACAAGTGTGTGGCAGAGAGAAGGCTCCTGGTCTCTGCAGCAGCAGCTGCTGCAGGGTTCGGATGCCAGCCTGAGCCTTGCGGAAAGGTATTTCCCCCTGCAGAGATGTGAGACACTTTGTCTGATCCAGCTCTAAACGCAGAGAGAAAAACATAGATGCCATTTCAGGCTTGCATGAGTGCTTATCTAACACCGCAATCTACCTGAGCTTGAAATCTTAATGGGAAAAAAATGGAATTAAAAGGCAAAAAATTGGAATTTACAGGCTATTAAAGTACCTAGTCCTGAACTAGTATCTTGTAGATATCCTTGGAAGTGGACCTGGAGGGGATTAAAAGAAACACGAAAGCATGAGTAATTGGAATAAGTAAACACTGACTATTTCCTTTTCCCTGGTATTTGCTTTATTCAGATTTATGCATATAGCAATCTAAGTGATGCGAGACTCTGCCTTCCGCTCACTCATTCTACCCTCACGCTTCCGCACACACAGTTCACTAATCTTACCTGGGAACTTCTAAAATAAAACAAGTGAAACTGTGAGAGAATACCAGAAATGACAAATAATGTATTTCTCCACAGGGCGTGATACTGTAAAAGTTTGCACTGAAAGCTGAACCTACCAGTGAGATTCCCAAGGAAACTTCTCATCTCCGGGCTGAGCAATTGCACTCGAAGAGAAAGCGAAAGAGGCTGCAAACAGCTTCTAAAGACGGGGCAGGTGGGTAAGGAATCCCTCCCAGCAAAATGCATTTGGCAAAATTAGGCTTAATTCTGGGTTACTACTTCTTGCTGGAAAACAATCTTCCCTCATTTGGTCTGACAAAAACGTAATAATAGTAGTAAATATCACATACTCATTTATTTCGCACAAACCGCTTTGTGCTGCAAGAGGCAGATTGCAAAGCTCCCCCGAACTGAGCGAGGTTTGCAAAAGTGTCACTTTCTGCTGAAATAAAGCCCTTTTTTCAAACACAAGGGCTAGTTAATAACTAACTGCAAGACGCTGGGGAGTTTAGTACAGGAAATAAGCTCATACTTCAGTGGGAGTGCAGGGGGACATTAGGTAAACAGATTAGTGGGGCTGGGTCTTGGCCAAAATATTGGTCTTCTAGAGGTACGCTGACAGCAAGCACCACTGGATTTTTGACTGTCCTTTTGGACGGTTCGCAGCCACTTCTTCCCCATTTTGCCAAAAATAGCGCTCCTCTGCCGCAGCAGCCGTGTGTTCTGCAGAAGGTCTGTACCGGAGAGGAGGATCCAGCTGCCCGCAGAGCCACTTCCTGCAGCAGGCGGCCGCGCTTGCGTCGCTTCTGCCAGATGAGCAGATTGCAACGGAACCGACCTGGACCGTGTGCGTGCTCCTGATAAGAAACATCGATTGGTGAAACCAATAATTTGCTGGACGAGTGAAAGAGAGCACCTGCAGTTGGTGGTTCTGTGGGCAGGAGGGCCCGTCCTGCTCCTTCGGCGTACGGCAGGCATCGTCACAGGGGTGTGGAAGTTGTAGCCGTGCTGCAGTTCTTTTTTTTCTTGCTGTTTCACAGCAGAAGGGTTGCTGTATCACGCCCTCTTAACATAGCTCAGGGCTTTTAATCCTTTGATAGATCCACAAAAGTTCATAGAATGGTTAGAGTTGGAAGGGACCTTAAAGATCATCCAGTCCCAACCTGACACCTCCCACCAGACCAGGTTGCTCAAAGCCCCATCCAGCCTGGCCTTGAACCCCTCCAGGGATGGGGCAGCCACAGCTTCTCTGGGCAACCTGGGCCAGGGTCTCGCCACCCTCACAGCAAAGAATTTCTTTCTGGTATCTAATGTAAATCTCCCCTCTTTCAGTTTAAAACTGTTACCCCTCATCACTACACTCCCTGCTAAAGAGTCCCTCCCCATCTCTCCTGTAGCCCCCTTCAGGTACTGGAAGGCCATAATAAGGTCTTCCCAGAGCCTTCTCTTCTCCAGGCTGAACAACCCCAGCTCTTTCAGCCTGTCTTCATAGCAGAGGTGCTCCAGCCCTCGGATCATCTTCATGGCCTCCTCTGGACCTGTTCCAACAGGTCCATGTCCTTATGTTGGGGGCTCCAGAGCTGGATGCAGCACTGCAGGTGGGGTGTCACCAAGGCAGAGCAGAGGGGCAGAATCCCCTCACTCGCCCCGCTGGCCCCACTTCTTTTGATGCAGCCCAGGATGTGGTTGGGTTTCTGGGCTGCCAGTGCACATTGCCGGCTCATATTGAGCTTCTCATCCACCAACACCCCCAAGTCCTTCTCCCCAAGGCAGCTCTCAATCCATTCTCTGCCCAGCCTCAACTTGTGCTGTCTTTTTTGTTCTTGTGAAGTAAAGGAAAATCTAAACTTCTCTTGTAGCCGTAAAACTCACTGGTGCTGCTATCCCACCTTCTTTCCTAGCTACTGCCTTGTCACTGAGGCATTAGGTGCCACAATGATTAATATTTTACTTGGCTCTGACTGATGCAAACTCTTCTTTGACACTACTTCTCCTCCCTGGCAACCAGGTACATCTGGGGTTTTCCAGGATGAAAACAAAGGGATGGTGTCAAAAGCCAACCTATCTAGCTCTGGAGATAATACAGTACGTTTCGAAAATGACTGTGAGGCTAATTCACGGCAGTTGTGTATTTTCTGGATCACCTTTTCTACAAACAGAACCACAGCTGTAAATTTTGGGAAGTCTTTAGTATTAAAAAGCTACAAGGACTATAAAGGTGAGAAGTGCATTTCAATAGTTTCTTCCTCACAGTCCTTGGACTTTTTTTTTTTTTATCATTAAAGAAACTAAGCAAAGAATTTGGAGAAAAGGTTCGGGTTTGGCCTGAGAGGAGGTTAAGGGGTGGGAAGCAAATGGAAGGGGCTTTCAGGGCGGAGAGGAGGGAGGCAGCGGTGGGTGGGTGCTGAAACTGGTTTTATTCAACATCTTCACGACCTGCAGAAGGGACTCTGCGTGACGTCTCCAGGTCTGCGGATGGTCCTGACCTCCTTAGGGCAGTCAAACGCCACACCAATGGCAAAGATATCCTGCAGGACCTCACAAAGCTGAATGAAAGGCACAGCATTGGCACAGGAGCTTCCATCTGGATAAACATAAAGTTTATCCACATGTAGAGGAAACTAACTCGAACTAAAGCTCCTCAATTCTGATCCCGGAACTGGCTGTCACAGGCCGGGAAAGAGATCCTGAAGTCGCTATTGACGGTTGTCTGAGATCATCGGCCCCGTGTGTGTCTGCAGCCAAAAAAAGCCAACAAAATGTTGGGCAACACCAGGAAGGGCATTGAGAAGAAGACAAAAGGCATCGTTTTGCTACTACGTGTAGCCTCAGCGTGCCACGTATTGAGGCCAGCTTCCACGCCCCATCTCTCATGGAGAATAGGAACATACCATTAATTAATCGGTGCAGAAGATGGAATTAAACCGTGACTTGTGGAGGGCCTGAATAAATGAAATGTATTTTAGCTGCCTCCAGCCCTAAAAAAAGGGCAATGATACAATACACTGGTGTATCTGTATCGGGGGGCTGCTAAGGTTTTACAAACATATGATAGCATTTTACCAGTCACATCCTAATGCTTTAGGGTAACCCCAGTACTTGATTTAAGATGATTAACATGCCAAGAGGTTTATTTAAAATGCCTCTTTGTCGTTCCGTAGAGGCTCCTTACACTGCCTCTACCTGCAGTAAAATCAAACACCTATTTATTGACTTCACCCGCTGCCAACTGGCATTTTAAAAAGTCTCTTCTACTAAACAGCGTTCTACTCCCAGGCTTTGTCTGCAAAGCAACATAATTTCAACCCTTAAAAAGCAATTTAACCCATGCAGATGTTGGAGCCAAGAATGAGACTGAAAGAGCAAGATCACACTGTCTGAAAAGAGCAATGAATTTAGTAATTGCCAAAGTGAAAGCCTGTTCTGGCTGTTGTTTTGGTATCCGAGTCTCGAGCAAGAGTCCCGGCGGTGAACAGACAGTGCGTCTTGACCATGTCTTAGCCATGTATGGTGATATTTGCCAGCTGCAGAGAAGTATTTGAGAAAAGTTACGCACTCGGTGACCTCCTCATTCATTTTGCTGCCTGTCTGTTGCCAGCTGACTTGACTGAGCAGCACAAACATTCCAGCTACTGCGCAGATCCTTGCAGCGTGCTGAATTCCGAATGCTCCGCACATTAAAGCTATCATTTCTGGCACACTCGGGAAGCTCCTCTTTTCTGCACAGGCTTCTCCCAGAGAGCAGAAGGCACTGTTTTTTGTTTTTTTTTTGTATAAGTGTGCCACGCATTCAAAAGCACCGAAAGAAAACTGCAGTCCGATGGTAAAAAGGACGCAGAGCAGAGCAGATTAAGAGCAGTGCGATGTCGTATCAGAAAGCAGGGATGGTTCAGCTTTCAGCTAGAGGAAAAAAAAAAAACCACCAGAAACAATCTCTCTGTGCTTATTTGAGACATTTGCAACTGCTCGAGAACCCCAATAAATCCTTTCTTACCGGTCCAAACCACACATGAGAAAGGCAAACTGAATTCTGCTTTGCTACAGTCACATAAACCCACTGTGGTTTTCCTGACTTCGGGGAGGGCAGCAGTAAATACTCCCATTTATTACAAACTGCACATCTAATTAAACACTTCACAAAGGTGGGCATGGAGGCTGCTGACAGGGGACCTGTGGTATGGGCGTCTGTTGCTTTCTGTCCAGTACTGGGGGATCTCACCAAGCGTTCAGGAGAAAAAACACAGTAACAGATGTCTGCTCGAGGCACACAACCCCCTCGGCTGTAAAAGGGGTATGGTTTTGGCTAATAGAACTGCTTGGGCCCAGAAGCTAACGAACAGCTGCTTTGTACATCTTATGCTTTGCTCTATTAAGAGGGATAATGAAATGCAAGGCGTCATTTTCTGTACTTTGATTTATCCCTTTTGCTACCACCTAGCAGTGTTACACCATGCTAAATCTTCTCTTCTAGCTTTCGCTCTCCTCCCATCTGCCATTTTATTTCTTTTTTCCCCTTCCTGCTCTTTTCTGCACATTTGATTGATTTATTGATTTGATTGATTTGATTGATTTACTTTTATATTATTTAGTTTTTATTCAGCTCCTCTCTGCATTAGCCTCAGCATTAGGCAGCCTGGAAATCATCCTGCCTGAGAAACTCGCTATGCACCACAGGCAGAACGGCAACAACACTGCTATAGAATAAACCAAGCAGCAGAGAGCTTCAAGCAGCAGCCCTCAGTACCCATCCTAAATTAGGGATGGCTCTAGGAAAATTATCATTCTCCTGCCGCTGCAGAGAAGCCACTCATCGATACAGGAAAACCAGGGCAGCACAAGACTGGGTGCGCAAAGCAACTGGGAGAAGGGGGATTCGACACTGCCAGGCCTAATGTGCACCAGCGACAATGGAAAAGGCATTTGGTCTTCTCAACAGGTCCACATGAGATGTTCTGCCCGTGCTGAGCACTGATAAACTCAGCCCACTGGCAACATAGCGTTGGGGCACCCCTCTCTGCCCACATGCCACAGGGAGGTCGTGCTCTTCCACCTAACCCGGCCAGGGCCACAGGGTGAAACAGAAGCCAAATTTACTACAAGACTTCCAAGCTCAGGATGGCTAGAGAGGAGGTTTCTTTGCAACACCAATGTTTAGTTTCACACCCACGTTCTTATCCTTCCTGGTATTATAAAATGTTCTTCCGTTACTGGAGTGACCGACTGTGATACAGCAGTGACTCACATTTCCACATCCTTATCCAGCTGTATTACACTCAAAAGGAAAATCCCAGTCCCACTGCTGTGCAACTGTGTAAAATAAAATTTTACAGACCCCAGTGGCACCAGAACAAGGTCCAAACTGCAACAACATGGTGAAAATTTTAATAGGGGCTGCAGTCAGCTCCGCTGCTGGCTCTTGGGGAACTGGCGATACAATTCCTAGAAAAAAAAATATACATTAATACATGCACGTATAAAAAACACTCCTTAAAACCAGCATTGCTCACATCAAGGGGTACCCATTGCACAGCATTTGTTTCCTCCTAGTGGACCGGTATGTGATTGCAGTGCTGGCCTCCGGCATTTTAAAGTACCCATTAGGTTAACAGACTTAAATTAAATGTGCAGAAAATACCTGTAACTCACAGCTGTCTTGTCTTCAAGAATGCTGGTTCTAGAAGCACTCGAATATTTGACATTCAGACTATTTTGATGAGTCACACTCAATTACTGAAGAATCAGTACTTTAATTTGTTCACCTTCCTAATGAACACTTACATGTTGAAAAATAACGTACAACAGAAATACAGTTTTACTCTGGGACAGGAATCCTTCGCAGCTTTGATATGACGGATTCGTACCACATTTTCATGTAGGAGTTTCAATGTGATGTAAAAATTGCACATTTGCAGAAGAATTCCTTTATGGTCAAAACTTGGCAAAAAAATCTAACCATGAGATTACTTGAGGAAAGCACTAAAGAACAGAGATTTCAGAAAACACTGGTACAGGCAAGCACTCCGACTGTCGGAACATGATAACCTATTATGGTACTAAGGAAAAAAATAATGAAGTGCTCTCTGTGATGCTCATCAAGGCTGCTGGCAAGCTTCTTTACTCAAATTCAGGTATCTCTTTTCGTTACCACGTTCGAACAGCTCACATAGATGAGTATCAGCAACTTTTAGGTATGGTACAGAAAACTGTACGTACATCAAAATAAAAATTTAACCACTTTGTGTCAACACTCATAAATGTGACACTTCTCCAAAACAAACTCACCAGGATGTAAATCACCAAAGACTCTGCCTCCACATCTTTGCTTCCCAGGAACAAAAACTTCTCATGGAGCTCACTTCCCTGATGCCCAAACTCCAGGAAATAGTTTTATTACTCAGGAGACTCCTTTGAAACTTCACAACTTCCATCTCTCAGAACATTAACGCAGCTCTCAGTGAACTTTTATTCCTTCAAGAGCAGCCAGGCTTTGCTGCTAACAGGAAAAGAAGTCTCAGAAGGAAAACCCAACCCAAACACAGGTTTATGATTCCAGCAGCATTGGCACACAGCACTACTCGGAGCATAACTCTCCCCAGCAAGAAACAGCACAGCCAGGAGATAACACAGACGTTACAGCCTTGAGACTAAGGTGAGCTCAAATGTGTATTTGACAAAAATACAGAAATACCCAGTATGACATTCTAATAATACAGAAATAACTTTGTTTTGGATAAAAGCAATGTATTTGACAATTTAAGGTTAAAACAACTTTCCATACGCATCAGTACTCAGCCAAGTAAAAAACATCAAGTACCCTTATAGTCAAGACAGGAGGAAAAGATGGAAACTAAATGTATTTGACTGCAACTTCTTGCAAGCAGAGGTCTCTCTCAGACAATAGCACTCCGCCTGCAAACCCTCCTTCTCTGTGCCACCTTCTCTACTTTTTGTGCCTTCTGCCAAAGTTCAGACAAGGCAGCTAAGACCTGAGCCTCTGAAAGTCTCACATCAAGAATACACAAAACATTTTCTTCAATCTTAACCAGTCGTATCAACTACACCTTTAAAAAAAAAAAAAAATTAAAAAAAAAAAAAAAGCCTCTACTGCCCCGATCACCTGGAAGAATCCTTAAGGGTCCAGGTTAAAATGTCCACTTGCTGAAAAGGTCTTTCTTCTAGCTCTGAGGTAGTCTCTCTGTCCCAAGACATTGACAGCTCAACGTTACACAGGCTGCGATTACGCTGATGGATTGGGGTTTAATACAAAACTGTCCTCAGCCACCCCACTCTTTGGGTTTTGCTTTGTAGTCATTTGCATGTTAATAAATCAAAGCTATTTAATTTAAGGAAACCAACACGATAGCCATTAATGCAACCATGTCAGATAAGTGCCATATAAAAGGGGGGCAAGACCTCTCCTTGTCTCATCCTTCCTTTCCCCCTCGTTTCCAGCTGTCGCTAAAGTCTTTCCTTGTCCATGTCAGTTCTTTTGGTAAAATTAGCTGAACCACATTAATGGTCAGCCCAGGGAGGCAGGAGTTATTTAAGACACATAGAGCCTAAGGCCACTTAGTAACAAAGGTGTGATGCCTTCCTCCACAGTGGGAAGAGTCCTCTGGAACCAGCCAGAGCAGTGATGAAGCAGACAGTAATGATGAGTGGGGTTCTAGTTTTTATTTTAGCTCCTGGAATAAACGGGCATAGCCTCCCACACACAAATGTCCCCTGGTCTGGGGAAGTCAGCTTCGCTGCTAGAGACTGCAAGTGAAACTAAGGCTTTCTAGAAGCAAAGACAACCCTGCCACCCCCTGTCCATCACTCTTTGAGCACTTGGTATCATTCCACTTGTCTATTAAGAAAGTTCTTGCAGAGACCATCTTCCTAATTCTACTCTAAATACAGGTCTGCAATTCCAGTAGTACCTTCTTGATACCGTACGGTAGTAGGGTCAAGTTTCAACACTGCTGTAAAATCAAAGGTAAAGTTGCCCTTTAGTTCCATCTTGCTATAAAAGCCTCTTATGTTGTCTGTTCAGAGTTAGTAATTTTGAATTTGTTCTTCTACAGAAGCCACACGGAACAGTAGTGTAATAGGCCAAGGGTGACACCTGCAGAAAATGCAGCACAATCAGAGGTTAAGCTGCATTTTGGCACCGTGGTTTCTTTCCTGCCACTGCCTTTTACATAGAAATCTATCCAGATCTTAGACTTTAGAACCTCTCCTGGATTTTAGAATTTACCTTTTGAACACACGTTCTACTGAATAGCCTCAGAGTAGTACACATGTATTTCAAAATAATTTAATACCTATTTTCTGATGAAGTACATTCTGTGTGTCATTTTAGCTTCATACTCCATGAGAGGGTACACACACTTTACAGGACAAAAAATTTAAACCATGACTATTTAGTAAATTATGCATTGTAGTGATTAAAACAAGACAAGCATCAGAGAAAATACACATGCTGAAGCCTGATGTATATGCTACACTGGAAAGTCTTCAGTGACATGACAAAGAATTTGTGGTTTTTCCCCCCAATTACAAGCGAGCAGAGAATTTGTCAGACATTCATTTTGTAGCTTCTACTGTCCCTTTACGCCTCCTTCCTCTTGATGATCAGAGGCCCAACGTTGTCGCCAGTTTCCTCGTTGTGCTTTGTGTGAGAGCCATCACACAGCGGGAACTGAAAAAAGAAAGAATAAACACATCTAAAATACATCCAGAGTCACAATTAAGAACCTAGGTTGAAAGTTCATTAGAACGCCTTCTCATTACATCAGCTGTGACCACAGACCACTTTTGTGCTGGTGTCTCAGGTCTCCATGAGTTTTGCCTGAACACTCGTTTTGGCCATGTGAATACAGAGTGGGCAAGAGGCTTGTTGTGAAAAAGCAGCAACTCAGCTGCACTCTATTTTGTGTTCCTGCCTCAGGCCAGCACGAGGAAAACACAGCCAGAGCTGGCCTTCAACTGTAACCTACCTGGAGTATCTTGCTCTCAACCTTGCCCCACACTCTTGTTTTCCCAGGCAACAGCCAGAGTTGAGTCAAGTTACAGAAGGTAAGCGGGGTAAGGAAGAGAAACAGAAGGAGATCCTTAGCTGATTTTTTTTTTCCCCTGGTTTTCCATAGCACACGATGAGAAAAAGAGCAGTTTCCCTAGCTCATCTCTTATTTAAGAAGACACACGTACGTATTAGTCCTGCCTCTGGACAGGTAGAGTGGCAAATGGCCTTTGCTTCGTCCTGACACAGCGAGCTTATCTCATGGACACACAAGGTCTCTTTGCGCAAGCTAGCTTCCACATGAGGATTTTGACCTGTTAATGGAAATCAACTGCACTTCCAACTGACATGGCTATTTATCAAAGGCTCTTAAAGGTAGCACTGAGGAAGTAATTTGAATAAATGTTTGTTCCATAAAAAAAACCAACCAAACCCTAGAACAGCCTGGTCAGAGCAAGACCCACAGGGACTCCTTTAGCCAGCTGTAACCGCCCAGGTCCCAGACTACTCACAATCACTCTGCTCCTGAGCAGCTCTTTTCACATGCAAGAGCCAAAGGACTTTATGTGAAGCAACAAAAGCGAGGTTAGATCCCATCACTTTTCAAGCAGAAGCTGTGCCTCCTCTGCAGAGGAAACTGGAGATGATCACAGAAATAGCACATCAGTATTTTGTATTCAGTTACTATTTTGTTTGCTTAAAAGTAATGGGAATCAAAGTCAGGCATTACTTGGCTTTTGCCTTTGCAACAGCAATATTCCCTCCCAATACAGTCACAATCAAACAGTCTTTGACGCTCCACTGATCCCAACCATCATGCCTCAGTCATAGCCCTTGAAAAAAAATTAACACCCTATCACCCATGCTTAATTAGAATAGAAGATTTCAAAGCATTGCATGAAAACAATACAATGAAGACAATATACTTGCAAAAAAAAAAAAAAATCCCAGAGCTTTAAAAATAAAGCCACATGCCCTGCAAGGTAGTGTTGGGGGAGAATGAGGTGAGGTGGTTTTTTTTTTGTTTTTCACAGCTACAAAATGTCAAAACCCACACTATAAGTGGCAGGTGACGTTTCTGAATACAGAAATCCTGAATTCAGAGAATACTCATATAAGCTGATTCATGCAGGGACTTTATCATCATGTCAGCCATTTGTGACTCAACAAGTAGCTACTGACAGGCATTTGGAAAAAATCTGAGCAAATAAGAACATATGTTCATGGGACACTGACCAGCTTCCAGCCAGCTGTTGCTGGGCCAGTTGTTTTTCCATGCAACACTACAGTCCACTGGTCTTCACAGAAGCATCAACCCAGCTTCAGTCAGACATTAATATCTCGCACGCCCCTAAGGAGACAAGCCCACAGTCCAGCTACAGCAACATTATCACTTCAAGTTTGCAAGTGACAAAAACAGTGGTATTCATAGGCTTCAGATAGAATCTTTAAGAGATACCAACTCTTGACTGCTCTGAATTCATCCTCTGGGTCAGCTGGTCTCAGAACCAGTGGTTAGGGACACTAGACTCAAGCTTCTCAAAAGAACAGAAAAGAAAACCAAAAAAAACAACACCACTTTTCCAGAGCACCCACTTGGCCACCTTGGAGGCCAGATACTGAATAGATGGATCCTGGGCCTGAGACATGTTCATCATTGATAAAGATAAAGCAGGCTAGCAGTAGCGGCCAAAGCCCAAACCCTGAAGGAATTGTGAAGTGTCATGGACAGCTCAGTTTATTTCCCTTGACAATGAAGAAGTTTAGATTCCCTACCCCTATTCCACCCTTATTTCTTCTGATGTTCTGCAGCAGTATTCCTTGACCTGCAGCCTGAGGACTGGAATACTTCTCTGGAGGTATTCTCCCAACCCAGTTCACACACTTAAAAATGCAGAGGAGTAAGAAAACAACTGTTCTAACTTTAGACTAATTTCAGTTTGGTGTTAAGACAAAACTCTTGCCTCTACACTAGTAAATTTGTACACTCGGTTTTTCCGCAAAACTTGACGAGCAGTGCTATGAAGTGCCTGCAGAGCACAACACTGAATAGGACAGGGCCATTTAAAGAACTGCCTACCACCTACTTCAACAGATAATTACATGCCAAGACAGACTTATTTGAAGATATCATGTGGTTTGCGTGTTGTTTTTTTAAACACACGCACTCCACAAAGACTTTGGCCAGCACAAACAAAAAAAAGCCTTTGAAGTATACTATTTCAGGAAAAAAAGAACCAACTGAAAATAATAATGCCTTTTTTTTTTTTTAAGAGTTACTTCAATACACCCTGGTATTTTCCAACTGTTTTGTTCTTCCCCGTAGGGAGGAACACCATGAAGTCAGCTGTAGTGCCTGCACACCATCAGTGCACACAGAAATATCCTATGGTTCATAACGCTACTGGTTCCATTAACAGCTTCATGCCTGAGATGAGGCTCGATCTGATGAGAAGCACTCACACGATCATACAAGAGGACATTTCTTCTCATCTGTATATGGAATAGAGATCCCCATAGGCCATTTATTTTTTAAACAAAACCACAGTGGACACTAATTGTTTTTAAAATAATTGTAATTCCCTGCACTGGAAGCACACACATTCTACCATTTTTCCATCATATAAACATTTTCTTACAAATTTTAACAGGATCTGAGTTTGAGAACTGTAAGAAACAGATAATGCTAGCTAACTACTTCTACAGATGACAAGCATGTGAGAATGATGAAGAAATGTCTCTGTATTTTATTACTGCTTGGCAATGACTTGACACGAGAAGAAGCACGCACACCATCTTAAAGATCATGCTACCCACCATACAAGGCCAACTGATCGGGGCAAGCAGAAGGCAGCAAAACGGGAAACTGCAGTATTTGAAGCACAACATGCTGATTAAATCACTCATTATCAACCATCAGTGGAAGAAAACAAACGCCTTCAAAATTTTCCACTGCCCTCCTTAATGCCTTTACAAGATCTTTCAGGTCAGAGTTCTAATAATGGACTCATCATAAGGTAGCCCCATCTACTTCCTTTCAGTATGCGATTACAGAGCCCTAACTCAGTAGGACAGTATGTTCCTAAACTGACAACACCCCTTCAATATATGCCAGAACGTACATAAGATTTTTATTTCACACAAAAAAGATAGTATCAGACAATAGCTAGAATACTGCCAAGAGCTGCAACGCAACCCCGAAACCATCTTCCATCTCTGTACTTTCTGCTTCCTACTGTTTTCTAAACAAACACCACAGCTCAAGTTAGAAATCCCCCCCCCCCAAAAAAAAAAAAGAAGCACCGACGGAGGTGCCTACACACTTTCAACCTACGGTAAATCCAAATTCAGGTATTAAAACAAAAGCGCTGATACTTAAGTCCCTCTTCTCCCCCTTTTTCTTTTCTGAAGCTCCTGCCCTTGTGGCAGCTTCCAACACTGGATTCTGGCTCTCAGTTGAGACTTACCACAAAGATTTAGTGGCAATGCTGCTATACACGTGCCTGATACCTCCTGCATGCTGTGCAGCCATCAGCACTGCATGGAAGTGTACACACTTCCCTGGTGTATAATCATACGATACCTAACTTAGTCCAAAGAGCACAGTAGGGCAATGGTGGAGTGGGGAATTTTGGTTTTCAGTCCAGACTCCAGGCAGAGAAAAGACAACATACCCATCTCCATAGAACTACTTCAGAATTAACTCATCATGCTGTCTAATCCGCAATAGTGCTTTTGTGTTAAACCAAATACATCTACAAATGTGTAACTTCCCGAGTTATTTGTGTCCAGTTTTGGGCCCCTTACCACAAAAGACATGGAGGTGCTGGAGCGGGTCCAGAGAAGGGCAACGGAGCTGGTGAGGGGTCTGGAGAACAAGTCTTGTGAGGAGAGGCTGAGGGAGCTGGGGGTGTTCAGCCTGGAGAAAAGGAGGCTGAGGGGAGACCTTCCCGCTCTCTCCAACTCCCTCAAAGGAGGGTGTAGCCGGGGGGGGGTGTCGGTCTCTTCTCCCGAGTCACAGGCGATGGGACAAGAGGAAATGGCCTCAAGTTGTGCCAGGGGAGGTTCAGATTGGATAGCGGGAAAAATGTTGACATGGAAAGGGTTCTGAAGACTTGGAACAGGTTGCCCAGGGAAGTGGTTGAGGCACCATCCCTGGAGGGATTTAAAAGCTGGGTTGACCTAGTGCTTAGAGACATGGTTTAGTGATGGTTTTTATCAGAGTTAGGTTGATGGTTGGACTAGATGATCTGAAAGGTCCCTTCCAACCTGGACAATTCTGTGATTTTCACCTGCAATGTAATGAAGTCAGATCTGACAACAGCAAGAACTGAAAGTTATAACACCTGGAAAACAGTAGTGTGTGGCCCCAGTAGACCAGTGTCTAAGGCTTGAGAAGTCTAGTATTCAGTTCACTGATAGAGAGCAAGCTAGATTTCAAGGCTATTGGCCTCATTTATCTGGCTTTGAAGGTCTGTATTATTTTAGTCTCCACACATTAGCACCTTGACTTTTGAAACAGCTTTTAAATACGTCAGTGGTAAATGGACAGGACTACTCATGCAATCCGCTTTCTCTCATTACAGATCCCAGAACTACAACTACAGATAAATTATACAGACCTCAGCTACATCAAGTGCCATGCATCTCTACCTTAGATTTAAATCTGATCTTGGTGTTATTTAAAGGCTAGGTACCATGCTTACCATGTAATTTTAAGCAACTGAGGCAACCCAACTTCACATGCGAGTAACACGGACCAGTGTCCAGGCTAAACTTTTAATTGCTCAAAAATAGGGGCTTAGAGTATGCCATCATGATTTCACTGGCTTTACTTTAGGACTACCCACGTAAGTATTCTGAGTTGCTAAGGCATAAATACATTAAATCCATCTGTCTAGATTCTTCAAAAGCTTTTAACCACAATGATCTCTTTCTAGAGTACCTCCATCACCACTGGAAACAATTTGTCACTGTGCTCACATGGCAAAAGGTAGCTAGCTATCTACAGTACACAGCAGTGCCATGACAATAAATTCGGGACAAAACAGCGGTACCACTGTAACACCATCTACGCAAGTCAGGCTCTTCCCAAAACAATTCTGCATGCACTCTGTCTACAAGATTTAATGATGGACCCGGACATTGCAAGTGACAATTTGACACCAGCTCTGGTACACAAAGAGACTTCTTAATCAATGTGTTATTAACACCATGCACTAGTAGCAAGGTACTTTCTGACTGACAAAGTAAGCTTCCGACTTCCTCCCGCAGAGGGTGTTTAAGGTCCTCTCAGACTGTGGTTCCTGAGCTCCTACTGCCAACAGGTCAGTAATTTTGAATAAGCATCCATATTAGCACAGCCAGCACACAAAATGGTATCTGTCATTCATGGCTCTGCTCCACACAGCTGCTCTCCTTTCAAGGATCTGCTTCTTCAGAGCTACAGAAACATTTTGTTCACTATTAGCACTGATCTGCAGGCTTCACTGTCAGTGACAGCATAATTATACATAGTTTTAAGGATTAAAATACTGTTACATCTCACTGCAGAATAGTTTAGGTGAAAAGCAGTTAGTTTCCTCTAAATAAAGCAGTTTGAAAATAGTTTTGGTGGAAGATCATAGAATGGTTAGAGTTGGAAGGGACCTTAAACATCATCGAGTTCCAACCCCCCTGCCCTGGGCAGGGACACCTCCCTCTAGACCAGGTTGCTCAAAGCCCCATCCAGCCCAGTCTTGAAAGATGCATGCACACAAACGAAACTGGAACATTTATGCTTCTCTTACCTTCTTAGACCTCCAACAACGACAGTACACAGCCTTATCTCCCAGATCTTCCATATCAAATGCATGGACTACCTTGGGGTTATCCTTCTGGATATGGGGATTCACCACTGCTTTGCAGCATTTGTCTTTAGAGAGAAATTTTTTGTAAGCTAGATACCCAACAGCAGCTGCTCCAGCAGCTAAGGAGACGGCAGCAATCCATTCAACTAGAATAGAAGAAAAAAAAAAAAAAAGAGACCGTAAGTTTTTGACCACAACCTTCTATTAAAACTACTTGTGGCAACACCTTTATGTTCTGACACACCGTTTTGTTCTGCAGTAGTAACACACTAATTTAGAAGAGTATTTTCTTCTGACACTCACCTAGTTAATCTACTCCTTTCTACTGATCAGAGTTCTTCTTCAACCCAATCCCTTCCATGCAAGGGTGACGATTAACCTGGTAGCGTTTGGGGTTTTTTTTAACCTTTTATTTGGGAACCTCTGATAACAGCATCGGTAGTATAGCGTTTCCAAGTTCAGTACCTTAAACCAGCTATAAGTGCACCCTGTAGCAGGAAAAAAACCCCACCTGTTGCCTGTTTCAGTTGCAGGGAAGTCACTGAAGAAGAACATTCAGCACCAACAACCCAAGCAGGATCTCCCCAAGGCAGCTTTTAACAGAATGCATCTCCTAACTAAAAAAAACCAAACTTACAGGTGTTTGCCAATGGGGTAATTACTGAACATACTACCACCAGTAATAAAAGCCATCTTAGATTAAATCCCTACTATGGTGTACAGGAACAAAACAAGGATCCAAAAAGATTATATTTAAGAATAATAGCACGAGTTTATTTGAACTAGATTAGGTCCTGACTCTTTGACAACTTCCATGAAAAAGTCCTCTTGCCAACACCTCTCATCCTCACTTTTCTCCCTCTAGGTACCTCCAAAAGTCTTTGCAGTGTGGCCCAATTTAATTTCCTTTTCTGCAAGGAGTTTTCCTACTTTTTTGTGGCTTTATTGTTTTCTCTCTGCCTCGTGAAAATATGCTGGCCTTCAGCCCGAAGGTTCTGGTTGCAGCAAGAGCCCCGGCCATTTCTCTCAGAGCAGTAGGTGGTTGCTCCTTCTTTGCTTTTTATCCACCCCATCTACTCACACACGTACTCATAACATGTACATACGTAACTCAGCTGACTCTACAGATTAAAAAAAAAAAAAAATCAAACAGGAATTTAAGTTTTAGCATATTTACACAACTTAAGAAAACTAGAAATTCCCAATTGGAGACTGTTCCATCTTGACCTTCCAGGTTTGCGTTGGATTTGAAAGACGCCAAGCCAGATGGCATCTTTGCAGCAATAGACATTACTACATTAAAGGCTAAGAAGAAACAAAAAGCCTTGGTTAGTTCTTGCTATTTTCCAGAGCCAAGTGACTTGATATATTACCACTGTGAGCTTTCAGTAAAAGGATCCAGAAGGTTTTCTGTCCCTGTCCCACAGCCTTTTCTAAATTCCATACCAAGGCCTTTACTCGGCTAAAACGTCACTTTAGCTCATATGCACAATGCTGATCCGTGGGGGTGGATGTAGCAATATGTGCAATCAGACAAACATCTGTATGATGTCTGCAGCCTGGTAAGATCAGGGAAGGCAGGCACTCCTCTAGAGTCTCTTACTAAAGGAGTAAGAGATGCAGAAATCCTTTCGAGTTCATTTTCTTATTAAATGAAGCAGAAGAGACCGACATACACCGAGAGAGACATCCCTTGCAATGGAGTGACAAACCCTCCCTGTAACAACAGGCTGATACCGAGATACAGAAAAGCATCTTTAACATCAAAGAATTGGGGGCATGTTTCCCTGCTCCCAAACTCCTTAACAGCCCCAGAGAGCATATTGTGAATTCAGTGGTTTATATCCATCCAGTCAGTTCTCATCTCTTCATCTGCCCATTACAAACTAGCCAGAGTAATGCATTAATTTTCACAGGGTAAAGAGGAGGTGAAATTAAAGAAGGGATTCTATGAAAATCTGTTTTAACTTAGAAAACAGCCAAAAGCAATTCGAAGAACAGCCACAGCTTAAATCAGAAACAGCAGGTTCTCCCAAGGAAAGCTACCGCAGAGAGTCTGCAGCACCCTTTACCCTTCTCGCTTGAGCACGTTTCCCCAAGCAGAGCAGGTCTGCGGCAGGGAGGAGGTACCAGCCAGCTCAGGGACAAGCTGGGTCTGACAAGTTCAAAGTGATTTCTGATGAAATGTCAAGCGTAGCTACAACAGCAGCAGGCAGAACAGAGGGACTGCCCATACTGGGACCTTCAGGAAAGCAGCAGTTGCAAGGATTGCCCAAGGTGCTGGCTGATGCATTGCCAGCGCATCAAATCTTAACTAACGTTTTTAAATAACTGATGAGGGGAGGGCAATAGAGCGTATCCATTCCCTTAAGAAAACTAAGGGGAAAGAGTGACTTTAATAAAGACCAAGGATGACTCCTGTAACTGAACCACCCTTTAAGGTGCTGCACCTTAAGGAAGCTGGTCTTCTATTGTACCTATCCAGGTCCAGGTCATCTTAACAAACCAGCAGAGGACAAGATTCTGATGACAAAAATATTTCTACCACTCGCAGCGTGAGCAGGAAGGTCTGTACTAAAATTCAGCAGCCTTGCAGCACGTTCAGAAGAGCTGTCCTGCACATCTGCAGCTAACCCACATCCTTCTGACCATCCCTCACGGCCACCTACCAGATAGCCACACACAGCACATCCAGCTCAACAAGCAGAGGTCATTAATTTAAAGTAATTGTCATCTCCTATTTCGGTGACCCTCCACTTCTTCTCCCGAGGACTGGATTCAGCTACAACACACAGAGGCAGATTGTGCACATACAAACAGCTTAACATTTTTTTTTTTTCTTATAATAGATCATAGTGCCTATTTTACTGTATTAGCTTTTTTTCATCACTTCTCTGGAACTTTATCAGTGCGAAAAGTTGTATCAACCAATGATACATGAAATCCAAACATTTAAAGCAGTTTATTCCTTAAATTTCAGCATTGCCTTAATAAACATAATGGAAATTTATGAAGCAATTTGAATTTAACAAAGGGACTCTCTCTCTTCCAATGATATCATCCTGCAAGGTTTCAGAGAGAAAAAGTTTTGTTGTCAGCCGTTGTTTTTGTTTCACAAACAGATTTGAAATAGCTAGAATGCCCCTTTCATCTTTCAAACTAAGTTAACCATAAAACTGCACCTGGAAGGAAAAACATGTTTCAGAAGTTTTTAAATACTGTAAACTCTTTTTCAAGAGGCCTCTGGGTGCCAATTCAACAGTTCGGTGCCAAAATCTTAACGTCACGCACGTATTACTTGAAGAGGCATAACAGAGTGCCACTGATGTGGAATGTCAAGGCTGTTGTTTTGGGGTTTTTTTTCTCTTTAAAATAAAAACACTAAGAGCTACTGTTGAGTGATTATTAAACAAATCTCAATTCTGGAATAATACCAAAACATGGCCTTACAAGTCACCATAGGACAAGACACTACAGGCCCCTGTAACAGAGCTGAAAAATTGTTTCAATGTTGTAAGCACTATACAATGGAAAAGGTTTGGCTAAAACTCCAGAAAAATTAACATACAAAGGAGAGAAGAGAAGGGAATAAAGTTGGAAAGGAGAAAACAGAAGGCCAAAGAATGCAATCCCCAGAGAGCAGGCGGTGCACAGAAGTAAATAAATTATCAGATGATGAGAACAGCAACAAGCCAATGGTGGGAATTTATCATCTTCTATATTCTTAGGACAAATCCTAATGGACATGGGATTTGGATCACAATGTTTCTCTTCCCTTCTCTCCCTAAACGGCTAAAAAATTGGTCTGGATGTTTCCATATCTAGGCTACAAAGACACTTTGAGGATCTATCAGAAAGCTCAGATTTTATCTGCAAGAAGAACACACATTTACCATCTGCACTGACAAGCGCATGAAAAAACTGAGATGGTCTTGGCTCCACCAGGAGTACACAGTCCTCATTAGGAAACATATCAATTTACTTTCCAGGCACTGACAACAACATGGGGGATAGCTACACCCCTACAACATTAGTCCAAGACAGTCCAAAGAGACAATTTTCAAGTCACCTCTGCTGCTTAAGAAAATGCTCATGATATTTTTAAGTCAGCTACAGAGCAATAACTAGAGACATGAAAATCCGTATTTTTTTGTCTTCAGACGTGCTTATAACTTTGAAGCATCTTTCTCCCCCTTTGGTTGCCAATGAAGAGGCTATTATTGTCCAAGAGTTGTTTATGACAGGTCCACGACGAAAGGCCACCCTTCTGCAAGCCACGCTTGGAGAAACACGTGACACGCTCAGTGAGGAGTCATCCAGGATAACTGCCTGCACAGAAAATGCCTAATAGTAAAAGCCAACCAGTCAGGCAGATGAAGTCACTTCTGCCACTTCACAGCATCCACAAGAAACGGGATTGTGACTGACAGGTTTGACTTAACTGAAACCATAAGGTAAAGAGGCCACCTGAGGGAGAAAGATTGTTGGATCTGGCCGATAAGCAGCAAAAGACAAGTCACTGCGATAAGATCTATGGTCAGTGCAGGGTCACACCTGCAAACAACCACACTGCTTAGAACAAAAAAAAAAAAAAAAAAAGCAGCACTATTTGTGCTATTCAATACCTTCCAAAGGGTAACCTTTGAGCATATATGCACACTAATGTGCACAGAAGCAATTAACTCTCCAATTACTACCAGGAATTAAATCCTGCAAAAGTAGGGGAAATTTCTAGTGTCTAGTTTTCAGAAGGGAATAAGGCATTATTATGATTTCCAAAATTCATCAGCCTGAAATGCACAGAGCTGAAGATAGAGCTGGGACCTGCCACTCACTGACCAAGTTTAATCTTGACAGAAATCACATTAATCCTATGCCACCTCCTCCTAAACAAAGCACCCTCCAGACTGCTCTGATAGGCTGTTCCCCTGTTTTCCTGCAATAGGGAGGATATTTTCTGTTTGACTAGGAGCATGCTCTTCTCCCTCCCCCACAAACTAAGTTTTCTTCTCAATTTCTAGGGTATAGCAATTGTTCTAATTCTTGCAAGCTTATAAACGACAGTAAGCTGCCCTTGGGAGTCCAACCTGGCTGCAAGCTATTATTGAGTCATCCAGAGGACTTTGGTTTGATTATTTTAATAAGCACAGCCTTCCACCACACTAACCCATTTTAGACCATAGCAATGCCTTCACCAACATCCTCTGTACCAGAAGTGTATGCAACAAATACCTATTTGGATGGAGTCCCCTGACTTAAGGGCATAAATCACGAACAGCTTTGTGACTGGAAACCACAGCCAGGCAGGTAAAGCTTTTTTTTTTTTTTTTTTAGAGGACATCAGATAATTAATCTCTCCACTCTGCCCTCCATCCATCCCATCCTGCCTGGGTGCCCAACAGCATTTAAAACACACAACGCTATTTCAGACCCGGTTCAGGCCGATCGTTACACAGCACAAGAATCACCCTTATCCCTACTCTAAGGCATCAGGATTCAAGGACAAGTTAGAAATCCCAGAAATTTACATGTTTTCGTGAAATTCACGCCCGGCGGCTTCACATACAACACAAAGGCAAAGCCTGACAACCAGGCGGCAGAGCGAAGGCCCAAAATAAACCAGCAGTATTTTAATAAAACCACACCGAAACGGGCCGTCCCCCCGCCACCGGTAGAACCCGGCGGGTGGCCGGGGCCGTCTCACAGGGCCGAAGCGCACCTGAGGGCCTAGCGCGGAGCTCGGCGCTCTCACAGAGGGTTGGGCCGGGAGAAGGAAGGAGGTCCCTGGAGCGGGGAGAGGGGGGTCCCTGGAGCGGAGAGAGGGGGGTCCCTCGCCCTCCCCAGCCGGCTACCGGGAGTGATTTTACTTACGCTCGTCTCCAACCCGCCGCCTCCAGGCCGACCCCAGGGGGTCACCCGCCTCTCCGCCGCCATTTTGTCCCTGGGGGTCCGGCGGGGCGGGACCGCGCCCCCTCCTCTACCTACCTGCCCCCCCGCCCGCCCTCCTCCCCCCCCATCCTTCCCGCGCACCGGCACGCGGGGCGCACGCGACCACCCCCGCCCCGCGCCTACCCCGCACGGAGGAGTTCTGCCCCAGCCCCATGGCTCCCGCCGCGCAGAGGGCACGCGCAGCTCCGCGCATGCGCCGTCGCCTGACCGCCCGCCCGCCCACTCCTCCACCCGCAAGATGGCGGCCGGGCCCGCCCTTCAGAGGCCCAGCAGACCTGGAGCGAGTCTAGCGCTTTAAAGGAACGGTTTATGGGGAAAGTGTAGTAATAGGACGAGGGGTAACGGTTTTAAACCGAAAGAGGGGAGATTTAGATTAGATCTCAGGAAGAAATTCTTTATTGTGAGGGTGGTGAGACCCTGGCCCAGGTTGCCCAGAGAAGCTGTGGCTGCCCCATCCCTGGAGGGGTTCAAGGCCAGGCTGGATGGGGCTTTGAGCAACCTGGTCTGGTGGGAGGTGTCCCTGCCCAGGGCAGGGGGGTTGGAACTCCATGATCTTTAAGGTCCCTTCCGAGCTAAACCATTCCATGATTCTATGGTTCTGTGACTGGATAAGTGACTCAGAACATGGTGTTGTATGAGCCCTCTCCTCTGTGTTTGTGGAGAGTGAAATAAAGGGCCTTGTGATTATTAGTGAATCTTGCTAAAGTAGTTAATAATTTGCTTGTCTGTTGTAAGCTGTTGTGTGACTGTCAAGATTCTAACGTTGCCGTGTGATTGTTAGACAATGGAGTAACTAGTCTTGCTTATCATAAGAAGAACCGGAAAAGAAAGATAAAGGGAGCTCAGACAAGAGGACTGGAGAAAACCGGCTCGAAGCAAGGCCGGCTACCAAGTCAGCAAGAAAAGGGAGCGAAACAACCCAGGGTTCATCTAGGGGACAACTGATGAGGAGGAAGATACGACCACCAGATGAAGTAAACGGCCGCCAGAGCGACTGTGGTTCCTGAAAACGGTCAATAAATGGCAGCAAAGATCGTGCAGAAACCTCCTGAACGTGTAATTAGTTCTAAGAAAGGCTGACTTACGTTAATCACGTCGCAGAAAAATTATGATTATGCAAGGCTTCTGTAAATATAAGCCTGTTGAAGTCGTGGCTGAGCGGGAGCAGCTCGAGGAAAAATCCCGGTGCGACCCCAGCGCTGCAATAACGAATACGGCTTGATGGTCACCTTGGCTATTGAGTCCAGCTTCTTAGTTTCAAGAGGAAAACTCAAAGAGTGGTATTCCCCAAGCCACAACTGCCTTCAACCTCCCAGACTCGGCTGTTGGGGTGAGAATTACGGGTCTTTACTTAAAAACAAGCTACTCTGCAGTTCCACGGGGTTTGTTTCCTCACCTCCGTGTCCTGGCGTTGCCCACACGCCTTTTGTTCTCTTGGACACAAACAGTGTGTAAACAGTCCTTTATTTTCTACCGAATCTCCAGGGGGAAGGAAAAAAAAAAAAAAGAAAACCGCTGACAAAATACAGTAAATTTTACGGTATAAAGAAAGAAAACAGGTCAGAGTGGCAGCCCCGGGCTCTGAGGGCACCGCCAGCCCGCCAGGGGGCAGACTCCCGCCCCCCGCCCCGCGGACTACACTTCCCGGCGTGCCCCGCGCGCGACAACACCCTTCTCCCCGCCCCACCCACTGCGCAGGCGCAGGCGTACACAAAGGGCCCGCCGCCGCGGCGCGCGCCGATGCCGTTAACCGCCTGCTCCTCCCGCCCCCCCCCGGCCGCGCTCCCCGCTGCCGCCAGCTCCGCGCTCCCATGGCACTGAAGCGGATACAGAAAGTGAGTTTGATCGGTGTAGGGAGGGGGAGTGGGGGGAGAAGGAAAGGGTGGTGGAAAGCCGGGAGAGGGAGCCGTTGCTTGGTGTTGTCTCCGTCTGGTGCCTGCCGCTGCCCTCCCCCGAGCCGCTGAGTCGCCTGAGGGGGCGGAGGGGCCCAGGTCGGCTGTGCCGGTGGGAGCGGGCGTGAGGCGGGGAAAGGGCGGCTCTCGGCGGTCTCCGTGTCGTTTTGGGGACCCTTCGCCTTCTTGAAGGCCCTCCCACCCCCTCAGTGCCGTTAATAAACCACCTGAGGTGTTTCCCGAGGCCGTGTGACTGAAGTACCGGGTGAAAGGCTAAGTTGCCTTCGGGGGTTATCTTTAGCAGAGGTGTAAGTAGAATATCTCTGGCCAAAATGCTGTGCTCCTGTGGCGCATGGCTCGGTTTGCTCTGTGCTAACCAAGTTGTGGGGTGTTTTTTTCCCACATTAGGAAGTGCCGATAGCCCAGTACTCCCTGTGACCTTTGAATGTATCCCAGTTGTAGAGTTTTTGGATGATATCTGTAAATGGCCAGGCTTCCAGTGAGGGATAAATGTCTAAGTTTCTGGCATTTGGCAAGATTGAACTGGTGATTGTACAGTACAGACCAAAAAAGTGTTATGGATGGTAAACATAGAAGTTGAGTTAACGTTAGCGCATTGGCCTTGTTATAGAATACGTGGTGTTTTGTTGCTGTTGACGCACCATGTTTAGTCAGCGTTTGTGCTATCTTTGATTAGTGACTGGGCTGTAATTTCTGTTCTGAATGTTCTTTTTTGCTATTGGTAAACCCTGCTTTTATAGAAATAGAACTCTATCATGAGCAGTTAATCCTGCAGCAAACAGGTTTGGGATACCTCACAAAAGATATGACCTTATTTTTACCAGTTTCTACTAGAAGTTGGTAGTTAGGTCACGTGCCACAAGTCTGATTATGCCTTTACAGGTGAGTTTTTTGTTACCACCTCACGTATCTGTTATGAATAGTGCAATTTAACATTATATCAAACAATAATAAATGACTACAGCAATTTTTCTTTAGCAGTGAGTTCTTCTACATATTATGGGAATACTTTATGTTTTCTTAGCTTTTTAA
Source organism: Numenius arquata (assembly GCF_964106895.1). NCBI lineage: Eukaryota > Metazoa > Chordata > Aves > Charadriiformes > Scolopacidae > Numenius > Numenius arquata. Next base: position 19,743,678 of record NC_133585.1, on the reverse strand, counting down.
TTTCCTATGTTTTATTTGAGTATCTCCTTACTCTCATGTTTCTAAGGAAAGGATTGTTCTGAATACTTTTTTTCCCTCTTGTTCGATTTCATGCTGCTAAGTTGAACAGACAAAGTGGAAAGTCTGGTAGTCTTCTAGTGTTTCTGAGATGGAGTGGTAGTTTGTAGGCTTCCAAATGAGGTCTTGCTAGAACAGGATTGTTCTCCGTATTTTACTCTTCTTGCATTCCTTGGATAACTTTTCTTTCTGCTTCAGTGACTTCCATATATACTGGAAAGCCACAGTTTTTCTTTAGTGTGGTGTTTAAAAACTTTGTGTTCGATAGTTGTGAAATTACAGGTAGACTATTTATGAAAGAATGTATTTCCTCCCGTTAGCCTTATTAGATTCTGTTTCTACTCCTTAAAAATGAAGAAATGCTTACCAGGAGGCTGACTTCAAGGTAGTAGAAGATTTCCTGATTAATAACTTCTATCTGAAACATGAAGAGATATTGGGGAAGGACCTACCAGAAGAGTTAAGGTTAGATTCAGAAGTGGTTATGTCTTGTTTCTAGTTTGCTGCAGAAATGACTAATGACTTGCTTTGTTTTGCTAACTACCCTCATCACTATCTGCTGCCTTTCCAGGGTAAGAAAGAAATACTACTAGAGGGATTTGGCCAAGAGTCTGCCACTGCAGCAGGAGAAGAGAAAAGTGGCAAGGAAAATAGGATTATTTCAAGTGGAAAGTTAAAATGAAGTGGAAAGTTTGAAAAGACAAAGCAGCTTGTATCTTGATGTCACTGTAATACACGGAGCTTTCCTGAAAGCCATGAAATGTATAATTTCGGACTGGCTATAAAGGTTAATAGCTACGTTGTATCTCAAGGGTAGGAAGGGATGAGATCTGGAGTAGAGAAAATGCTGTAAGGATTGCAGTTTCGCAAAGCGCCTAGAGCAACAATTTGGAGAACAAAGTGCTGTCAGAAAACACAATGGTGTTACTTGGGAGCTTGTCAGTCCAGAGATACTGTCTCAAGTTAAGCTTGGGTGGTTCAGAATTGTACTTTAACACACAGCTAAGGGATTTTGATGGCAAGTTTGAGTGTTTGTTGACAATAATTTTGATAATATGCGTGTTCAGGATGAGAGTGCCTACAGAGGAAGCAAAGCCAAGATATGTAGAGATGTTAGTAAGCATTTTTTGCCTCTTGAAAATTGGAGTCCCAACCGGTAAATAGTATTGCCATTGTGATCTGTGTGGCTTCATCCCATCTTTCATGAATCTGCCTCGAGGGACTCCTCAAAGGAGGACAGCCTGCAGATTTCAAGACTACACACTAATAATGGAAAGATGTATTGTGCCTGGGAGCTTTCTTTAAATACAAGTAACCGAATACCGAACGAACAAGCTAAGGGTAGAAGAGCAGCGAGGGCACGAGCCCTGTGGTGCAAGCAGAGCTGTCAGTGCACCTCCATGAGAAATTAATCTCGGAGTTCTTGGAAGGATGGGGATTTCTTACTCATCTTAAGCTAAGGAGCCTGTATTAGTTTACCTTGTCAGCGCTTTACTCTGGCATAGTGTGAAAGAGAGACAGTATATTTCTATGCTGTAAAAACTTAAGGCTGCTCTCTGCATGAGAGGTAGAATAAACGCTCCTTGGGGCCAGACTTGCTTCTCCGTGGTCTGTGACGCACAGATGAAAGAATAACCCATGGTTTTGTGGGCACTGTAAATTCCAACTGTTGCACATTATGAAAACTAAGCAAATAGTGTAGGATTTCATCGGGAAGGGGTATTCTGCAAAGAAGGCTTTATTGTTGCCACCTCTGGAAATTGAGACACACTGGCTTTGGGGCAAAGCAGAAAATAATTCAGGCTGTCAGGTTGTGTAAATTAGCATGTAGGTCAGTTCTGCCCATCTGCCCTGTGCAGAACTGTTTTTCTGAGACTCCTGTTCCAAATCCTTTGTTTACACATCTGATTGCAAGTTTGCTGTCACATATCGTTCAGGAGACTGTTTTCGTCGTAAATCCTATACTTCTGGGTGCTTCTCTAGTGTTAATGAGGGGTTGATGTTATGCTTGTTAATAGCTCAGGCTATTTAGAGATATGTACAAAACCAGTATTTACTTTTGTTACAGGTGTAAAAAATGGATTTAGAAGAGATTTTTGAAACCAGTGACAAACTAGATTCTGACACGTTTGAAGACTGATTTAAAAATAGCTGTTGGTTTTTATCTTGTTGGTGCATAGTCCTTGATTGTTCTTCTCCCACAACTCAGAAAGAATGGAAGCATACAAACCTTTAGATATATCAATAAGCTATATGTCTGTTTCATATGTGTTTAGTATATGGGTAGACTAACAGGACATAAAGACTTGAATATTTATTTTGAAAATAGCTTTTGTTACTGTAAAGTCATTCAAGTAAATAAAATTTTGTCTATATTTGTGGTTTATGTTTTGACTTTAAACTGTTGAGTCACATGATGTGTTTGGATGGTAATAAACATAGTAAGGAAACTTCCTTTTTGAATCTGTAATATAAGATGTTTTAATTTGCTTTCAAAATACCAGCTGTGATATCACAGCAATACTTTTTTTGCATTAAAACAATGTATAAAATAGAATACATACTTTATTACCAAGACTTGATTTTATATTGAGAAATGTTATGATAAATATTTGCTTTACATTTACCAAATTATGAAGAACAGAGAATCCTTTAACTAGTTAAAGTATAATCACTGGCCGTTTTCTGACAGATGGTTCCAAAGATTTCTATAATAGCAGCAGTGTATGCGTGGGGTTGGTAGGAAGTGAGTCTGTGGTCTACAGTGCATTTTGTGCAAGGAATGAAGAACAACTGGCAAATATAAAAAACTGTATTTTAAATAATGGTGTGGAAAAGAGCTCTGCTTGTCAGATTGTCTCATTTAGAGAATTAAAATAGCTTTTAGTGATGCTGCCTGCAGTTTATTTTGGTCTTCTGATAGTCTGCAGTCTTTTTTCTGATTTTTTTTTTTTTCTTAATCTGGAAAAAAGCGGAGACATTTTTAGGGCCTTTTTTTCTGTCACTACTCATGCTCATAGCCATTGAGTGGCTATACTGAGAATATTTATCTCCTTGTTATCAAAGTATCCTTCACAACTTAGTTCCAGTTTTTTAGCAGAGAAGCTTGACCCACAATGAAGCATGTAACCGTTAAACTGGCCTTCCGGTCTTCACCAACTTCGTACTTTTATGAAATACATCCTGTGTTATATTTTGACACTGAGTACTAGCCTGCATGTTCAGAAGTATTTCCAGCATTTATAGCTTACCATAGTGTGTGTTTTACATCTTTTAAACCCAACTTTTACATTTTTGCCTTGTGCTCCCCACAGAGCTATTTCTTCTACAGTGTGTGTGGTGCAATGAAAGGTGATAATTTGGAGGCTTTGCTGTGTCTATCTGGGGTAATTGTCATTTAGCATTTGTAGCATTATGCTAATATTCCTTTATTAGCTACACCTGGTCATGGATCCTGCTTGCCTTTGTGCTGTGCTGCTGTTCTGTAGTTGAAAAAGGGAGAACTAGTTTGCTGTAGCACCCATTCATTGCAACCAGTTAGAGGTATAGAATTAACGGTATTCTATTACACTCTGTAATATTTCCTATGTTTGAGAGGATTAGAAGATTTATTCCTCCCACTGTCCTCAGCTTAGCTGTTTTCTCTGTACACGTTGATCGTGGCTGTGCTGGGATAGTGTGGCTTTTGATAGATGCTTTTATGTTGTGACATTCACCAGTGTTTGAAATAACTGATACTTCTGTTCGCATTGCTTGCAGACAGAATTTTGGCTTTGTATGTTCTTTAAAAAGACATTACACTGGTATACACTAATTTGTAGTATTGACTTTCTCTTTTGAAACTGAATCTGCTTTGAGTTAGAGATCCTGTTTGTTAGCCTACATCCATCAGTCTTGCACCAGCATTTTCTGTACCAGCAACTAAAAATATCAGTGTAGGAAAGGCCTTGAAGTAACCAGACCTGCACCTTGTGGTTACATAGTGATAATCCATAAAACGTGGACAAAACTGCTGGAACTAATTAACTTAAAATCACAGGGAAATCGTTAGTGTCAACTGTGTAATGCTTTACATGCAGTTCTCTTGCACTTCTCTGTGAGGTTTCTGCACATTGTCCTTTGTAATATTTCCTGACAGCAAAGTTTTGGGCTTCTTGCGAAGAGCATCTTTGCCACTTCGTGTAGAGAATTCTTGTATTCAACACATCATTCTTTTCTGACTATGTGAAGTCATGAAGTAGTTTTTCTACATCTAATTACTCTAGAGAATCATCACAACTGTTCTTTAATGTTCTGCTCTGGACATAGGCAAGTCAGTCTCATTCACGGGTGACATTCTGACTGTCTCCTTGGACCATTTCAAAAGACGTAGGAAAGTTTGAAGCCTAAATCTTACACTTCTCCAGATAATTTTGCTTTGAATATGAAGCTTAAACAGCGTAATTAACAGTATAAAGCTGAATAGTTCTTTGGTTTTTATTACACCTTGATCTGAGCTTCTATATGAAAAGGCTCAAAACATTAACACTGTCAAATTTAATTTACAAAGTTTGATCACGTTACCATTTGCATTTTTAAACCACGTTAGCTTCAATACATTATTTCTTAAGGTTGGAAAATAGGACTTGAATTTGCTCTATCAGGATTTTGAAGTTTGGTCTGGCTCTGTTTCCTAGCTGCAGAAGCTCTCTAAATATATCATTGCTCTCAGGTAGTGAAGTTGGTTGAAGAGAGCCTTTTCTTCATTGTTATTAGGGAAATATTAATAGCAGGAGTTGATAGTTCTGGGTCTCATCGAGGTATGACTGAAAACGTGGGGGTTTTGTCATGGACAAATTTCAGTACCTTTAACCTGAACAAATTGAAAGTGTATACCTGAGGAGCCTTTCCCAGTTCCTACCCATTCTGAACTGCATGTGTACATATGAATGAAACCCAATTTGTGTGGTTTTGGGGTATGTAAAGGTCTTGAGGAAAGCATCTAATAAATGAGCGTACTGTTATAGACTTGTGACTCCAAAATTACGTGCTTGCCTAGCAGTTCGTATATGCATAAAGGGATGTTTGCATGTATTTTGGAGACTTTCTGAAGAGTTAAGCTATGTTTTTTTCCTGTCTTTGCCTTTAATTTAGTAGTCAGCCATGACTGCTCTAAAAAGTGTGATTTCTAGGCTTTGAGTTCTCCGATTTGGCTAACAGTCTTGTGTAGCTGGCTCCTTTTTAGTGGGTGTACAAGACTTAATCTCGCTTTGTGTTAGATTTTGAGTTGCACATTACAGTAGGCAGTGACTGTAACTGCACTGCTCCTAGTAATGCTTGTTACAGCCCTCAGGACTCTTGGAAATTTGAGACTTGTTGATTCCCTTCATGTACTGGCAAGGACTTGGCTTTGCATAGATTACTGGTTCTCTGTATCACTCCCTTAGTGAAATTTGAATCCTCCGATTAAAAAGGGAACTGCACTTTTAAAGGGTTTTGCTGTTGCCTTTATTAGTTAAAGTCTAACCCAGTTTTGTTTCTGGACCAGCATACAATTTCACTAACAGAATGAAGTTGAGGGCAGACAAGTAACACTACTTGGCAACCTGAGATATTTCAATATATATCAAAGAACCGTCTCTTACTTTAAATTCCAAAGATTGTGAGGAGTGACTTCTGAGCAAGTCTACTACTTGCTCTAAGATACTACTCTTATTACCTGGCTGAAGATAGGTTGCAGTGCCTGTTTTTGAATTCAGGGCCAAGAGTGGATCTATAAGAAGTGTGCCTGAATTTAGGTGCCAGCTGTATGGTGAATTGGGTCCTTCAAAGAGAGAACTGAGTTGTTTACTGGATGTTGTAAATAGATAAATATATCACAGCAGTTGAGAAGTGCAGAGTTTTAACCCTTCAAATTGTACGTAAGGTCTGATTATGCTACATATACAAATTCTACATTGGAGTTAAATTTAGTTCCATTTTAAACTTTGATTTTAGAAGTAGTTGTCTTGACTAATGATCTTTGAGTAGAAATGTTTTCACTGTTACTCCTTTTGCTAAAATCAAGGAGATATTTGCAGACCTGCTTATGTCTATTGCTTACTTAAATGTTTATGTTTTAAGTAGTTGACTGACTTATGAACAGTGGCTTAGCACGTCTTTTAAGTTTATTTCAATTGAAGTATTTACACAAAATTGTTAAATGTCACAGCACAGTTCTTCTCAGTTTAGAGTTGGAAAAAGTGCAGTATTATTAGTGCAGTATTACTTATTAGTGCAGTAAAACTTCAGACCTCAAAAGTGGTATATTAAATTAAACAAGGAAAATGAGCCAACATTAATGTCTGACTTGTTTTGCATTTGATATAGTCATGATAAATCAGATGAAAAGCTGAGCTGGTTTGGGGTAATTAATTTAAATTATTTGGGACTGTGTGGACTTCTGTAAAAGAAATAAATCAGTTGACCTGCAAAAGCTTCTCTGAATGCTTCTCTTGAAACTTCAACTTCCTTGGGGTTTTTTAGTAGTCATTTTGGGGGAAAAAAATATGCAGGGATTTAAATCATGGTGTGTTAAGTAAGGTGTAGAGCTAATATTTTTCCGTTATTTTCTAGTTTATTTAGGAACTGTCGTGTTATCTTTATATATAATCTCTAGACAGACTGCAAGCATTTTATGAGCTAGTTTAACTCAGCTATTGTACATAGGTTAGGTCAATAGAAGAAACTTTTGTGAAATCAAAAGCTATAGGAGCAGTCAGATTGGCACATAAATTTCCAAACCAGTGAGTTTACAGAGAAATCAAGAAACTCCTAGTTTTCTTAATTTTTTTTTCTATCTCTACTTCACTATATCCAGCTTATTATGTACTTGGCTGTAACTCTTAAATACTTTCAGATATTAATTTATAGCGCAATGTTGTCTTTGGCTATACGCCTACCTGGCAAAGAAACCTTTTGAGTATCAATGGGCATTTCAAGTGATTTCTTTAAAAATACCACAGGTCTAATTAATAAAATCTGTTTGTGTTCTCATTTTTGAAGTGCTGCTGCTGCTGAGTGGTGCCTATTTCCATGTAGATGTCTTTCAAATATTTGTGTGTTTCTTACAGGAACTAAGTGATCTGCAGCGAGACCCACCAGCCCACTGTTCTGCTGGACCTGTTGGAGATGACTGTAAGCTCTTTTCTAGTACATTATCACAGTTGACCTTTTTTTTTTGGTTAACAAAGAGCTCAGAAAAATCTCTAATTGCTGTACCTTTTTGACTTTCAGTGTTTCATTGGCAAGCAACAATTATGGGACCTGTAAGTACATAATTCGTGCTGCTTAAAGTAGATCATATTTCCCTTTTTGTTATGGAAGGATTCATTTGGGTTTCTGTAAACGTGGCAGTCAAATTCGGCTGTGCTGTGTACAGATTAAACATTTAGGGTGGTATTGTTGTTCTTAGATGTCTGGTATTAGTTTCTTTCTGTAAGTGTTCAAAAATCTGTCCTCTTCATGAAGTTAAGGGTGCTTAATTGGTTAGCTGCAACGTTTGCATCAGCGATGTGGGCTGCAAAGTGAAAAGCTTGCTTTTCAAAGATGATTGTTTCAATTCTGAAAAACTGATTCACCTGAAAGGAAGAGTGGGGGTAATAACAGCCTTATAGTGGGTAACTGTAAACAAGATGGATGGCGTACAGGGTGATTTTGGGGCTTTTAGGTAGAGGTTAGTCGATGGCTGTGGTGTGGTTCTGGCAAAACCAGATGGCTTTTGCAAACTATAGATCAGCAATTGTGGGTATTTTTGGTTTCTGTGTGAGAAATGCCTGCTTTCCTTGGGTTGAGGGAGATCTTTAAAGACCCTGTTTATGACTCTTGTCAAGGAAATGACATAAGAAGGGACAATAAAGCTTAAGAACGGAAAATTTTAAAGGAAACCCGAAAAGGGTTTCAGCGTAAAGAATGAAGAACAACTCGACCTGAGGGAAGGGGTGTTTATTAATGTCATGGTAAGGAGTTTGTATTCCTAATGGTTTTGGTTTGGACTTACTAATTTGGAAAGAAGAGGTTTTGGTTCAGATAATGAGCTGAACCACTGTGTGAGCTGAAATTCTGAGACAACATTTAATCCATTAAGATGCAGCATCACATTGTGGAGAGAAGTGGAACTGTCACTGCTTTGAGACTATTTCTGCATTTTCAGCACTGCTGCTCTGAAGCAGTAAAAGATCACGTACTAATTTGCCAGTGGTGCGCTGGAGTCTGTTGTCCAGCTTGTCAACGGCCCAGTGGCAACTGAAATGACTGTGGCAGGTTTTTCTGTAAGATACTAATTTTTTTGCTATTTTTCTTCAACAACCGTGTTACTTCACGTACAAAGTCATTCTGACCCTTGCCTCTCTGCGCTGTTTAAAGGTGAATGGCAAACCAGCGAAGAAGTTAACAAAAGCTCAAGTGCTGATTGCCACCAATAATGTCTCTCTCCTGACTGGCTCTGAGACCTGAGGAATGGAAATACTGGCATATAAATCCCAATTTAAAGTCCTTTTCTTTTTTTTTTCCCCCCTTCGAGCTTGCAATTCACCTTCCATATTCTGTAGTGGAAAATATTCTTTTCTTCGCTTCATTCGCTTCAAGAATCTTCACATTTCTTGAGTTAAGAATGATCATCTCTTGCCAACCTTTCTCAGCTGTATCTGCCAATAAGGAAAGAACACAATCAGCATGTTAATCCTTTGTCTTGGTAATGTAAGGAAATAGAGATGCATATCCTGTATGTTTCCTGATGGCCTAAGGGAACCATTGGTCTGAAGCTTACCTTCAGAATTCACTTCCTATGTCTGGAAGTAGGGTAACCTCTTTTCCTGCCTATGGGCATCATCAATTCATTTTACGTATCTTACTCACAAAACATCACTTCACTTTGTGACTTCACTTTGCCTTCTGTCTGACACTGAACTTGTCGCATCTTCGACTTATTTTAACTTTGACGAATCCATTTAGTATGCATGCAGGCAGCCCTTCCAAACCTAATTGGAAGGACAGCAGCAGTCTCTTCTGATGTTACCTAATGCTGACATCTTAGCAATACTATATGTAAACTGCCTTACGTTGCAACACTGTCTGCATTTTGAGTGTGTAAGATGACATGTCTTAGTAGACCATTTGTAACTCTCTCTCTCAGATTCATCTCTAAAACTGTAATTTTTGCTCACTTCCAAGATAAACTTTTTATTAAAAAAAAGTCTGCCTTTGCTTCCATAAGAAAACCCAAAAACTTGATCTTCTGCAGCTTTGCTGGGATTGAGTTCCTGCGTTGCGCTTTTAAACTTAACATGTCATGAGAGAGTTTTTCTTCGTCCTTTAATGACAAATGGCAGCACTGCTCTCTATCATTTAGCCTTGAAACTTTTCCCCTCACTTTTCTAGTTAATAAAAATGAAAGATTTCCTCAACGGATGACTGCAACAAAGTTATTTCTATTAACTGTGTGCAACCTGGACGTAAACCTGTGCACATGTTCTCTAACAAAATGCATGTTCACAGATTTGTGCAGGTCACAAAGATGTTGTGTGTTTTAAAACTCCCTGATGTCACCATGATCAACTGAATTATCTTGGAAAATCCTACTCTTTGCATCTGCAAAGAGAAACCACTTCTTAAGGTAAGTATATTTGTAGCTTAAGGATGGAGGAGGATCAGAGCACCTGTGGTGTTGCACGGAGACAGGATTTGGAAGACCTTCTCTGGGTTTTGTATTCCCCTTGGTGCAGTGGAGCTGATGGATCAGCAGTTTTTGGTAGCTCCACCAGTCTAACGCTGCTCCCTTCCTTTCGCTCCCCAAGAAGGGTAGCGCTCAGTAGCTGTCTTGCGCTGCTGCAGTAGTAGCCATGGTTGGCTCTACTGTAGCTCTGCGGGCCAGTGCGAGGGTTCAGTTCCCTCTGCCTTCCCAGTACACAGCTCATAGTGGGCTGTGGCCCACAGCATGGGCTGTGTACTAGGGGAAAAAAATGGATTTTCAGCTTTGGGAGGCTTTCTGCGTTCAGAAGAGAAGCTCCAAAATAACTGAGATATATTGATATGTTTTGTTTGTTTTGTTTTTCTCCCCAGCCTGACAGTGCATATCAAGGGGGTGTATTTTTTCTCACAGTACACTTTCCAACAGACTATCCTTTCAAACCACCAAAGGTAAGTCCTTTCTCTCAAAATGTATGCAATTTTTTGGTCAAAGCTTTCTTTCTGTGTCTTAGTTCTTTGAGGCTTAATTTTGGAAGTTAAAACGAGAAAGGCCAGCAGTAGGATACATGTTTATAGTGGATGAACAGATGAGACTGTATGATAGCTTGTGTCAGCAGATGTAGTATGAGTAGAACTGAAGGGACAATGTTAAGGGTTCCAAAAGTAATAAGCAGATTTTGGTATTATTTGGTTTTTATTTATTTTATTCCAGATTGCTTTTACAACAAAAATATACCACCCAAACATAAACAGTAATGGGAGTATTTGTCTTGATATCCTGAGATCTCAATGGTCACCAGCTCTGACTGTATCGAAAGGTAAGCTCACAGATTTGCTAATGGCTTTATGAAACTGCATACACTGCTGTGGTGCTGTGTGTATTACTGCACTAAGGGTAGCAGTGGGAACTCATTTATCCTGCGTGTTACAGAAGTGGCACATTCCATTGGAATTCGTGGTACAATCCAAGATCTTGCTCAGTTTATTTGGAGTGTCACGTGACATTAAATATTATGTGCATGGTGAAGAAATGCTCTAAAACAAATTGAGGAAGATAATAAATGTCAAATTAACCTGATACACAACTTCTGTATTATAGCTAACTGCATGCAGAACTGAGGAGAAACTGGTGAAGAGAGCTGCAAAATCAAATTAATTTGGATATAAATGGAAAATCTGATACTGATGCTTGTGGGCTTACCTGATTGCTTATTGATGGTTCTTTGGGTTCCCTGAGCATCCTTGTGTGGGTTAAGGTCTTAACTACGCTTTATTTTAAAATGAGATAAATTCTTCTGGGTTGCATTCCTCTCTAAGATGAATATTTTAAAATGTAGCTGCTTTCAAAGTAATCAGTAAAAGATTTATTAAAATGTTCTAGTTCTGTACTGAAACTTTCTCACGTTGAACCCTGTAGATTTTTGGAACATTGAGTTTACAATTAAGCAGTCCTTCTGTTGTAGGCATTTTGTGTCACTTCAAAAGCAGCTTAAAATGTGGATGCTATCACTGTTTTTTCTCACCCATCTTCAAAATGCTTAGGCACACTTTTAGTAAAGTCCTGGCGTGACTCAAAAGGTTAAACAGTATCACGTCTTGTTTGTGTGCTTGAAAGCTCTCTAAACCGTGTGTCCTTTTTTAGAACAGTGTCATTGCCTTTGGTGTACAAGCAAGGAAAATATGTTAGTTTTTGTCCAGTGGAAATTGCTCTATGCAAGCGCAATTGCTGGACCTCCTTGGAAAAGCAACTTCCACTCATGCGTAACAACCCTGTGCAGTAATCTCACAAGCGAAATAAAATCTCAGTTTAAGTTTTAAATCTAAGTTTAAAAATGAAATCTGATGTAGTTGTTGAAGACATGAGTTACTACTGTGTGTAGTCAGTATTAACTTTCCACAGAAATTGGTTGATTATTTTGTTGCTGAGAAAAAATTGAATTGTTTCTAGTTATTTACAAAGTATTTAGCAAATGAGAGTTGGTACTTATATTTAACAGTTTACATTTACAAATGAAAATCCTTTAAGTTTTTACATCTTCAGCACTCTTCTGAGTCTTTACTTCTTCAGTGTTCCTTCAGTTATAAAGATGAGCAGTGCTGGTCTTAGGTGTTCTGATTTGATGTGCTTTTAAGGTGCTTGCACATTATATATTTCATAAACTGGAAGTTGGCTTAGTGGCTCATGGAAGTTTCCCCTAAAGTTCTTGTTTTATTGAATCAAAGGATTACGACCTACCGATAACGACTCTTGATTGGTGTGACCAAGTACTCTAATCTGATTTTTTTCTAATATTACTGGTGTATTTTGCACTTAATAAAATGAAATATGTCAGTATTAAGTGGTCAAACTTGCTACAGCTGAAAATAGATGTTAGTCTGGGTTCTTTTGTAAGAAGACAAAGCAAGGAAAAAAAATTCTATTCTACAGCAGATTCTCATTGTAGCATCAAATTCCCTTTCACTACATGTTTAGAATTGTTTAACTGTGTACTCTTGTCTTCATGTTAGTTCTGAGTATAAAAATATAAATTTCCTGGAAAGTATGGACAGAAAGTGTTGGAAAAATCAAATATCCCTGGTTCGATACCAGGAAATGAATCACAGAATGCTATGGGGTTGGAAGAGACCTCTGGAGATCATCTAGTCCAACCGCCCTGCCAAAGCAGGGTCACCCAGAGCAGGTTGCACAGGAACGTGTCCAGAGGGGGGGTTTGAATATCTCCAGAGGAGGAGACTCGACAACCTCTCTGGGCAGCCTGTTCCAGTGCTCAGTCACCCTCAAAGTAAAGAAGTTTTTCCTCATGTTGAGATGGAATTTCCTGTGTTCTAGCTTGTGCCCGTTGCCCCTTGTCCTGCCACTGAGAAGAGCCTGACCCCATCCTCTTGACACCCATCCTTTAGGTATTTATAAGCATTTATGAGATCCGCTGTCAGTCTTCTCTTCTCCAGGTTAAACAGACCCAGGTCTCTCAGCCTTTCCTCATAAGAGAGGTGCTTCATTCCCTTGATGATCTTCATAGCCCTCCACTGGTCTCTCTCAGCAGTTCCCTGTCCTTCTGGAACTGGGGAGCCCAGAACTGGACCCAGTGCTCCAGATGGGGCCTCCCCAGGGCAGAGCAGAGGGGCAGCATGACCTCCCTTGACCTGTTGGCCACACTCTTTTTAATGCACCCCAAGATGCCATTGGCCTTTTTGGCCACAGGGGCACACTGCTGGCTCATGGTCAACTTGTTGGGTATGGAATTCCAACTTGTTGGAATATGGAATTATAAATGAATACCTGCATATGATACTGATGAGGTATTTTCCCAAAATGGAAGTCAGACTTCTATCAAATTGAGTGAAATATTTGTATAAGGGAAAGAATAACTCTGAGCACAGAAATGGAGAAGAATATATACAAAAAGAATATTGCGTGACAGTGTAATATTAAAAATATTATCTTAATTGTAGATGGAGGGGCTTCGTTTGATCAAATATTCATAGGGAACTATGTACTCTGTAGTTTGTTTAATGTTCAGAGGTTAAAACATGGGAGATACCATGACAAAATGTACAGGTCCATGGGCTGCAAGTTCTCTAGGCTAGTGTCAGGTGGTGTTTACTTAGAACCTAGAAAAACGGTGCTGTATAATCCTTTCTAAGCAGAAGTACTATGTGAAAGCTTAATACTAATATGCATTCTCTTTCCAATCTCCCTTCTACTACCCTTCTTCACTGTACTGGAATATATTAAAGGATTATAGAAATAAAGTAACCTAACTTGCTTAATCTACTGTCTCTTTTATTTAGTTTTATTGTCCATATGCTCCTTACTTTGTGATCCTAATCCAGATGATCCATTAGTACCGGATATTGCACAGATCTACAAGTCAGACAAGGAAAAGTGAGTATGACATACATATTTTCGTGTTATCTGCTATGCACCTTCTATCTAAAGTCTTAAAGCTACTCTTTTCATAGATTTCTACAGGATGAGAGTTTTAAATCTGGAAAAATATTGATCAGTGGAATGGCAAGCAGGAAGCTATAGGCATATACAGCTGTTGGATACTTACTTTTTTTTTTAATTAATTGCAGAAAACTTTCACACTTTTGTGTTGTGTGTTTATATTCGTTGCATGAAAAATCATTTCCCAGATATGAATTATTTGTTGTTACTGTGATATTCTGGTTGTAAAATGTTACCTTTAGTAAGATGTTAGGTGTGAGCAACAAACTGTGTTTTGACACAATTTTATAACTGTAGAATAGACTAATATTCAGCTCTGTTTAGTGCTAAGAACCACTGTCACATTTACTGCAATTTGCAGAGTCTTAAAGAGAAAAAGAACCTCTCTTAGTTTCTGGAACTGCTGTAGACTTTGCAGGAAGTTTCTGATCTTGGGTAGGTAACACGGACAGCACGGAAGTGAAGCATTACATGCTGCTGGACCAAACCTGATTTTGATTTGAGGAGTTCTAATTCTAAAAGTACTATACTGATGGAAACACCTGTGTTGGGGTCTTTTATTTATAGTGCAGAGCGACCTGGATTTAGTGATGTAGAAGTTACATAGAAGCCTGTGGTCTAGTATTTCTCCCCCTAAAGTAAGAATTACTGAAATGGCCTTCTTCTGACGGTTGGATGTCCGATACAATCAAATTGGGTAACCCACTCGTGAAGTGCTTGAACTCTGGGGCTTGTGCTCAAATTGTGTTCAAATTGAGGATATTGTGCTTCAGCTTCTGCCCTTTTGTGTCTCAGCTTTTGTCCATCCACTTACCTAATAGTGATTTTGGCCATTGTGCCTCCGGTTTTTGAAGGTGGTGAACAAGGGCTATTTCTCTTATCTCCAAAACTTGAAATTTAATCATTGCTGGTGAAAGAGAGAGAATGTGTAGTCTTGACAATAGCTTTATCTTCTTATCAGGATCACCTCTTAAATTACTTTAATCTCAGTTTGGATTTAGGAAATGAAATATGCGGCTGGTTACCCCTGAGCATTTATCTATGAGTACTTTACTATAAGTAAAAATGCAAAGACTTGTATGGTAGCTTATTCTTAAGAACAAAACCAGTTAGTACAGGAGTTTCTAGACTGATCTTAAGAAATGTATTTAAAAAACGTGTCACCATTCTCTCGGGAGGACACAAGAGAAAGGGAATCTAGTCTGAAGAGTGAAATGTAATAAATGTGAGGACCAGAGGGAAAGTTATTGACTCTCTAGGGACACTTACCTTTGGGAGTGCTAGTCAGCTTCATATCCTAGGGAAAAGACCCAAGACTTAAAATGCTTTTCAGGAAACTTTCAGCTTCTGAAATGTAGAATGGAGAGTAATTAAAAAAAAAAAATATCACTGTGCCTTTTATCCTCACCCTTTTCAGAAACCAGTTAATTATAGTGAATTTTATGCAACTAAAATGTGTGAACTTTGACAGACTGTTAATAGTGTACACATTTAGGAATAATTGACAACAAATTCCTGTTAAGGTACAAATAAGGGAATTGGTTGTGAAACGCAGATTACGTCCAGTGATACGCGTTTTAATACAAACCTCTGAGACTGGTTTTAATTTTGAGTCTAAATAGCTTTGCCGGGTAGCCTTAGGAACTAAACATGCAGTTGGTGTGTTTCTTGGCTTTTAGACTATTTTAATGTTGTTGGAATCAATACTAAGAAGTGAAAAGCTCAGCGACATCTGTATTGAGTAAATATGTGGCCGTTGTCAGTGTATCACTAACAGCTCTTCACTGTTATGCCTTCTTTCTGCACGTACAGATACAACAGATATGCAAGAGAATGGACTCAGAAATATGCAATGTAGACTTACGAAGACTTTTTCATATACCACAGTGTACTGTAAATTCTAGGGGTCTTTTCAAAATTAGAAGGAAATGGAACACCGATTTCAATGTATCATGATGCCCCTTGAATTTTTTTCTACCCATGTAAGTGTGTTTCTGGAGCAAGGGAGAACAAACTTCCAAAAATAAACTTATGACTGTGATACGAATATTTATCCTCTTTGTATGCTTTGCAGAAGACATTTATTACGGTTTTTAAGAGTTGGACATCTGTATCTCCAGACTAAGAGATCCATAATGCAGTTGTAAAGCAACCAAATTATTTTTGCTGGAAAAAGTAGCTGGTTTTATGTGATGAATACTGTATGTGTGTCCTTAAAGTATGTTGTCTGTTCCATAAGTGTGTTCAAATTTCATTTTGTTAGTTCACTTATATAATTTGTTGGGTTTTTTTTTTACTTCTATAGACTAAATATTTTATTTACCACGTAAGTCAGTTCATTTTAGACTTACTTGCTTGTGCACAGTATTGACAAGATACAACTGCTAGTAATAAAAAATAATTGGAGTATCCCACCCGTTAGGATATTCTAAAGACTGACTGCAGATATCTGAAAACCTAAAATGATCTTTGCACTGTAATTCTTTGTATGTTGATTATGGAGAAACACTTGGTTTTGATTCTGTTGCATACTTGACTTAATTTTATTGCAATGTGAACTAATTGCACTGCTATGTAGAAAGATACATAACCGTTTTGTTGCTGTTCACAAATGAGTTTTGACATGCGGGCAACGTAACACTATCACAGACCTTTTACAAATCTAAATGTAGCCTTTTCCATATAAATAAAATGCGTTTTCTACTACTTGTCTTGGCTTTTTGGTTTTTTTTGGTTTTTTTTGTTTAAACCATGCATATCCTTAAAGTGCTTGTTCTAACACTAGAGAAACAAAATATTACGTGTGCATGTGTCTTGTAGACAAAAGAGATTATCGACCCATGTGAACTGTGTTGCAATTAATTTTTATGCTAGCTTCAGCCTAATTGACTTAGCATGCTGTGCCCGTGGTTTTATATAGGATTTCAACTAGTTTAACGACCCTTTGCATCTCCGGTAATTTCTGGAGGAAACTCCACGGGTGTTTGAAGGTCAGACACTCCAGCCAAGGGAGTGTATTTGCAATAGCAGAATTGTCACAGGAAAGTTCTCGCGCTTGCCGCTAACTTTTCCCTTACCTGGCGCTTCGGTTGCTTCAGACTATGCATGTGGAAAAACCAGGAGCGCCGGAGAGGGGCAGCCTTTTCCTAAAAGGTAGAAGAATTTCCATTTCCTACTGTACGCTCTTACAGAGTATCTGAAAACAAAAATGTGTGATTAATGTTTTCCTCTGTACCTTGCACATGAACGAAAAGGGACTTGGGAAATTTGTCATCACAGAATACACTTTTAAGACTATGAAAATATTCAGGTTTTTTTCGCTGTAATGAATGCCAGACTGGAATTTGAGTTGTGGGTGGGATGTATGTGCGGTAGGAGCTTATTCCTACACATGGAATATTGTTACCTTCATTCTTGGTGACGTAAATCGGTTGTGGATGGGGAAAAATGTCACTTCTGTCCTACCGCTTTTATCTATGATGTAGCCATGACTCTTTGAAACAACAGCTTGATGGAGAGCGGCTCTATCGATCTTAAAATATCCTTGTTGATATCCTTGTTGACTTTAGATTGTAAGCTGAGTAAATGCTGGGGGGGGGGGGATTGTTATTCAGAGGAGTGCTTCGTTATACTTGAGCTAGGCCAATGGAGCAAGGAAGGCAAAGCCATTGCGTGTTCTTACTGCTGACAGGGTGGTGGGAAACCATCAGAATGTGTCCCCAGAGCTTTTATATTTTTTTTTTCCTAGATGGGTAGTAATACCAATGTACTAGAAATTATTTCAATATTTGCAATATCTTTATTACTGAGCCGTGTGAAACTGGAACTTTGACGTGCATTTCAGAATAATACTCAATTTCTCGCCGTTTACTGACTTTTCAATTTATTTTTTTTTTTATTTGGGATCGTTTAAAAACACTTGTATATTTTTTTTCCTGCCACGTGCCACCATGACTTCCCATCAGAGTGCAAGACCAACAGCATGACAAGAAAAACGAAGACCAACGACAAGAAGTAAGGCCCTTCTGCCTACGGTGTATTTATAGATTTAACTAAGGAAAAAAATATACTTTTATGAAAACGCAAAGCCTTTGATTCTCGTGATTTGCCTTTCTACTGCTGAAGTGCTACCAGGGATAAATACATCGTTACTTAAACCTTCACTCTTTGAAAGAGTTGGTGCGATTTCACCCACGGAGAACATCTCTGCTTGTACTCATTCAGTGTTAATGCTATTTTATTATGTTAATGCTATTTTGAGATGGAAAAAAGCGATAGTAGTGAAGTTATTCCATCCCGGGCTGTTTACTGTAATGGGAAAAAATGGCGTTTTCTCTGCATCCTTTTTTTTTATCCCCCCTCCAGCCCTGCTCCTAGGGGCAGTGTCACCCCTGTCACCTTGCTGCTGAGAGGTGAAAGGGGTGAGATTACTTTGTGTTGCTGTTACCGTTTAATCAACTTCTCCTTCATTAACTTCCCATCTCTGTATTGTTTTCTCCCAATAAACGTTTAATCGCTCCTGTCCCTCTTTGTCCCTCTGTTTTTAACCCGGGGGGGGGGGGTTGCTGGCACAGGCGATGCCGCGGGGTCACCTTGGTCCGGCCTTTCGCGCCAGGAGGGGCGGGGCCTCCACCCTCGCCCCACCCCTCAGTGTGGCGTCATCGCGGCGGCGGCGTTCCCAGCCTGCCCCGCGGAGGCGGCGCGCTCGGAATCATGGCGGCGGCGCTGTCGCTGCTGGGGCGGGCGGCGGCCCTCCTCGGCGGCGGGCGACGGCTCCTCAGGTGCGGGAAGGACGGGAGCGGGGCTGCGGGGCCGGGGGGGGGGGGGGGGAAGAACCTTCCGGGGTTACCTTACCGGTCGGTAACCGGCGGTGCCGTTGTGTGCAGGGCCTGCGGCGCCTCGGCGGAGAGGGTCCTCGGCAGGGGGATCAGCTCGGAGGAGCGCCCGAAGCGGCCTCTGACGGCCTATTTCCGTTTCCTGAAGGAAAACCGTTCTGCTTTTAGGCAAAAGAACCCAGGTACGCCTCCTGAAGGAAAAATCCGCTTCCTGACAGAAAATCGTTTTGCGTTATAGGCAAAAAAAAATAACCACCAAAAACCCCCAAAATCCAGGTTTGCGGTCTGAAGGGAAAGGAGAGGCTGCCCCCTTGGCTTTGCTCTGCTTTTAGAAATACAAAGTCTTAGCGCCGGAGGTTCTGTCGTAAAGCGCCCGCCGCTTTAGCTGCCGACCGCCTTTTCCCTCCGGAACGCGTGAGGTAAAAATTAAACTGAAACAACTGCTTTGGTAAACTTAAGTTGTCGTAAAGCCCATCAGCCCGCTTTCGGGAGGCCAAACCCACCCTGCTACCTGAGGTAAACTCGGTGTCGCCACACACTCGCGGCCCGGGCGCCTGTCGGCATACTCTTCTACACTTCACAGCTCGAAAAAATTAAAGATTTCCACATAACTTTAAAAACGTTTGAGGGGAAAAACTCCCCTCGGCAATACATGTTTGTGGTTTCCGGTCATTTTTAAATTGGAGTGTATTTGAAGTATACTGCTGTTGGTATAGCGAGCGGTACGGGGTTTTACTTCCATGCTTAGTAATTTAAATTAGTAATTTAAAAACCACACCTACTGGATATAGGTTGTATATGGGAGAAAAAACTAAACGTATTGAGAAGAAAATGGTTTTCTGTGACTATGTTCAATTTACTGTCGGAAACTTCATTTGTAGGCAATGCTGTCACTCCTGCTGTCAGAGAGCAGCAAAACGGAAAGCTGTGCAGATTTAGAAAATACTGTTGAAATAAATGTTAAAACGTTTAAAGAACTGCGGTCATAGTGGGCAGGGAGGTGAATTTAAGTAGGGACAACCGTTGGATACCCGATTTTGCTCCGTAGTGCAAGAGTTTAACAGTCTGAAAGGTGAAGGACGGAACTTGCCAAGCTTATTGTAGTTACGGGCCGATGTATTTGTACAGGAAAAAGGTCCTAGTGACAGCCTTCCTTGAGGAAAAATTGAAGCAGCTTGCCAAAGATACAATATCCATTTGTTATTCTCTTGCTATTCCAATGTACAGAAATGAGCAACATGGACCTGGTTAAAAAAATAGCAGGTGCTTGGAAGGAGTTACCAGCATCCCAGAAGCAGGTAAGTTTGTATCTTTGCCCCCTGTGCTTTGAACCCTGCCGGAGCCCTTGCGGTTGTTTCACTTGATTTGGTGTCCTCTGTGCTTGTTGTGTTGCGCTGTGGGTTTTTATCTTCTCGGTTGTTCTTTTTAAACAACAATTAAAAAAGCACTTGCATACAAAGGTTCAGGCGTAAAAACAGTTCTGAAGAGAATCGAGAGCTTTTAAGCGCTCGGGGGAAGATACTTTGATACTTTTACACGTGACTGACCTTTTAGTGTTTTTAATCTGTTGCCAGAGAAACAAAATGAGACAGATCTCGCTCTGTGGGGCTGGGAACCAGTATCTCAGGTTTTTCTAAATGGTAATTGTGTGTGTGCGTTACCTGTAGAATAACATCACTATTGTAAAGCTGTTCTGCTTTCACGTGCACAGGTCAATTTTATTTTATTTGTTGAGGTTAATTAACCTCAGTTAATTTTGATAAAAGGACTAACTTTATTTTCGGTTGATTAGGTAGTAACTAGAGACCTAACTTACAGGTGACTTTCTTTAAATCTCATCTAATGAGATCTAAATCTCATCTAATCTTACTTTTTCTCATAAGTAGTAAAATTTCTTTTGAAGTGGCAGTTTCAAGGGCTGATGTAAGACAATTCTATGAGTTGCTAACTAATATTTATAGCAAAGTAACGATCGTTCTTCCTGGATTGCAGTTAGCAATTAGATTCAGTTAGGAACTAATTGTGGTCTTCTAGCAACTCTAGCAATTTCTATCTTTGTTGAATAGAATTGAAGTGGCTCTTCTATCCCTTCTGGCTCTGTGCCTTAGTTTAAAATAATGCTTTGTCATTTCTATGGTTGAAATGGAGAACAGGATGGGATTTTTGCAGGTCTGCCCGGGCGCTTGCTATCCTGGCTCGGCTCTTCTTGGCCTCCTGGGACCAAGGCCGTGATTTTATGATGCTCTTGTACCCGTTATCGGCCAGTGCAGGAATGTGTCCGGTGACTGGAGCATTTGCGTGCTGCAGGGGGTCTACACACTTTAAGTAATCATTTCAACCAACCTTTTTTCTTGTATGGAAGATGGTTAGTGCTTTGAGCTGCATCTGAAGATTTGTCTGATGTTATCGGATTAGCGGAGATAATTCATGGGAAGAGCCTGGGTTTTGAACCTCAGTTCTTCTGAATCCATTCTGCTAATCAAATGGATCTGAAATTGCTACTTTACTTTAAAAATGTTATGTTCCAGGGGTAGTCTGTAATTTTTTTTTTTTGTTAGAAGTGTTAGCTTGTTGAATGGTAAAATGCTTCTGACTGAAAGCGTCTGTTTAAGATCGGTGATCGTTTGCGCTGTAGGTTTATGAGGACGCTAGGAAGACAGACTGGCAAAAATACTTGGAGCAGTTGGCCGCGTACAAAGCCCAGCTGACTCCAGCCCAGGCTGCGACTCTGAGAGAAGAAAGGAGAAAACGACTGGCAAAAAGAAGATCGTTCAGGGCAAAAAGAGTAAGTATTTTGAAGTTCAAGTGTCTTTTCTTTCAAGGAACCCGAAGTCTGTTTGTCTAGTATACAGAGCAGAGTCGAGGCATGTTTAGAAATATAAAAGCCACTCTCGGAATATAGAAAAAAAACCCAACCAAACCACAAACGCACAACAGAACCCCATGGACTGTAATAATTGCTGGTGTTAGCAGTTATTTTATTTTATTATTTTATTTACCAGTTATTTGGCTTTCCTGTGCTTTAAGCCCAGAACTAGCACGTATCTTTGTGCTCACGGGGAGCTTCTCTATGTTTTTTCCTTCCTTTTCCTAAAGCTTTCTTGAGGAGCGATGGGTATTAAAAGACTTTTGAACGAGCAGCACTTTCTTTGGTTGGGAAGACATCCAGAAATAGCTTTTCACAAAGGCCTTCACTGTCCTCTACAAAGTAGAAGCTGCTTGAAGTAGCATTTTTGTCCTTCCTTTCTTTGGATTCTGCCCCTTTTCTACCTGTGTAGCTGCTGACATGTTGAATTAGGCCTGTGCAGAGGCGCATCTGGGTCTGATTTTTGTATGAAATACAAAGACAAATGGTAGGTCTAATTTTGGAAGAGTGCATGCATAGGAGATTGATTAACTTTTCTCGTTGTTTTTAAAGGAAATGACTGTGCTCGGAAAACCCAAAAGACCTCGTAGCGGCTTTAACATTTTTGTGTCAGAAAACTTTCAAGAAAGCGAGGGTGTTTCACCTGCGGTAAGTCAGGAAAGGTTGTTCTTTAAAATAGATCAATTGTATGCGGAAAATCTGGTTTAGATTCTGTGACTTTCAAAGAAACTTCATCAGTTCGGTATCTGGATTTTGCTTCGCTTAGGTTATTTTTTTTAGGCTGTGGTGAACTTCTGGCTGTGCTGCTGGTGGGATGTCCTATGTGAAGTGCTGTGTGGGATCCAGACTTAAAATATTTGCACTGGTTTTTGCACTTCAGCGTTATAGACTTCATCTGTGCCTTCTGTTAGGAGAGAATTCTACATTTCTGTGTTTTGGTGTAGAAATACATTAGTTTTTCAAATGGTTGTGGTGGTGTATTGTACCTCCTGTGTCATGGTCGATGTTGTGGGACACGCAAGGGCTCCTCAGCAAAGTCACACATTCTGCCCTACACTACACTTTGGGGCAATTTACGTTATGCTGGTGGATTGCTGCACTTAGAATCATAGAATTGTCTAGGTTGGAAGGGACCTTTAAGACCATGTAGTCCAACCATCAACCTAACTCTGATAAAACCCATCACTAACCCATGTCTCTAAGCACTAGGTCAACCCGGCTTTTAAATACCTCTAGGGATGGGGCCTCAACCCCTTCCCTGGGCAGCCCATTCCAAGGCTTAAGAACCCTTTCCCTGTCAACATTTTTCCTACTATCCAATCTGAACCTCCCCTGGTGCAACTTGAGGCCATTTCCTCTTGTCCCATCGCCTGTTCCTTGGGAGAAGAGACCGACCCCCCCTGGCTACACCCTCCTTTCAGGGAGCTGTAGAGAACGAGAAGGTCTCCCCTCAACCTCCTTTTCTCCAGGCTGAACACCCCCAGCTCCCTCAGCCTCTCCTCACAAGACTTGTTCTCCAGACCCCTCACCAGCTCCGTTGCCCTTCTCTGGACCCGCTCCAGCCCTTCAGTGTCTTTTTTGTGGGAAGGGGCCCAAAACTGGACACAGCACTCGAGGTGGGGCCTCATCAGTGCCCAGTACAGGGGGACCATCACCTCCCAAGTCCTACTCACTTGAAGCGCTGAAGACCTCCCCCGTCTGCCTAATTAGTATGTTCCTTACCCTCTGCATTTAGTCGGAACATCAGGATGGTGGAAATAAAAAGCCGAGGAGCAAACCCTGCAGAAGGCAGGCGTCTCCAGTCCGCTGAGGGCCCTTTGACACACAGGTAGCAAAACCCCCCTGAAGCAGTACAAAGCTTCCTGAGAACATGGTTAATGCTTTAGTGGGCTCTGCTGAAGTTAGGGCTTGGTTTAAAGGAAACCAATACAGGCAGTGAGACGTGGTTGTGTTGCTGTAAAGCCCATTAGCTGCTCCGTGTGTCTGCTTTCGCAGCAGGCTGAGTAACTTAAGCCCCTTTCTGTTTATTTTATCTGTAAACGTGGCTCAGGTGATTTCCAGCAACCGGGTGAACTCTGCCATTGATTATTTAGCAACGTTAAGAGGGTGAGGGTATTAAGCCCCTGTGACTTTATGCTTTTTTTTCATGGGTTTATACTTGGCTTTTACTATCGTGGCAATCGCCTGTAACCCTCTGTGGTCAGGCTGCTGTTAAAATCATCCTAATGTTTTGCGTATTCTGTATCCTGTAGGCAAAGCTGAAGCACTTGTTTGATACCTGGCGAAAACTGTCCAGTTCTCAGAAGCAGGTACGTCGGTGGATTTTGATGGGGCTCTGATCTAATCACAAAATGACCAAATTAGTCCAAATTAATACATTCATACAAAATCTTAAACTCGGTTGTTCAAAGTATAATACCGAGGAAAATACTCCAGGAGTTATATTTGCGTCTTGAGGAAGATTTGTCATTACTTTTATTCCAGGAGTGACCATTTCTTTCACAGTGAAATGTGGGTGCGTGGGATAGGACGGAAGTCCTGTGTGCCTGGAAATGAACACGGAGGGACATCTAGGGAGGAAGGTGGAATCATTTGCAAACATTGGATTTTTTTTCTAATAACATATAATATTTTTAAATGCCAGCACAGTAATTTGCTGCTCATGGAAAGGCTCTTGACAGCTAAAAGCAACAGAAATCTATCCTGGGGATAGCTTTCTGCCAGCTTTCTTGCTGTGTTGAAATATGAGCCTACAGCAGTGTACCTGAAAATATCTACTGAAATAGAATAAACCTCCAAACTTGCAAGTGTTTTCTGCTTTTCTGTCCTTCCTCCTCAATGCTCTTCTAGATTGGTTTTGAAGGTGTACTTAGAATACACACTGGGTTCACCTTCTTCCTGCAGGGAAAAAAAAGGTTGAAGTAGTTGTGGAGAAATACCTGTTCCGCATACCTAGATATATATAGGCGTGTATATATATATAAAAAAAATATATATATTTATATATATAAAAATACCTATTCCTTACATAAGCCAGCTCTCTCAAGCTAGTACTCCAAAAGCCTTAGCTGTTAGTAATAGTATTGAATAAACTTCCTTTTCAGGAATGACTTTTGAGTCGACACAACCATAATTCAATGCTAAGGTTTTTCTATTTTTGTATGATTTTGATGTGTTTATTTTTGTTAATTTGGTGGAGGTGAAAGTGAACGCCTGGGATGCTGTTATCGTTTGAGGAACCCACAATTTATTGTCGTTTAGATAATTATTTTATCACCTGATGACCCCTCTCCACCCAGGAAGGGGAATCGGGAAAAAACAAAGAAACCCAAGGTTTGAAATATAAACAGATTTAATAGAATAAGACTAAATAATTAACATGAATAATGCTAAGGGAACAGTATTGATCCTGGTACCAAAATAAAATATAAAAGGATTATACTCGGCCAATTCTATCAGGAAGAAGCCGTGCACTCCCAGCAGGGACAGCAAATGAAGAGAGAATTTGTCAGCAAACTTTCTAATTTATATTAAATGTGAGGTTCATGGTATGAAATAATCTTGTTGGCCAGCCTGGATCAAGTGCCTGGGTCTCGCTCCTCCTCATCCCCGCACCTGGGGAGCTCGAAAACACTGAGACCTTGAAACCTGCATAGCGTGGCTGGCTATAAAGTAAATATTTTCAGAAATACACTAGAGTCTTCTGAAAGTGCATTTTCCCAGGCATTTTTCTGGGGTGCATCAAGAAGAGTGTGACCAGCAGGTGGAGGGAGGTCATCCTGCCCCTCTGCTCTGCCCTGGGGAGGCCCCATCTGGAGCACTGGGTCCAGTTCTGGGCTCCCCAGTTCCAGAAGGACAGGGAACTGCTGGAGAGGGGACAGCAGAGGGCTACAAAGATGATGAGGGGCCTGGAGCATCTCTCTTAGAAGGAAAGGCTGAGGGACTTGGGTCTGTTTAGTCTGGAGAAGAGAAGACTGAGGGGGGATCTGATCAACGCCTATAAATACTTGCAGGGTGGGTGTCAGGAGGATGGGGCCAGTCTTTTTTCAGTGGTGCCCAGGGACAGGACAAGATGGAACGGGCAGAAAGTTGAATATAAGAAGTTCCACCTAGACATGAGGAGGAACTTCTTTCCTGTGAGGGTGGCAGAGCCCTGGAAGAGGCTGCCCAGAGAGGTGGTGGAGTCTCCTTCTCTGGAGACATTCCAAACCCGCCTAGACACATTCCCGTGGGACCTGCTGTGGGTGGACCTGCTTTGGCAGGGGGTTGGCCTGGATGATCTCCAGAGGTCCCTTCCAACCCCATACCATTTTGTGATTCTGTGACAGGGGTCCTGTGTCGCTCAAAACAGGACAGATACGCACTGCACAGGTCTTCATCTGAGTGGCCTTTGTATGAAGGGGGAGGATGTGACATGACAGTTATCCTCACAAAGCCCATTCCCTAACTGTTATCTTCCAGCCATACCTGCAGCTTGCCGAAGACGATAAGGTCCGGTACGAGAATGAAATGAAGTCCTGGGAAGTGAAAATGATCGAACTGGGACGTGAAGACCTGATACGTTCCACAAAGCAAAGGCCAAAAAAGAATCCTGCTGAAACCGGAACGGCCAAAGCTTCCTCACATGAAAGCAAGGCAAAATCAAAGTTGAAAAAATCAGAAGAATAAAATGGTTAAGTATTTTGTATTGACTCCCCTTTGGTTGTCACGTCTTTATCCTGCGGTGTTAATGCTGCAGTCAGCATTAGCACTGAAACGTGGAAACCCCAAAAAGGGGCCCGCCGGAGAAGTAAATAAAGGTGATCAGGTAAGAGAGAGTTCAGCGTCTCTCAGAACCGGCGGCAGCCATCGCTGCGGGGGTGGCCTCGACTCTCCAACAAGAACCGGTTAATCAAGCTGTGAATTAGTGATACTGACATCAGCAGAGCTGTCCAATAACGGTAGATAACAGCTAGCTTTTTTAAGATATTTTTTATGAAAGTGAGAATATTCCACAATGTTACCATCTAAATTCTGTAAATAAGAGCTGAAATCCGAGTTAATGCTGCTGTGTTTTATTCCCTCCGTGGTATCAGTTGAGAGGAGAAATGTTCTACATTTCAACACGAGGCACAAGAAATGGAACACGCTAACTCTTTATTTTATGCATCTGTCTCTTTTGTATGTGTCAGTTTGTGTGTACCACTTATATTGCGTTGAATTAAAGACCATATGAGTTTTGTAAAAACATATCTTTATTGGACTTTTATTCCGTGGTTTTGTTTGGATGCACGCAAACACTTTTTGCCTTCCCGCTGTCACACCGGGGACAGCCTGGAAGGAAAACGTGTGAACTGTCAGAGCTTTGGTTTTAATGTAATAAATATAGATATTTTGAAGAGCTGCTTGATTTTTATTTTTTTTTATCTGAGGTCTATGTGTCTTAACGAAAGTCTCGGAGGTATTTTGGAGAACCTGTATTTTTAGAAAGCAGGCGAGCGGTGCATTTCATCCATCCCTGAATGGCCCACGGCTTGTTTACCCATGGGAAGAGGAAAGCCAAATAGGGAGCCCTTTGCATTTTTTTCCTTTTTTTTTTATTTTACTGATTGTAACTATATCTGAGCGCTCCTGGCTTTCCTCCTTGGCAGAAAATGTACTGAGTTCGCAGGCGGGAGGTTCTTGCTCAGCAGAAGCTTCCCTGAGGGACTGATGCGAATAAAGCCACCGAGACTTACCCGGGCGTAGGGGGGACACCAGGCGGACACAGCCCCGCTGCAGGCCTCTTGCCCACCTCCCGCCTTCTTCCCCTTCTCCTCCCCGCGGGAGCCCTCCCCTACTGCCGGGGTCGCGGGTCGCGCAGGTTTATGAAGGATAAACCCGAAAACTTCCCTCAGGTGGCTGCCCCAAAGCCCGCCGCCGCCGCCTCCGCCTCCCCCTCAGCGGCCCGCCCGTCCCGCGCGTACGCGGCGCCGCCGCCTCCCGCCCAACCAAATCTCGCGAGAGTTGGTTGGGCGGGAGGCGGCGGCGTGGCGCGCGCACGCGCGGGGCGGGCGGGCCGCTGAGGGGGGAGGCGGCGGTTGGCGGCCTCAGGGTGGCGGGATGGGGCTGCTGGAGCAGTGCGAGGCCGCCTTCGGCTCCCCCGACCTCTACCGCGTCCTGGGCGTTCGCCGGGAGGCCTCCCCCGAGGAGATCCGCCGCGGCTACCATCGCGCCTCGCTCCGCGTACACCCCGACCGCGCCGAGCCCGAGGACAAGGAGGAGGCGACGCGGCGCTTTCAGGTGAGCGCGGGAGGGGAGAGGAGGAGGAGGGGGGTGGCGGCGGTGGTGGCGGTGGCGGCGGCCGACCGTGGCTGGGCTGGACGGACGGACAGACAGACGGACGTTCTGACTGACTAGGCTGGACGGACGGGCTGGACTGATTGGCTGGGCTGGAGGGACTGACTGACTGGGCTGGCTGGCTGGGCTGGACGGACGGACAGGTTGACTGGGCTGGAGGGACTGACTGACTGGGCTGGACGGATGGACAGGTTGACTGGGCTGGACGGACGGACTGACTGACTAGGCTGGACGGACGGACGGACAGGTTGACTGGGCTGGACGGACTGACTAGGCTGGATGGATGGGCTGGACGGATGGACTGGGCTGGACGGACGGACAGACATTCTGACTGACTAGGCTGGACTGGCTGGCTGGGCTGGAGAGACTGACTGACTGGGCTGGGCTGGACAGACAGGTTGACTGGGCTGGAAGATGGACTGGCTGGGCTGACTGTCCCCGTGTCCCCGCAGATCCTGGGCAAGGCGTACGCTATCCTGAGCGATGCGGAGCAGCGCGCTGTGTACGATGAGCAGGGCACGGTGGACGAGGAGGGCGAGGCGCTGCGGGGCGAGCGGGACTGGCAGGAGTACTGGCGGCTGCTCTTCAAGAAGGTGAGAGCCGGGCCGGGGTCTGGGCAGCGGGTGCGGGGCCCTGCAGGGCTCACTTCCACGGGAGGGCAAGCCCCCCGGGACGGGGAAACCCACTGCTTCAGAGCTGTAGCTGTGTCTCCCTCACAGGCTTCGTGTAAAACACGGGGTTTTCTTATGCTGTCTCTTAAATCCTGGTGAATACATCCTGTAACTCAAGGAGTTACATCTCTCTGCTTCAGATCACCATAAAAGACATCAAAGACTTCGAAAAGAGCTACAGAGATTCAGAAGAAGAGCTAGCTGATATTAAAGCGGCATACCTGGATTTTGAGGGTGACATGGACAGAATAATGGAGTCCGTGTTGTGTGCGGACTACACAGATGAACCAAGAATCCGGAAAATCATAGAAGAAGCCATTGACTCTGGAGAAGTCCCGTCCTACAAAGGTTTTGTAAAAGAGTCCAAGCAGAAAATGATGGCAAGAAAAAGGCGGGTAGGTTATATCAATCAATCAGGGACCAAAGGGAAACATTATTTATAATAAGCTTTTAATGTCTCTTGGTAGAAATAAATGAAACTGTTTTTAAAACAAACGTTTGCCACAGAATTGCTGGGTTACAGATCTTGACTTTCACATTTAGTCACCTGTGTTCTCCATCTCCACCCCACGAAATTGCTGTTTGGAGTGGCTTTGGAGTTGCCATTTGCTGTTGCCTATTATTACTTTATTTTATTTCGTTATTATATACAATGGCTTAGTACAGTTTAGCATGTCCGTGCGATGATTTACAACGGATAATGAGTTACTGGAGTGAAGAAGTGTTCGTGGGGTGGAAATACATTGTGCTTGCCTTTTGGCAAGTATGAAACAACATTCTGGACTAAATGGAACCTGGGTTCTCCAACCTGGCTTTTTTTAGACACTTTATAGAATGTGTTACGTGCACATCACAGTAACCTTTCTCTAAGTTAAAGAAAAGGTAATAGCTGCTAGGACAAAAAAAGTATGGGTGGGGGGAACAGGGATGGACATCCTGTTCAGCGTTGTCAAACAACATGGATGCAAAAACCCAACCAAACAAAACTATACAACTTTGTCAAATAACGTGCAAAATGCTTTTTAACAAACTAGTTTGCTATTTTAGGCAGAAAAAGAAGCTAGAGAGGCAGAAAAGGCTAAAGACGAACTGGGCCTTGGTGGAGAAGATGACTTGAAAGCGCTGATTCAAGTAAGGCTTTTTGCATCTGTTGAAGATAATTACGTTACTGGCTTATAATTGTGTTTTCCCTGAGCATCTTTGTATTTTGGATCCTTGCAACTCTTCTGAGTTCCTGAGGTTAAAACCTGACATTAACATTAATTATCTATGCGCTTTAATTAGTCGGAGTATGGTATGGGCTTTATTATCTGCATCTTTTTAAAAATTAACAACATTATTCTAATACCCTTACTGCATACACAATGAAAATACTTCTAGTTTTAGGGTTTGTTAATGGTTCGTTCTTTCTGAGGGATTCCACGAGGATGTAGAAGTTGATAGGTCTTACTATTTGGGGGTTTTTATCTTGGGGATCGAGGGAAGAAACATACTGTTTACGTTACGGTTTTTGGAATGTTTTCTGTTTCCTCTTTCTTGTTGTCCAGTGGGCGGTGTTCATACCTCAAATTGTAGTAGAGTTTTGGGTCTAAACTAAAAATTGCTTTGCTTTTTCTAGTTTTATGTCATGATTATTTTTTTTATAGTCACTCTTTACCTCTGTCTGGATACGTCTGGTAGTTAGCTATAGAGCTTAGAGTATACAAGTAGGTTTTTGCTTGACAGTAAAACATCTCCTGTATCTTGTATTCCCTGCTTAATATATTCCAAGATTTTATGTAGCTTTCTAACTTCAATAGAATAATCTGTATTGGGAAGTAGTAGAAGTTCTGAGGTTGTGGTGTTGGTTTTTCTTCCCCAGAGCAGAAACAAAGATCGAAAAAAAGAAATGGATGACTTTTTGGCCCAACTGGAAGCAAAATACGGGAATAATGCTAAAAAAGGAGGAAAGAAGACCACGGCCAAGAAAGGAAAGAAATAAAGAACTTTGTAGGCTGAAATGTCAGGTATCACTTTGTCTGGGAACATGTGGATTTGGGAGAACTTCAGAGTTTTTCTGGACTGCTGTTTCGGACTGTGTGTGCATCAACTTGCTGTGACAGGGGGGTATGACACAGAACGCATCATGAACGAGAAAGACAAAGCATTCTGGTGCTACTCTTCAAAATCCTTTGGCTGCTCTTCAGTTAAGATCAAACAGATTCTTGACTAAAAGTTTTGTTACAGTAAGGAAGCGGTGTCATGTTTGGGATGCCAGGGTATTCATTAAACTTGTGTTAAAGCACCTTCCCTCCAAACAGCTAATGGGTCTCAGTACAGCCAATGGGTAAAACGACGTCATCCCACACCTTTGAGAAGCTTCAGTGCTGGCTCCTGCAGCTTCCGAGTTGGAAACCGTATCTTTTTGCTAGTCACACATTTCTTTTATATAACAAACCTTCTGCTGTTTTTGAAGGTCTTTGCACTTCAGCTCGACAACTGTTTGTCAGAGATCCCAGTGGTTTTATAAAGATACTTTGGAAAAATTGCAGATTTAATAAATGAGAAGTTTTTTTGCAGTATTCTGTGCTGTGTTGCTTCCCCCAGGTCTCTCTGCGCTTCCTAAGTAGCTGTTCAAAACAACCTGATCGTGTTGACTCCTCTGACTGATTTCAGTCAAGTAAATACTACACGCTCCAATAACAGCTGAAAATATGGCTCTATTGCTAACTGAGGCATCGGTGCTGGTGATGCTGTGTTAGATGAAACAGCCACCTAGTGTTTGGTCTTGGATTGCCCGTGGCAGATGCCTTAGGAAGAAAATGAGACTGAAGTAGATAACTGACCATGCAGAAATTCTCTAAGTGCTGAGGTGAGGTACGAAACTGAAACATCCACGGAACAGAGTCAGTTCTGTGTATTCCTGGGGTTCGTGATGTCCCCTAACGAGGGGTTCCAAAGCTTAGAAATGTATCGCGTGTCATTTCAATAGCATCACAGTCAAGTCTGCTGTAGGATGGGAGCGATCAGCTACTTCACTGTAGGTTAACAGGTCTGTTATCGCAAAAGAATTACTTCTCTAAGATGTGCAAATACTTTGAAGGCTTTTGCTTCAGCTGGCTTTAAACAACTTGACGTAGCGTGCAGGGTATGAATTTCAAGGGTAACTAGTTTTCAACTTAGTCTAGCTCAAAGGAACGAGGCTGGCTTTATTTTGTGGATCATTTTTCAAAGGCTTACGAGCCACAAGGTGACACTTTTGAGTTGAAGGTCCTTATTGCATCACTGATGCCATTCAGGACCTGACAATTTAATAAAGCTTCCTGGGGGGAAGCCAGAGGTAGATGGTAACTCTGTTCCCTTTTACTTGGCTGCTTTCAAAAGTTATCCTGACTCTGAACGAGTACAGCATATTGGTATGTTGCATAACACGACCTGAACGTTACTTTTACTACAAAAAATAGATCTCTAACAGCCCAGGAGAAGTCTCTCGTGTCAACGATCTGTACAGAAACCAAAACTTACCCAATGGTGAGACTGCTTTCACTTTTTTAACACACTGACTCCTCTGGGCTATAAAATACTACATTACATATACTAGAAGTCTGTTCATTTGTGTATTTTTCTAACTCTTCTGCATTAGAGCTTTAGAAAAATAGCTTGGTCCCTGAGGAATGGCACGGGATGCTTATCTCCAGTCAGTTTGAGATAACTGAATGACACACTGTGCAACGTTCCAGTAGTCTTAGCTCTTAAGAGAAATTGGACTTTTGAAAGAATTTAGCGAATAAAGGCCTCTCTTTAGCATCAGTTTATCTCTGTGCAAACCTTAGAGGTTTAGATTGAGCCAAGAACTCTTTCTTTTCCCCTCTAGAGATGCAAAGGAAAGTTAGCCCAGTTACATTTGCACAGTTCTGCTTTGCTTTCTTTTCCCTTCTTTTTGATTAGAGCATGCGTGGATCAACTGGACTCAAGAACTTCAACATTGATTAAAAATTATTAGCTGTTCTGTAAGTACCACTAACGTTTGATAGCTTGCGTAACTGAGAGTGGGGGGAATAAGGGAGACACTTCATAAAGAATCCTGACAAGTTATTATGAATTGTAATTTGGAAAATATTAATAAGGAAATTTAGAAAAAAGTGCTCTTTAACTGGATTATAAAGGAACAACCATTTTTGTGCAGTGCTCTAACTTTGCTAAAATACAGTACGTGCTTATCCTCATGTTGTCTTTACGCTTCCTTGTAATCTGGCGTTTACTGCTTGGGAGTAAGACCTTCAACTAATCATTTGTTTTGAGAAGCTTGTGTTTCATGCGTTTATCTTATTTGGAGCCACAAGGGCAACTGCAGCGAATACCTCCAGTAGGTCTGTCCCACGGTGCAGAACACATCTACTAAAAGTAGGTATTTTTAGGAAGGGAGACTGACCTATTCTGTGAAATCACCATAACATCTCTCACCGGGAAGACAATGTACATTCCTTGAGTGCTGTCTGGAACTACTTGTAGGAAGAGACTCCTTTTTGCCTCTTAGACCTTTTTCAGTCACTTGAGGAAGAGGTATGGGTGTATGACACAGGACGAGTCAGTGGTGTGCTACCCTTGACGTTGTCAGTTCTGTTCATCTAGTTTGCTGCCTTATTTTTACACAACTCTATTAATAGACGCTGCAATTACTACAGGATTCGTAACTTGCCTAAGCTGAGCAGTATCAAGTGGAGTGCTTACTTTTGCTAGTATAGTATTGCTTTAGACGTATAAATATAGCTTAAAAAAATTAAACTGCTACTCTTTTGTAGAGCTAACGGAAAAATCAGCAGGTTCTGCAGTACCTGCCTATAACAACACGAACCAGTCACAAGCCAGTAATGGGGAAACAGCAATGACTGACAGCATTTGCTAGATCTTCTAGGAGCTAGGCTTTACTGTCCACTGGAGTATAATATTCACCCTCCCACTGGAGCATAACTTTTTTCTGCTGGTAGAAAACGGAATGTTTAAGTATACCCCTTCTAATCTTTGGCAGCTGCTTCTTTAGATTCATATAAAAATATTCGTAAGGAAGGGTGTTTGAAAACTCTCTGTAAACAATAGTGACGTCACTGAGAATGAGAGGTGGTTCATGGCTCTCTGGAGGTGGGTGGATACTTCTTCATGGCACCTCAGAACCCCTGTTTGCCTTTTGTGACTGATCCACTTCGACTGTGAGCTTTCACAGAACCATGCAGCTGAAGACCTAATAAACAAGAGATCACGTACAACTTTAAGGGTTCTGGAAGGTAGTAAAACTAAGTACCAAATACATCTCCTTTCGCTTAAAATTAAAATGCCTTTTGGGGTTTTTTTTTTGGCTTTTTACTCTAATACATGTCTATCAACTGCATTCTATGTAACTTAAGTAAGTTTGAGATGAGCAACTGGCCTTCCAGAAGGGGCAAAGTTTGTGCTTTCATAGTTGCTGCATTGCAGGAAACCATTGTATTTCTTGGTATCTCATGAAGTATTCAAATCTATGGACTTTTTCTGCTGATATAATTAGGGTTTTTTGCTAATACAGCTGTTGTAAAACACATCTTGCATTTAAAGATACTGGGTTGGGTTTTTGGGGGATGGGGACCAGATATTTATTTTAATTTCAGTAGGAACCACTCCCTTCTTGTTTAAAAACAAGTTACTTCAGTTTAGTGCCTTTAAGTTAAACTTAAATTGCCTCTTGTACCGCTTGTATTAGTGGTAGTAGGCCATTCAGCTATTAAACAAGCTAAAAGACCCCTCCTGTCCTCTAATAATCACCCACGTACTTGCTACCTTAACCGTGGCAGCTTCCATTAACTTCTGCATCTTCAGTCCTGTCCTATTAGTATATTTTTGTGGGGGAAATTCTGGCAACTCCATAAGGAATCCCAAAACACTGAGGAAAGGAATGCCCTGTGACTTGTCTTGACAGACCTTGCTTTCAGAGAGTGCATCTAATGCCCTGCTCTGTGCCACCCCCTCCAGCCGGAGGCGATACTTAGCATCAATACGAAGTTAACAGGGAGTGCTCCAGGTGAACTCGGGTGGGAGTTATAAAGACAGCATTCAGAAAAGTTCTTCCAGGGTGCGAAAGTTAACTTTTGCTCTGCCATTATCTCTGAACGAACTCCCTTTCAACTGACCAGACTAGCCCTTGTGCGTGCCGTGAAGTGAAAAACCCAAATCTCTCAAGATGAAGTTGAAATAAGTAAGGTTTACTGGTCTACCGTGACACTTGTGTACACACGTGCACCTTAGACTTGTAGCTTCCTACTATTAAAAAAGAACCACAACCCTGGCTGTAACTATTCTGAAGCGTATATGAAGACTATTTTCAAAGTGTATTAAGGAGATGACTTTGCAGTGAAGGGAGGGAAAAGTGTACTTTACATCCACAACACAAATGCCTTCCTGCTGCCTTCATACTTTGACCAATTAAAAATCAGTCATTTTAGATGAGATTCATTTTAGATTATGTCAGGTAACTCCATAAAGTGCTTCTACTCTTTAACACCGGGATGAATACTCTGATTTCAGAGTATGCATGTGAATTGTACCGGTACAGTTACCGGCTTCAAAATATACTTGGAGTTGATCTAGTGCAATTCTAGTACAATCTCTTCCAGACGGGGTGCAAATAAGTTTCTTTTGGACATAATGCAATTTCTTTCAGTTGTGTAGTTGAGCAGAAGAAAGAAAAATCCTTGGACAGAAAATAGTTGTTGTTAGTTCTGTTTAAATTGGCAAGTCCTGCTCTTAACTTG
This sequence comes from Numenius arquata, assembly GCF_964106895.1. NCBI lineage: Eukaryota > Metazoa > Chordata > Aves > Charadriiformes > Scolopacidae > Numenius > Numenius arquata. Next base: position 19,708,513 of record NC_133585.1, on the reverse strand, counting down.
GATGTGAGAGGTATTTGGGCTGATAACATTAAGCTTCCTTAAATGATTTAATATACCAGGTGGTAATAAAACAAAAAAACAACCACACACCCAAACATACTCTATATGCAAGTATAAAACTTGTATAATGGAAAATTTAAAACATTAAATAGAACTTTGAAAAACCTCCTCAGTGTAATTATCTATGTAGGAAATACATCCCTGTCCCAAAAGCTTACCTCTTGGCTTCATCTTACTAACTGCTGCGACTGAAAAGCATACCTGAACCTGTTGATCCTCTGCTTGTCCGAGAGCGATTACTGTAATCAATAACAGTGTAAGAACGGTGGTGCTGGGGATCTGGCTGAAAAGACAGTTCAAGTCAGTTATGTTTGCATGAAAAATTTTAAACATCAAGATTATAACAGAACTACAAATTACTTAAACATACGTACTTCCTAATTCGTAAAATGTTGTGAAGAGCTTTTACAAGTTTAAGAGGGGTTAAATCAACTTTAGGAGTGGAAACCATACTTGTGTAACGCTCTTACTAAGAATAATCACTGGACCAGTTAAAGGCATTCTCACCATTTCGGGAAATTGTTCTGTTTCAAAATAGATTTTAGAAAGTTTGTACACTCCTAACTGCTAAGTCAAGGATGTTGAAATTAAACACAGAAACCAAACCAGCAGCTATTTAAAAGCTGTTGTTGAAATTATAGCTTTTATAGCTTAGATAAAAATACTTTGTTAGTTAGGACAGGGTGTATCAGTAGAGTAGGTGTTTCAGTAAATTAAACCAAGAGCATTTGGTAGCGGAACAGACTGGTCATTAATAGTACAGCCAACTTGTGCAAGAAAGCAATGTAGACTATCCCACCCTTGCGTTTCCAAATATAACTGTATGAATTACTTCCTACGCAAAACTTCAAAGCATCCAGTTCTTAAGCCTCCACAGAAGATGCTAGATCGCCAGTGCAGGTAACTGATTGCATGTTATACCTAAGGTGATATTTAGCTTTTTCCACGAGTAATTCAATTTTGTGTTTTTCGAGAGAAGTTTAGTACCACCAGCTGCATATACGCGTGGTCAGGAGCCGTTTGTGAGGACTGTCGTGTGGTATCTACCCGTGAACAAGTGACTCGCCCTCTTCGTTTCTGAAGAGCCAAGCAATGATGTTTCTGTTGACGTGTGAGTATCTAATCAAGTGGCAAACTTGATGAACTCCCTGGTACTGATCACATGTGCCGTTTGGTTCTCAAGTAATGTTTACCTATGTTAATTGTCAAAGCAACCCTATTCAGTAACTAAGGATGATTTGGTAGAATTTGCCGTGCTTTACCAAGAACGTGCTGGTTGTGTTAGGCTTGGAGGAATGATCAGGTAGGAAAAGCCGCTCTTGTAGCTGGTGGTGGGCATCTTCTTGCGTTGTTACACTGTGAGCTCGACTTGAGTCCCCTCTAGATTTCTGCATTGAAGAAAAACACACTTGTGACCTTTTATTACTGCAGCAGTACGTTTAAAATAATTAGCCTAGGAATTAAAGCTAATTTTCCAAGTCAATCATTCTCCACCTAGTTATGGGGAGGAAAATATTCTAGCAGTAATTGGAATTGAAGCATCCAACTCTGGGTGATGCTGTTAGTCAAAACTCCTGTGGCATTTTTTGCACATGTATTTCAGTTGCTGTCACAAGATAACAAATACTGCACCCTCAGTCAGTTTGCAGAGGACACCAAGTTGGGTGGGAGTGTCAATCTACTGGAGGGTAGAAAGGCTTTGCAGAGGGATCTGGACAGGCTGGATGGATGGGCCAAGGCCAGTGGGATGAGGTTCAACAAGGCCAAGTGCCGGGTCCTGCCCTTGGGTCACACCAACCCCCTGCAGCGCTCCAGGCTTGGGGCAGAGTGGCTGGAGCTGCCTGGCAGAAAAGGACCTGGGGGTGTTGGTGGACTGTGGGCTGAACATGAGCCAGCAGTGTGCCCAGGTGGCCAAGGAGGCCAACAGCATCCTGGCCTGTGTCAGGAACAGCGTGGGGAGTAGGACTCGGGAGGTGATGGTCCCCCTGTACTGGGCACTGGTGAGGCCCCACCTCGAGGGCTGTGTCCAGTTTTGGGCCCCTTCCCACAAAAAAGCCATTGAGGGACTGGAGCGTGTCCAGAGAAGGGCAATGGAACTGGTGAGGGGTCTGGAGAAGAAGTCTTGTGAGGAGAGGCTGAGGGAGCTGGGGGTGTTCAGCCTGGAGAAAAGGAGGCTGAGGGGAGACCTTCTCGCTCTCTCCAACTCCCTGAAAGGAGGCTGTAGCCAGGGGGGGTCGGTCTCTTCTCCCAAGTCCCAGGCGATGGGACAAGAGGAAATGGCCTCAAGTTGCACCAGGGGAGGTTCAGATTGGATAGTAGGAAAAATGTTGACAGGGAAAGGGTTCTGAAGCCTTGGAATGGGCTGCCCAGGGAAGGGGTTGAGGCCCCATCCCTGGAGGTATTTAAAAGCCGGGTTGACCTAGTGCTTAGAGACATGGTTTAGTGATGGTTTTTATCAGAGTTTGGTTGATGGTTGGACTAGATGATCTGAAAGGTCCCTTCCAACCCGGACAATTCTATGATTCTGTGAAATAAACTGGAACTCTTGGGTTTGGTAATTTGATCAGCAGCGATTACGATCTTAGTCTATTCACTAATAAAAAGAAATGACTCTGTGTATTACCGTTTGCCTCTGGGATGCCGCAGTGCTCGTGTGCTCTGCCACTCTGGTGGTACCAATAGGTGGTAGGAGGTTATTTCGGCTTAGCGGCAGTGGGGAGGGTGAGGTCAGCTGCTCCTGTGCAGTCAGACTGAAATGCACCAATAAGAACAGAAAAAAAACATACAGTTTAAATCTTTGGCATTGTGTAAACATACGATATTCTCAGTTTGTTTGGCATTATGTAGACAATGTTAAAACCAAGAGCAAGGGTTGCAGAATTTTGCTTCACAGAATGCTATGGGGTTGGAAGGGACCTCTGGAGATCATCTAGTCCAACCCCCTGCCAAAGCAGGCCCACCCAGAGCAGGTTGCACAGGAACGTGTCCAGGTGGGGTTTGAATGTCTCCAGAGAAGGAGACTCCACCACCTCTCTGGGCAGCCTCTTCCAGGGCTCTGCCACCCTCACAGGAAAGAAGTTTCTCCTCATGTCAGGAGGAAACAGCCCCAAGTCCCTCAGCCTCTCCTCATGAGAGAGATGCTCCAGACCCTTAATCATCTTTGTAGCCCTGTGAATGCTATTCACTAGGTATTTATTGAGTAACTTTCCTTTCTAGGAATTTGATAAAGCTGCCACACAACAAGTAGAACAAATGTTCAGACAAATTGATGAGCTTCTCTACGAGCAGAAAGAAAATGTGCATGTTGAGGGCCTGCGGGAAGAATGCCACCAGTGGACAGCCAACTTTCCTCATCTCAGGTATTTTCTAGATTCATGCTCCTACCATCACAGACTTATAAAAGGGTAGGGATGGAAACAGTTGCTTTTTCCTTGTACAAGATCCTGCTGTTAGGGCTGATTATTGGAGGCTATATTTAAAAGAGGAGTTCTGCAGTGGGTAAAGTTTTCAGAATGTTTAATATTAATCATATAGGCAAAAGAAGTCTGTGAATCAATACCCCAGCAGAAATCCTGGTGATGGATGTATATAAAAGCCAGTTGGGGGCTAAAATGCACCTCTCGTCCAGTGCATTTTGAAGGAGTATGCTGTGCAGCTGGTACTGCAGGATGAAGGGGTGTGTACATAAAGGTGTCTTCGTGAGCAGTTGCCATATAACAATAGAATCGTGTCTGCCCGTTCCCAGACAGGGCATTTTTTTCTGCTCTTTGTTCACATCCTTTAAGATGAAGTATAAGCTTATTGCTAACTTCAGCCTAGCAACTGAAGATAAACAGTGTGCCTAGAAAACAGCAGCGAGCCGTATTTTAAGCAGAGAAAAAGTAAAAAAGCTACATAATGCAAATGCATATTGTAGCTCTTTCACTTGTAATAAGTGTCAAATAAAACATCTGGGGGTAAAACACGGCTTCTACTTTCTCCATATTTTGAATGTTTGAAGGAACTAGGTGTAGAAAGGTTCTAAAAGCCTCTTGAAAAGAGCTAAACCAATCTAATTGCACAAAATACAAAATTAATTAAGCCTTAGTCACAGAAGGCACGTTAAAGAAAAAGTAGTCTATTTTCTAGATCCAGCCTTTTCACATGAAAGCCTTTTTCACATGAAAGGTGTCTATATATTATTGTATGTTTGAGAAGTGCTAGAAATGATCAGGAGGCCTAAGCTCTACCTGTGTTCTGGATTTGACTGAAGGATGTTCTACAAGAACACATTCAAGCTTCAAATTGTAACCACCATTCTAAAGAAGGCTTTCCTAGTGCTATCTACATACATTTAAACATATGTGATAATATAATAAAGGTTGTTAACAGTTGTTTGAAATTGATTGAAGCCTGAGGAAAGGGAACAGAAACACTGGAAGAGTGTAGAAACATCAGTTACAAATAGACAAGGAACAAATCTCTAAATCTACGATGAAAATAACACGCTGGATGAGTTTATGGGTAAACTGCAGAATTAAAAGAAAATTACGTCAAATTTACAAAACAGGCGGAATACAGTAGTTTAAACCCTTGTTTCCTAATACCCTGTAGTGCCTGTAAATGACTAAATTCAATCACATCATTATGCCAAACAAAACTAAGATACTCTAGATGTGATTGGAGGTTCACTGAGGTCAGTAAGAGCCCTTTGGTTATGTTCAGGTTGGTAACAGGTTATCTAAGATGGGCACCTTCTTTATAGCCCAGTCTGGGGTAGGGCAGCAACAAGCAGCCAGTCACTAAAAATTGTGGGCTTCTAAGTTCATCTTGAAAATAAGCTACAGGAAAAGAAAGCTGATGGCAAGAAAGAGATGGTGGTATTTGCTTTGCTTGTACTGGACAGGCTGAGAGCTACAGTTCATGTTCAAAACTGCCTAAATGTGTGCCTTGTGGCACACATCAACTTCAACTGGTAAACATCAACTTCAGCAACTCAGCTTCCTCACGGGAGATTGTGCTTTAAGGGGCAATTAATTTCTTTAATCAAATAATGCATATTCTTTCTATTCAACTGAATGCTCTTTGTATAAGCTGGGTTCTCTGAATGCGATAACTGACAGTGAGAAACTGATTTTGAAACGTACAATCGACTTCCCCTGAAGACATCATCAACAGAACCTGGGGTCCCAGTACGAGAGTGGCTCACGTCGATGGGATGCAGGGTACGGGGTGGTGGGTTTCGCCGCCTTGTGGAACGTGACAGGGATGATGTACTGAGCTCTAGAGCACGATTTGGCCACACTCTGGTAGAGAGAATGGAGCTGGAGCCTGGCCGTTTGTCATCCAGGTCCCTAACAAAAGAATCACAAAACCAAGAGCAATATGATCAATATGACTGATAACTACCCTGTGACCATGAGTCTCTTTTTTTTTTTTTCTTACATAACTATGTAGGGTAATATACAGCTAAATTAGAAAAGGATAGGGGATGGAAAAGAAAAAAAGAAGCCTATCTTAATTTTTCTTACTGAACTACGAACTTTCTGATTAAGAGTCCAGTATAAAAGTCACAGAACAGATTAAAAAAAAAACAACAGCCCACACTGTAAACACCAGTTTTCACACCCATAGTTCAGATCTGACACAAGTCCACTTTCTCAGAAGTGAGCAAATCAGTTTATCTATCCCATTCTGAGCTTCAGCTTTTTTCAGGACGTCAGTTAGTGCCAACAGTAATGCCATAGCTGTTCACTAAGTGATAAACCAGCAGCAAGAAAACAGAAAAGCTGTACTAGAGGCACACTGTTTCATAGAGGATACATAAATAAACAAGCAAGCAGGAAAAGAATCGAGCATTGCTTTCCCTGGTGTAGGAAATTATCTCACAATGTTTCGGGTTGAATCCCTCACACCGTGAGAGTGTTCTACTTTACAACAGCCAATCTACAGTTCTTACAGTGTTTTCTCCATTACAGGCAGATTCCTTTGCTGCAGCTGGATCCCGTGTATCACCATCAAGCCATTTAGATTACGTTGAGAGCCGCTACTTGACCCTTGGGAGAGATTCACCTGAAAGTTTAAAGAATAAGTAAGTAAATTACAGTTTGGCAGAGACATACATGCATATTTATATATTTTGTCCTCGTAAATAACTTCGGAGAAAATAAATCAATTTCTCCCATGACATGTGGATATATACTCAATTATATTATTTCCCCCCCTCTAAGACAGGCATCTTAGCATTCCATTTTCCTTGCAAATGGTAGTGCTTAGAAAAATGTATCCTACCATGCTATTTCATACTTAGTATTTTCCAACTGAGCTCATCTGCATGACAGGATCTTCCACCAATGGCTATAACCAGAAGCTTTACCTGAAGCTAATTTTTAGTGTATGTTGATGTTTTATGTCAAGAGCAGAACTGCTAACTCCCTTCCTGGAATATGGACTGATCTGGAAAACCATCAAATTCCACCCACCGTGACAACAGCAAACAGAAAATACAAGAGCTTTAATCTCTCCAGCATACATACTTGAGGTGTTTTTCTCCTCTTTTTGCTTTTGCGGCCACATCTGGTTTTTGGGCACTACACATACAGTGTGAGGAACATGAAGAAGGGGCAGGGGGTAGAAATAAAGGAGAAAGAAAGAAAAAGAAATAAGAAGGAAAGAGTTGAATTAAATGGAATAAACAGATAACATTTTGGTGCTCACCACTCTAGGAGCAGATCATCTAAAGCAGATTATATAGTCAAATTTAGTGTCTGAGGAAAAAAACCCAACTCTTATACAACTGCACTGAGATTTGTCCTCTATTGCCTGATGAGTTAACTATAGATAAACGAGTGAAAATGGGATCTCATACACACAAAACTCGATCTCACAATTTAATTCAAACATCATTAAAACGTAGAAAGAACTACCTCATTAATGAAGAGTCACCACACGGTTGTGCGGTACGTATATAAAATTTTAAGTTTTAAAGAGAAAAGTAGGAATTAAAACTTGCAACTGAGGAATAACAGACCCTAAGTGTTGGAAAGGACAGTCAGCATTCATACAAAATAGTTATTTATCTCAACAGCTCCCTGCCGTACTGGGATCTGTTTGCTTAGGTAGTGCTGTATTGATTGGTCCCTACACAAACCAGCTGGCTAAAAATACTTACCAGATTCGATGTCACTGAGGGCATTTTGGTTTGTGGCACATGAGGTAACAACGCTGGCACAGGATCAAACTGCAAAGGGCTTTCGGCGTCTGCTCTGATTGTTTCTACTGTTATGATATTTTTCTCATCATCTAGGCAAAGCAGAGAATTCCTGTCAATACAGACTATTGGCATTGCTAACTGTGGACAGTACTATGAATCCAAATATTATAAGGAGAGTCCTCTTAGATGCTAAGCTCTAGTAAATCTTTTGAAAGCATGTCTCACACTGCTAACCAAGTAAATAACGTGGTGGGTTTTCTTCCCCGAAGAGATTATTCCCAAATAAATCTTTCTCTCCTTGCATCCTGGCAAAATTAAGTAACTGAAATCTCCTTTTGAATTTTCCATTTAACTGTGATCCTTACCAGAGGCTGACCCTTCCCAGTGCCTGCGGATTAATTCTTCCATGCAGCCTAGGACTTCACTCCACACATCATCAAACACAAACGTGAGCACAGAATCCTTCATGCAGGAATACGGAGAGATAGGAGGAAATCCCAATTTCCGTCTACCAGAGGACAGCCCTGTTTTCTTCTCATGCAACTCCTCCTCCCTGTAAAAATGTAAGCATTACCTGTACCATAAATACATTTTCTTTGTCTCCTATATTTTGTTGCATTTATTTAATAGGATTAAAACATCAGCTAAGGCTGCATTTCTGTTCTGTTTTCTCTTGAACTGAAATAGGTCAAGGCAGCTGGCTGAATAGCTTGAAGACATTACTTAGGAGAAGTTCTGTATTTAGCACACAATATTGTGTTCTGGGAGCTGATAGTTTAATAAACAGCAACATCAAATAACAGTCTAATACTGAAAGAAGCAAGCTTCTGTACATTGAGCACTTGAACTTTTATTTCTTCCAGAATCTACCACTGATCTAAATGAGAAACGACTGAGACAATCACCTTGTTACTGCACACCTTGGTTTCCTCACACAGAATGACTATAAATGATACTTCATGAATAATAAGTTACAAAGGAGATCAAAGTTCCATTTAAAAATAAATATTAATATTTACAGTGATATTTGTTCATCACATTGTTTGGCTCTATATCTAACATCACTACAGAATTCTGAAGATAAGAGAGAAGACTATTACTGCTCATGACTGTTTAATGCCGCTCTCAGCCTGCTGCTCTAACAGCCAGGAGGTGTTCAGGGCAAGGGCTTAATTCAGTTTTAGATAATTAGACATAATCAATGAGAGGAGAGAAAAACCGTAATTCACAGGAGGAAGTGGCCTTTGCTGCAGACTCTTCCACAGTGGAAGAGATATTCTGAAGTGTGCAACCTGGAAGACAACCGCTCAAAAAAGTTTAGATTCATCTGCCAAAGAAACTTTATAGAAGGGAGAAAATAACACTGATGCAAGCACATTTATTATGGCTTTCATATCTGCTCCTTCAGTTAGTACTTAATGTCCAAAAGCTACAAACCTGGGGGAAAAAAAAAAAAAGGAGGTACTACTAGAAAAAGCTATAATACTTCCACTGTTGTTTTACAGAGATAGCAATATTGTTTGCCGCAGCAACATCTCTTTGGCCTGGTCAAAGCAAGCCACCTACCAACTCGAAATTCATGGTTCATGTAGCTAAGTGGCTTTATTTATTAAAACCAATTAAGTAGTTAGCAACTGCCAGTACTGTCCAGAGTCCTTACCCAGGCCATACGTTCATATTGTTGGGCTGAATAACGTTAAAGGGGCAGAAAGAATGCTCTTTATGCTACCCTCAATCCTTTCTTTTTAAGATAAAAATAGTGGTAATTAGTTCTTGGCAAGCATCAAATCCACTCCAATTCTTAAATTACCACTGGAAAGGTACAGCTCCACCCAAATTGCTAGTAGGAAACCCTACTATGCTAGTGCATAACGAACAATGACGAATTTGACTTAGTACAAGAAATAAATGGCATTTAAACAGTATTTATTAACTATGCCAATATTCTTCGTTATTAACTATGCCAGGCTCTTCGTTATGATGGAACGAACTATTTAAACCAGGCACAAAACCAGCTAGTATGAAAAATTTAAAAAATAATAAATTATAAAAAAAGCCCACAAAAGTAATTTAGCAAAATAAATTGTTCTAGAAAATGGATTGGGAGAATTCCCAGTGCCCTAGCAACCTGAAGCCTTTGAAAGTTCTTTAGAGGAAAGATACATAAAAAAAATAAAATTCATCAAATACTTTATCATCTAACATCAAACCCAAATCTATGTATCTTAACAGGAGGAATTCCAGGACACTGGTCCTAGTTGCCATCTTAATATCCAATACCTACACATCTCTGCGGTCAAATGCTAAATATTCCTCCATTACGCCTTCTGAGATAATTACTCCATCTTCGCCTTCTTCGCTCTCTGGAGAACACAAGGTCGGAGACTTGGAACGGTCAGCCTTTTTGTGAACGGGAGTAACAGAAAGAGGTACCTTCTTGCCAAAAACACTAAATCTGAACGGGTGACAGTTTGCAGAAAGCAGAAATGAAAATAAGTTGTTATTCCACTTCAAACAGCAGCATTTGGTGAACAAAGAGACAACACGGTAGTTAAGGCCAAGCAGTAGGGAGGCCAACAAATTATGCATTACAGTAAAAACTCTCTTTGGTTTAGATATTTTAAATTCTTGCTAAGGAACTTGAAGCTTCAGGATAAAAAAAATCAAAGCTACTTAAAACCAATCTAAAACATTAAATAATATAAGTAGTACTAATGTAGTGTTTTGTATTTTTGAAGTTCTATACAAAATTTAAAGAGGATTAACAATAAAACCATCTACAATACACACATATTATTAAGAAGTCAGCAGCAGCAAAGATATTTCTATTTACTGCCCGGTTTACTGCAGTTAGCAACAAGCACAGCTGTGTAGTCTGGCTATTCTGAATGTTAGTTCTTTTAGTTAAAAAGAAAAGTGTGCTGTGTGCTTTTAGACAAAAAGAATGTCTGCCGCGTTCAAAACTCTGCCCAACAGAAAGGAGTCAGGCTTCACGTTTTAAGAAGCCTTTTGAGAACAAAATGACCTTCCCACCTTGGTGCGGTTTGGGTTATCTGCTGATACTTACTCATTAGAATCTTTTTCTCGTAGTGAACTTACACCTGAGGAACCTAAACTGCCGGAAGGTGAACTGGAATACCATCCATACCCTTCATCCATGGGGATCACTATCTGCTTCCCCACAACCCTGCCACGGCAAAAGCAAAAGATAAATACATCAGAAAATGCTGAAAGTGAGATTATTGAAGTGTATAATAACACACTTCAGCGAATCCTAAACGTTCTATAGGGAAGCTACGTGGTTTTCTTGGTGATAGTTTAATGTTGTTTCAGGTGTTTTCCCTAGTACAGACTGCTTCACATCAGGGAAATACATTAAGAAGATTTTGCTTGGGTTTTTTATGCTCTGCTAATTGTAGGACTTTTGAATACAGACAAAACTATTCCAATACACATAACGAAGACTTAAAATTAACGTTTCCAGACAGCCATTAGGACTGCTGAGCTAGGGGAGGAGGATTTTTGAATTATTTGGAGCACCTGGCTTTTAGCTTTACCATACACCTTTTCCAAGAGAATTTTGCCATGTTAAAGCCAAGTTGCAAATAGCAATAATCCTCTGGCAAGGAATCAAATGTGAGATAGTGGAATGTTTATTAATGACAATGGCAGGCAAGCTTCCAGAGCAATCTTTTTATCTCTATCTCCTATACAAATTGCCTAAAACCACCCAGCTACTAGCATTGTTTTAAAAGCAACTGTTTCCATCCCTACCCTTTTATAAGTCTGTGATGGTAGGAGCATGAATCTAGAAAATACCTGAGATGAGGAAAGTTGGCTGTCCACTGGTGGCATTCTTCCCGCAGGCCCTCAACATGCACATTTTCTTTCTGCTCGTAGAGAAGCTCATCAATTTGTCTGAACATTTGTTCTACTTGTTGTGTGGCAGCTTTATCAAATTCCTAGAAAGGAAAGTTACTCAATAAATACCTAGTGAATAGCATTCACAGGGCTACAAAGATGATTAAGGGCCTGGAGCATCTCTCTCATGAGGAGAGGCTGAGGGACTTGGGGCTGTTTAGTCTGGAGAAGAGAAGACTGAGGGGGGATCTGATCAACACCTATAAATACTTAAAGGGTGGGTGTCAGGAGGATGGGGCCAGTCTTTTTTCAGTGGTGCCCAGGGACAGGACAAGAGGAAGCGGGCACAAAGCTGAATATAAGAAGTTCCACCTAAACATGAGGAGGAACTTCTTTCCTGTGAGGGTGGCAGAGCCCTGGAAGTGGCTGCCCAGAGAGGTGGTGGAGTCTCCTTCTCTGGAGACATTCCAAACCCACCTGGACACATTCCTGTGCAACCTGCTCTGGGTGGACCTGCTTTGGCAGGGGGTTGGACTGGATGATCTCCAGAGGTCCCTTCCAACCCCATAGCATTCTGTGATTCTGTGTGATTCAGGGTGGGTGTGTTTAATTTATTTTTTTGTATAATTCCCCCCCCAAGACGATGCAGACTGCTGTTAGGACTGATGGCAGCTACGTAAAAAGCTTACATTGACACAACAGAATAACTATTAAATCATTTTGAAATATCTGTACTGTGACACTAAGTTAAAGACACAGCAATTTACTTAGAAGAAATCAGAACAGGAAGGATAAAATTCAGCGACATTTTAATGAAGTGGAAAATTTGTTGCTTGCAATGTCCACAGACAACAGCAAACCAAAAAGCAATGCAGACTGGTGTGAAACACTGGGAAGGTGAAGGATGTTCAGGACCTTTGTTACGTGTTTTTGGGGAACTGGAAAATGGGGTCAGTGCTTGGGTAATGTAAATCTAAACAGTTCCATCTCATGTTCAAGAAAGCAATAGCACACTTTGTGTTGGTAAATGGGGAATAAAACAAATATTTCTAAATGAAAATAATGTTTTAGGGGTTTACTGTATTTTTGAGAAACATACAACTATGCAGAAATTTGATAAACTCACACCAAGTGTCTGAAAGTCATCCACTCACATTTGGGATTCCATAATAACAATATTGATTATGCTGTATAGAAGCACTCATGCATTAAATGATTTGCACTTCCAAAGTTTTAGATGGAAATGCAGAGTATTAACTGAATAACATGAGCCTAATACGTTTTGATCTGAGAGAAAGGAAAGATGGGGAAGAGCTAAAAAATATGTTCTTTCTATAACCACTATTGTTATTTATTGACAGATCCAATCCTCATTTTTATTCTGGAACGTATTTGCAATGGTATTTCAAATGTCCTTCTACTCACTGGGCTACATCTGGCTTGGATGACTACGTTCTACTCACATCATAGCCCCAAGAGAAGACTGAGCTGTCTTCGGTGGAGGTATCAGCATAACTCTGACTAGCAGACCATGAATTCCCATCATCAGCTGGAGTAACAGAAGGGTAATCCGATTCCTTCCAGACTTCAGACTCCCTGAAACGCACATGTTGAGGAAAAAAAGGGAAGCAAAAAAACCCCGATGATACACAATGACAAAAAGTGGGTAAGTAAACTTATCTTTCTGTACAAAAAGGCATAGGTATATCAGAAGAGGTCTTAGCACTGATAGAGTTTTCATAGGGTAAATATTTACTTTGCAGGTATTTAAGCAGAAACCACAGTACACAAGTAATTACAAGAACTCCTCATAATCTCAATGATAATCTCAATTAGTAACTCCTCATAATCTCAATGATACAGAAAGTCTACAGGTCAAGCAAAACATAGATTTGCCAAAAATTATCTTAGTTAAGCCACAGACTATTTCCAGTCCTGGTTCTACACCACTCGGGAATTATTTTTATTGTTTCTCCTCTTGTTTCTACCATGAAATTAGACAACCCGGGCTATTTGCGAGCTGGGAACACAACACAGACACGCACTTTTTATTATTTCCAAAACAGGAAGGACGTGTTCTGCAATGCTACAGGTCGGAGGTAAAGTCTAAGTCTACCAACTTCTGTAAAGGTCGCTCAAGACAAAGGTGCCTGGTTTTGCCGTTGTCTCTGGGCAAAGAATCGTTTTATGTTTTGGCAGGTACCTTGAGCTCTCGACGGGGCTTTCAGCCGCAGGAGCATCCGGGCACACCTCGGCCTGTGGTTCTGGCGGTGGATGATTCCGCAGGGCATGTTTTGGAAGCCCTTGTCTAAAACAAGAAGTGGAACTTAACGTTATGTATACAAATAAACATCTACAGAGTTTCCACGCTTTACAGGGGTTTTATTCTGCTTTTAAATGAATGCACTGATTTGCACACCAGAGCTCATTTATTATTATTAGAAGGTTAACTCTTGTTACTGAAGGTTTAGAATTGAGGTGTCAAAACTAACTCTAGGCTAAACACGGAGTTAAAGGTCTTTGCTTAGAAACCAGTGTCATTCTTTAAACTTAAAATGTCCTTGTGAATGGGCTACAGCTCTCTAAAAGCAGATATAATGTTGTTGTCCCTGTAAGAGACTTATAGTCAAATAGAACAAGAGTGGCCACCAAACTATACATAAGCACATTAGGAGAAACAGTAGGTTTGGTAGGTTTGGGTTGTTTTTTTTTTTTTTCCAAAGTTGAGATGTCTAGGAAAAAGGGACAAGGAAAGTTGCAGTAGCTGAAGACAGGAAGAGGTGTCAACGCAGGAACCAAAAGGAGCTACCTACCAAAACTGAGGTATTTGTTTAAACCTTTAGCCCCACTCCCCGCACCCCCCCCGCCTCCGAAAAAGAATCTGGGTCAAAAAACCCAGCCCAGAGTAGGGATTTCACCACCTTCTCTCACACCTGTATTTTCCAAGCGGCGGGCCCACCCGCCGCCCAGGACGGCTGTACACCCGCGCCCGTGGGCTGCCCGCGCCCGTGGGCTGCCCTCACCCCGGCCGCCTCCCGAGGCCGCCCCGCACCGCCCCTACAGCACCGGGCCCGACAACTCCGGCCTGCGGCCCCGCCGTAACCGGGGCCTGGGCTCGGCCCTGTCTGAGCGCGGGGTTCGGGCTGAGGACGGGCAGCGGGGACCGGGGCAGCGGGACCGGGGAAGGAGGTAAAGGAGGTGGCGGCGACTCACGTCTCCAGAGCGCCGGGGGACACCGGCTTCCGCGCGTATCGCGAGATCTTCCTCAGCTCCGCCGCCGCCGCCGCCGCCATGACGGCTCCCCGCCCCCGGGGAGGCGGAGTCCCACCGCCCGCCTCACCTCGGCCCGGCCTGGTGCCATGGAGGGGCTCGGGCGGGCGGTCCTGGCGGAGGACGCCGTGCGCTACCGCCTCTTCGCGGCGGCGGCAGCGGGGGAGGGCGGCGAAGCGCTGCTGAGGCGGTGCGCCGAGGCCATCGTGGTGCGGTTGGCGCCGCTGCTGTCCGCCTACATCTGGCAGCGGCAGCCATTCTGCCTGCGCTATGTGCCGGCGCGGGGTGAGCTGTGAGGGGAGCCCGGCGGGGCGGGAAGCCGGGCGGCGTGAGGGGGGAGCCCGGCGGGGCGGGAAGCCGGGCGGCGTGAGGGGGGAGCCCGGCGGGGCGGGAAGCCGGGCGGCGTGAGGGGGGAGCGGGAAGCCGGGCGGCGTGAGGGGGGAGCCCGGCGGGGCGGGAAGCCCGGCGGCGTGAGGGGAGGCTGGGCGGGAAGCGGGGCCGTGTGAGGGGGGATCCCGGCAGGGTTCTGAGCCCGCTTCTCCTCCTTTCCCGGGTCAGGCGAGACCCCGGCGCACATCGGTGGCACCACGGTGTTCGGGGACAACGTGGAGGACGAGTGGTTCATCGTCTACCTGGTGCGGGAGATCACTAGGGAGTTCCCGGGGCTGGCGGCGAGGTAACGGGCCTCGCTGAGGGGAGCAGTGGTCGGGGCCAGGGAGCGAAGGGCAGGGGCTGGTGGGAGGTCCTGTCTTAATATTAAAAATAAAAACAATATGTAGACACGTGTTGAGAAGCACGCGTTATCGTGCTGTGCTGTGGAAGACCTCCTCTGGTAAGAAACCGATTTCTCCTTGGCCAGGATCGATGACAACGATGGGGAGTTTCTCTTGATAGAAGCAGCTGATTTTCTCCCCAAGTGGCTGAATCCTGAGAACAGTGACAACAGGGTGAGTAAAATTTGCGTACCAATTGGCAAGTGGCTTACAGTGGCCTTTTACTTGCCAGTTGGGAGTTTTCTCTTGAGGCTCTATCTAGCCAAGTGGTCTGGCTGCCTCTGAAAATCCCTTACTAGTGAAGAAACTTCTGGTCAGGGCCCAAGACATGTTTTAATTAATGGCACGTTTGGTTTTTTTTTTTCCCTCAGCACAGTCTGTTTTCATTCTGGTTTTAATGCACTTCTTTATGCTTGCTGTGCATGTTAAAGGAGACACTTAACCACTGGAAACCTCTGATACTCGATTCTGGTCTGTGTGCGCTTGCAGAATGCTACGTGGAGCAATGTGTCCTGAGAAACTGCTGTAGGGATATGTGGAAAGTGTTGCAGAAATCAAGTGGTTCTTCTAGAATTGGTTTGCTGATGGACGGAAGAAAGAGAAAGTTCTTAGACTAATATGTTCTTATACTTACAGCAAAACATTCATATGGAGGCTACAGACCTGCCTGCTAGGCTATGAGTTTGTGTTGTTCAGCTAGGCCTGACTCTTGCACATAAATCATTCTTTAAGAGTTGTTCCATAAGAGTTGTTACCTGAACATGAGCCAGCAGTGTGCCCAGGTGGCCAAGAAGGCCAACAATCCTGGCCTGTATTAGGAACAGCGTGGGGAGTAGGACTCGGGAGGTGATGGTCCCCCTGTTACTGCGCACTGGTGAGGCCCCACCTCGAGGGCTGTGTCCAGTTTTGGGCCCCTTCCCACAAAAAAGACATTGAGGTGCTGGAGCGGGTCCAGAGAAGGGCAACGGAGCTGGTGAGGGGTCTGGAGAAGAAGTCTTGTGAGGAGAGGCTGAGGGAGCTGGGGGTGTTCAGCCTGGAGAAAAGGAGGCTGAGGGGAGACCTTCTCGCTCTCTCCAACTCCCTGAGAGGAGGGTGTAGCCAGGGGGGGTTGGTCTCTTCTCCCAAGTCCCAGGTGATGGGACAAGAGGAAATGGCCTCAAGTTGCACCAGGGGAGTTTCAGATTGGATAGTAGGAACAATGTTGACACGGAAAGGGTTCTTAAGCCTTGGAATGGGTTGCCCAGGGAAGGGGTTGAGTGAGGCCCCATCCCTGGAGGTATTTAAAAGCCGGGTTGACCTAGTGCTTAGAGACATGGTTTAGTGATGGTTTTTATCAGAGTTAGGTTGATGGTTGGACTAAATGATCTGAAAGGTCCCTTCCAGCCTAGACAGTTCTATGATTCTATAATGCAGAGCTGACTGAACTTTTTAAAACTTGCTACTCATGGTGGTAAACTTGAAGGCAAGTGAAGCTGTTTTGCTATCTGTAAAATCAGTAAGTTTGGCCAGCTTTCCATTTCCTAGGTTTCTGGGGTGCAAGGAAAGTTTGGATAACATGGGAGCTATGGAATGTATGTGGCAGTGTACATACTGGAGTACTGCTCTCCCAAGGAGCACTCTTGGATCCGCCTGAGCTTTCTAGCTCTGCTATAGCCACTTGGATTTTTTTCTACCATATGCTGGAGTGCTTGGGCATGAGCGTTTGCTGCCCTCAGACTGGGGAGTCATCAAGACTGGAGCGTTGACTACAAGGAGACAGATTGGGTCAGATACAGGTGAATTAATGAGCAGACTTTTTCACCCAGTGTCACCAGTCATCAAGCCAGATCACCTTGCTGTGGATGATTGCTAGTAGTTATGTCACTGAGGTTTTTGTAGTGAATTTAAATGGAATGAACTTATTCTTTCGTTAGCAAAGATTTATTGAATTTTCTTTTTTCCTACTATAAGACTTAAAAGAAAAGGGCTGGAACACAACACAAAAATTAGTTGCAAACCTGTATCTGGACTATCAGTGCCATCTTTTTCCTTCCGTTTGAGGGAACGGATGGATTGGGGTAGTTGATAATGTTACATTCAGTTCTTTTCTTAGGATCAGGAACCAAGAGAGGTCACGTGCAGCACCCGAAATAATGCTTTTTAGTCCCTGTCCTATTCTTCAGGAGAATCAGACAGCATAACCTAGCTGCTGAAGTAAATTTCTAGTTGAGGAGCAACTTTTGGTACTACTCTTATTAAGGAAAGAAGATATATTTGACCAAACTTGTTGCAGGTAAAATAGGGGGGTTTATTTACTGATTGGAACGTGGTCTCTGGCATCTGTATTTACCTCATCTCCATTTTAAAAGGAATTGTGCTGTTTCCTGTATTATTTCTCTATTTGTACTTCAGTATTCTCTGTGTGTAAACAAATGCTTTCATATATAAAATTAAATTTTCCATTGCTTAGTGTGTGACTGTTCTTATCCTGTCTGATGAGATGTTACTCTCTGCCAGGTGTTCTTTTACAAAGGAGAACTGCACATCATTCCACTGTCAGAGACTGACGAGGAGGAATGCGACCCATGGGCTGCCAGTCCAACGATCTCGCAGGCGTTAACGCTGTTATCCAGCCATTCAGAGGAGTTCCTGGCTGCAGAACCCATCAGAACAGCAGTGTATAAACGCATCAGTGGGTAAGTTGGTGTTAGTTGGTGTTTTATTTCAGTCTTCTGTAACAGTAAGTTTTGATTCTGGGGTGTCTGGGATACTTTTTTGTACTCTTGTGCTGCCGTACAGTGAGACCTGGACAGGCTGGAGAGCTGGGTGGAGGAACCTGATGAAACTGAACAAGGGCAAGTGTAGGGTGCTGCTCCTGGGGAGGAATAACCCCCTGCACCAGGACAGGTTGGGGGCTGACCTGCTGGAGAGCAGCTCTGAGGAGAAAGACCTGGGAGTCCTGGTGGACAACAGGATGCCCATGAGCCAGCAATGTGCTCTTGTGGCCAAGAAGGCCAATGGCATCCTGGGGTGCATTAAAAAGAGCGTGGCCAACAGGTCAAGGGAGGTCATCCTCCCCCTCTGCTCTGCCCTGGGGAGGCCCCATCTGGAGCACCGGGTCCAGTTCTGGGCTCCCCAGTTCAAGAAGGACAGGGAACTGCTGGATAGGGGACAGCAGAGGGCTACAAAGATGAGGGGCCTGGAGCATCTCTCTGAGGAGGAAAGGCTGAGGGACTTGGGTGTGTTTAGTCTGGAGAAGAGAAGACTGAGGGGGGATCTGATCAAGGCCTAGAAATACTTGCAGGGTGGGTGTCAGGAGGATGGGGCCAGTCTTTTTTCAGTGATGCCCAGTGACAGGACAAGAGGGAACGGGCACAAACTGGAACATAAGAAGTTCCACCTAAACATGAGGAGGAATTTCTTTCCTGTGAGGGTGGCAGAGCCCTGGAAGAGGCTGCCCAGAGAGGTGGTGGAGTCTCCTTCTCTGGAGACATTCAGAACCCCGCCTGGACACGTTCCTGTGCAACCTGCTGTGGGTGGGCCTGCTTTGGCAGGGGGTTGGCCTGGATGATCTCCAGAGGTCCCTTCCAACCCCATAGCATTCTGTGATTCAGTCATTTTCCTGTTAGATGTGAAAAGGTGCTTCCTTTTCAGAAACCACCAGCTAGAGGTTTTTCTGTGGCATTTTTGTAAAGAGGGGGACCAATATCCTGGGGGCTCTGAAAGTGGTTCACTGCTGTGATGCCACGCCTGATGATGACAAAAGTTACTTTTCCTTCACATCCTTGCACTGAAAAATCTGAAAGTCCTGTGAACCGTTAGGAGCTCTTTGTGGCAGGGGAAAGAGGATTGCCATCTAAAACGTTGAACCAGCATGCTTTTCAGAGCATCACCTTGTCACTGGTGTGTTTAGCACTCTGTATACATCATTTTTTGCAAGGATTTGACAGTGTGAGCCACTTGACTTCTACACTTGGTGCAGTGATACTGTATACAGGATACTGTATAGCTGGACACGTTAGTCAAGTTGACAGTGATTCATCTTACCAACGTGGGGATTAAATTTTTATAAGCCATGTATATTTTTGTTTGTGTGTGTGTATATTAAAAAAAAATAATAATCAGACGTTCCAGGTGTTAGTTTAGCTGAGTTTTAACTTGAGTTTAGAATAACATTCTGGCACCTGGCTCATAATATAGATTAATGTTAAACTGAAAATGGGAGTAATCAGTAAAAAGGAGTGGTTTGGGCTTGCAAGACACTTAATACAGTAAGTTTCTATTGTACGATACAGGTATCCTGAGAAAATTCAGGCCTCGTTTCACCGGGCCCACTGCTACCTTCCGGCAGGCATTGTGGCAGTGCTGAGGCAGCGCCCTTCCTTGGTGGCTCCAGCAGTCCAGGCCTTTTACCTGCGAGATCCTGTGGATTTACGAGCGTGTCGTTCTTTTCAAACTTTCCCTCCGGATGAGCGTGTGATGACTGTAGTAAGTGATCCTGCTGATGCAGCTTGTCACTTAATTAGGTTCTGTAATTGACGGAGGTTCTGCGGTCAAGTGATTATAAATGTGTGGATTTAATTTTTTTAAAATAGTGTGTTTTCTGATTTATTTTTTTCTTTTGACACTAGGCGTGAATTTCTGGTTCATTATGTTAATAGCTTTTCTGCCTTCAGATTGATATGGCTATGCTTTCAAATGGCTAATCGTGAGATTAGTGTTTCTGAAATCAGAGTTTACTGCTAATAATTCTTTTGCTGAAGTGCTTGCTAAGTAAATTGATATAGTTCTGTGATCAGAGCAGTTTGACAGCACTGCCAGCCAATATAAGCAGTATGTTAACTACTGTATAACGTAACTACCCCTAGCTGTTCATTCCCAGGCTTTTCACCTTCTCAGCTGTGCTTACACAGCTCTGTGAAAGCTGTTTTATGAAGTGTTTTATGAGCATTGTCAAAGCAGTGTTGTATGTGGTATGTTCGTGTTACAGACTTATACCCCAAACTCCTGAAAATAAGCTTTGGAGTCAAATTTTAGACTTCTAGACTCCTTTTGAAATCTCAGCTTTGATTTCATTAATTGAAAAGAGCCTTTATGTTTTTTTCAAAATACACCTTGTTGGCATGAATCCTGAGCATTTTTTTTTAATGTGTTTAGACTGGATGAAGTTCATGTTTATTTACAGATGTCAACTTGGAATATAATTTGTAAGATCTGAAAAGCAACATATCTTAGG
The DNA here is from genome assembly GCF_964106895.1 of Numenius arquata. Lineage (NCBI taxonomy): Eukaryota > Metazoa > Chordata > Aves > Charadriiformes > Scolopacidae > Numenius > Numenius arquata. The sequence continues at coordinate 19,688,142 of NC_133585.1, read as the reverse complement.
CCAATGTATCTAAAACGTGTTTTGAATACATCTCAGGTATTGTTTGTAATATGGGTGCTTTAACACAAAATTCAGATGAGACTGGTGGGAAGTTGATGCCCGTACACAACACCAACTGCAGTGAGTGTGTTTCTTTTCTTCTGGCTTTTTCAGGTTACTTTCACAAAGTGTTTGTACGCTCAACTGGTGCAACAGAAGTTTGTTCCAGACAGACGCAGTGGATACACGCTCCCCCTCCCATCTCACCCTCAGTACAAAGCCTATGAACTGGGCATGAAACTGGTAATTTTTTTTTTTTTTTAAATGCATTTTGTGTTTAGTCTGTTTAGTTTGCTTGTTTAGATGTCCAAGAAATGACTCTTTGCTTGTAAGTTGCCTACTTGTACAGAAGAATGCGAGCAAGTATGCAGTTACCATTTTTGTGGAAGTACAGAATCACGGGAGTTTTCTTTTACTCTCTTGTACTTCCACCCCTAGTAACTATCCCAACCAGAATTTACACGTGTGTAGTACCATAGCTGAACTGGTATCAAACCCTGTTAATTTTCCCTTAAGCAACATGGAAAACAGTTTCCATTTCAGGATACATGAGGTCTATTTTAGCCTCTGTCTGAAGCAGCACATCTTGTCACGTTCCAAGTTGCTGTTTATGGCCTTTGTGCATGGAGGCATTTCTGTGGACTAAATTTGCATTTCAGTTTAGAGCTCTGTGTAAGTGTGCATCAAAAGTACAACTGCCATGCCTCAGGCACCAGAATACACAACCCTGGTCCTACACATCCAGTTTGGCACCAGACATGTAGAGCTTGTTATGGTGCATCTTTGCTGCACAGAGCAATCCAGAACTTAAACTGCCTACCCCGTAAGATGTTTTGCAATTTCTATCCTGCAGCTGTGCTGTTTCACTATCAAAGTAGTAAATAAATCATAGAATTGTCTGGGTTGGAAGGGACCTTTCAGATCATCTAGTCCAACCATCAACTGAACTCTGATAAAAACCATCACTAAACCATGTCTCTAAGCACTAGGTCAACCCGGCTTTTAAATACCTCCAGTGATGGTGCCTCAGCCGCTTCCCTGGGCAGCCCATTCCAAGGCTTAAGAACCCTTTCCGTGTCAACATTTTTCCTGCTATCCAATCTGAACCTCCCCTGGTGCAACTTGAGGCCGTTTCCTCTTGTCCTACACGTTGCAGTTACCTTGATTGCAGGCAACACCTGAGCTGGGGGCGGGGAGGGTTTGGCTGTTTGAAGGGCAGAAAGGATGATGGGCGCAGTGTGCCCTGGGACCTGGCTGCAAGCAGAAATGGAGGATCTGAGTTTTCTCTTCTGAAACTTCCTCTCTGGAAACTTGTGCCTCAGTACAGCTGGTTTGTATCCACAAAATGCGTAGGCCAGGCAAGTTTGCATTTCGGCATAGATTCTAAATACAAGTCAAATCTTCGTGCTTACGTGAGGAGTGGCTTGTGAACTGTAGACCTGTCTGTCTCCTAGGTTGCTTTGCAGTGGCTTGCCCATGTAGACAAACTTTGCAAAGTCAAAATGATCCATTATTGCTGTGGAAAGAGAGATTGCAACTTCCAAACAAGATACTGCTATTTGACATATAACTGGGGTTGGCATCTACTTCTCAAATGGCAGCATCAGGAGCTCGATGATATTACGCAGTCATTTAAAGGTGCACTTGAGAACCTCTTGTTGTTGCATCTCTTACACAGGCTCATGGCTTTGAAATTTTGTGCTCCAAGTGCAGCAGAGCATCTCCTGATTCCAAGAGAAATGTGTTAAGCGGTCCCCTGTGGGAGAGATTCCTCAACAGCCTGAAGGAAAAACATTATTTCAAGGTGAAGTAGTGTGTTCACACCTGTGTCTTTTAAACATTCCAGGAAAAATGTGGTTTAGCTCTTAACTTGTATATGAAATGATAGCAGGGCAGGAAATTTAATGCTTCTATGCTTCTGTCTAGGGAAAAATGGATTCATGTCTTTAAAGGAAGTACATGCAGTTTGTTCTCCTTTGAAATTAATCAGTTTCTTTTGGAAATGAAAAAGGAAAAAGCGGGCTTTGGGCAGGAATTCATTCATCTGAAGAGAGGGGAAATACGCTTGAATAAAGGAAGTCACAGTATGGTTGTGTGTTAGTGTAACTGTTTTAGTGTAACTATTCTGGAGGCTATTTACATGCCTCCAGAATAAATATTCTTAAAGATCTATACTTAACAACCATGGACCCGTTTGGGCCCATGTAAGTGTATTTTTTGTTTGTGTGGCGTTTGTGGGTTTTCATTGGTTGTTTTTTGTTGGTTTTTTTTTTAAAGATGCCTTTGACTAATTTGAAGTTTATAAATCGGACATAAATTGACTACTTATTTGAAGGTTATAAAATTGGACAACTCTATTGAAATGCTTAGGTTAATATAGGAAAAGGGGAATATTCTTACAGTACTGCAATGCCACTTCTGTGACAAACACCCAAATACCAAGAGATTTATTCACAGTTCCTGGACAGTCATAACCTTGGCATGGTAAAAGCACCCTGTTGTGGGAATCGTAGTATTGTCTTTGATTGCAGCGTAAGTTTTTTAATTCATACCTGACTGTGAAAGCACCTTATGCCTATTCCCTATATTCTATTCCAAGTATATACTGCAAGTCAGTATGACTTGTTTTTTCTCAGCGCTAGATTTCTGTGTGACAAATAATCATGGTTATGAAGCCTGCCTGTGGAAAGGAAGGGGAGGGAGAATTGTTTAGATTCGTATTTGTGACTTGCATTAAATAGGGAGAAATGGAAGGATCTGCTAAGTACTTGGAACTGTTGCGTATGGCAGAAGATTACTTCCAGCAATCTGTTACCAAGCCAGAAAGGTAAGAGCTACTTGAAATTCAGAAGTAATCCTACACAGTACCTACAAGTACTTCAACTAAGCTTTTTTAGCACTTATTACAAAAAATGTGAGCCCTTGTCTTCATTGCACACTTAACATAGGTGCTGTGGCTAGTATATATGGGTATTAATTCCTCTGGAATCCTTTCTACTAGTAGAAGTTATTGCTTGAGTAACTATTTGTCTTGGTTTTGTAAAATGTTAAGCTATTCCAAGTGGGTTAAGAGGTGACTGAAGAGCGTAATTTCGTTGGTTGGCTATAGAAAGTGTTTAAAAGTTTCATTGAAAAGCAATCCTAGTGAATAATAAATATGGATTAATCTGTCTCCTTTACTCAAGACATGCAGCTGGCTGTAGATTACTTCAAAAGATCAAATCCAAAAAAAAAATCATTACAAAAATATCTGAGGGTTTGCCAGCTCATAATATCTTGACAGTTAGTGGCTTTAAGTTCCAGTCTGTGCTCTTTGGGATCTGGCAATCCTAATGTTTACCAAGACAAAATAAATATAAAGAACAAAGGAAATGTGAGAAATGGGCTTTGGAGCCATCAACAAGGAATTACACTAATTGACTGTGTCTTGTTTTGGCTTATACTATTTGTGTAGTATTCTGATTCTTCCCCAAAATACACTTACCTTTTTTTCTGTATTTACACAGGAGGAATTTGAGTGAAAACCTGCATGTAGAGTGTGAGATGCCATTGGCATTGTAATGCTAGTAAAAATCCATTTCAGTAAATTGAAATTTTTTCTTCTAGCTCTGTTGAAGTGAACCCGGGTGATGAAATCTTGGCATTGCTACAGGCAACCACCATTGATTTGAAGGAACTTGAGAGAGAAGCAGCTTGTCTTCCTCCAGAGGATGGTGAGTGGGATGGAGGGCCGAACTCATCCTATCACAAATGATTATTTGTGGGGGGAGAGGATGAATGTTCCCAGCAGCATACCAATCTTTGTATCTACTTAGTTTGTCTCCAATCCTGTGACTGCTAGAGGTGTTATTCACAGGCCATCATTTAAGATGGAGGCAATCAGTTCATTTGTATAAGCCACAAAGCTTGGGACTGTGAACCAGCCGGGTATGCTATCCATTTTCTGATCTGGTACCACTAGAGTAGTAACGTGCATTAGGAACCATGCACACTTACACCAGATCAAGTGTGTCAGCTGTCTACCAGAAAGAAAGTATTTAAACATTTTAGAATGATAAACCAATTCCAATACTGACAATACAAAGTTAATTACTACCTGGTCTGCTCTGATGGCGAATATAAGACCAGCATAAACTTTATATATAAAGTTTTTTTCCCTCATCTGATAGAAATACAGCTGTTGCTAGTGTGCAGCACAGGTTACATCTGTATTTCTGGACGATGCAGTAGCACACAAATCCAACATTTGGTGTTAATGATCACAGTGGAAGGTTGTATTGGCTCTCCCTTTATAGTGTAAGCCTTTTCTTCCTTCATTTAGTGGCAGAAGGATTATCTGTGACTAGAACAATATCTGCTAGTTTGAAGCTGCGTATAAAGCAGAGTTTTAAAGCAGTAATACAAAATACGAACTCTTTTCTGATCAGCCTCTCACTGACTTATACCCTGCGTTATCCAGTATCAGTATGAAAACTTAATAGTGCAAAAAGAAGCTACAAAATGCTGGCAGTACTCCCAACTGTCTGGATGGGGCCTTGTGGGCTAACGGGCCTGTGCGGAATAACAAGTATGTCCTATATTCTTCCAGATGACAGCTGGCTGGAGATTACACCAGATGATCTAGATCAGATGCTGAAGGAAGCAAGAAACGAGTCCCCACCTTCCTCAAGTGAGGAAGAGCGGAAATATGACTTGGAAGCAGTTGCTGAAAGCATGAAGGCTTTTGTATCCAAAGTCTCAACGCATGAAGGAGCAGAAATGCCATGGTAGTAGCATTTTTATGTTTGGCGTCTGGTGTAGAATGTGTCTTCATGCTGCTGCAGCCCTTTGGTTGATTCTGTAATGCAGAGAATCAAAGTTGGAAAGTGTTGTACTTAGCAGAGGCCTGAAACAAACCCTTGTTAGTAGTGAATATGTAGTTGCTTTTAAACCAACTGGGTGACCCTTCTGATACCCGTGCAGGTAAAAATGCTGGAAGTTGTGCTATTTTCCAGCACTCTTACTTAGCTTGGTTTTGTGGGTTTTAAAGTTTTTTTAACCCTTTTAAGTTGAAGGAACTGTCATTAAAATGTACATCTCGAGTTCACTTGCGCTGCAATTTTTCTACCACGAAGGACGAACTATTCAGACTGCTCAGGTGCTTCTGATGAGGCTGTGCAGAAATAAAAATGAAACTTAAGTTGAGGGAATCTGTCTCTTTGAATTTAGACTGTTGGATTTTTCTGGTACAGCTGTATTTAGATTTCCTGTAGGTTAGTATTTTGAATATACTGGGCCTGTTTTTGCACCACTGAGGCACGTATTGTGCACCTAGAAGCAGGAGAAGAGAATTACTGTGGATCCCTCTCATTGTTCCCAACAGTGGAAGAAAAGTGCTAACTGAAGATACTTAACTATTTAGACAACAGCAGAATGCCACTAGATTAATTGTTGGAGTTAAGAAAGTGCATGTAAATGTTGTGTGGACAGGCCTTTAATTTTAAAAACCAGGGAGATAGGTAGTAGCATATTGTCTAGGTTCTTTTTCGTAGCTTCAGTATTGAGAAAATAATGCTGTGTAAGCTGTATCAAGTGCACAAGGGTCTACTTAATTTATGCTTTTAATTGTTTGGTCTTTTTAAATTAGTGTCAGTGTCTGTGTTATAATGTAGGGTTTTTTCAGTTATTTAAAAAAAACAACAACAAAAAAAGGCAAACCACTTGAGCCTTACGAGAGGTCAGAATGAAACCTTTAGTGTTCTTTCTAGGCAGGAGACCTCAGAGATTCTCCACTTTTTCAATCTGTGTCTGAGGTATAACAATACCCCTTTGTTCCAGAAGGATTCAGGCATGCGTTTTTTTTTGGTTGTCCTCATTAAATTTTTTGTTTGCCCATGACAAACAATTAAAGTTGATGATTTTCTTTTCTCTTTCCTGCCAGAGTTTTTTCACTTGCTGTCTCATTCCTAATTCATACAGGCCTCAGACTTTTAAGCTCTTCTAAGACCTTCAGTTCACACATCCCATCTTTCATCTAGGCTTGAGAGAAATCAGTATGCCATATGGCTGATGCCTGCATCAGGCTTATGTGAGTATAAAAGCTTTATTGATTTAAAAATATTTTTTATTTTTCAGGTCATCTGATGAATCTCATGTTACCTTTGACGTAGATTCTTTTACAAAAGCATTAGACAGAATTTTAGGTGAGATTGCTTCTTTGTTTCATCTGTCAGAATATCTCCTGGTTATTTGGCTCCCCTGGGTTTTCTGATCACCCATGAGCTGATCAGATTTGTTTGCTATCTGTACTGACACAAAATATTACATAGGGGCAGACTCAGAAGAGCTGGATTCTGATGATCTGGATGAAGAACAGGAGTTTGACCTCTCAGATGAGGATGATGAGGACTTTGATGCTGAAAATCAAAGGGAAGATGAGAAGGTATCACCTAATGAGCTTATAGGCAGTCTCAAGTCATATATGAATGAGATGGACCGGGAACTGGCACACACCAACGTCGGTAAAAGTTTCACCACCCAAAAGAAAGGGGTAAGTAGGCCTTGAGTTCAAGTCCGTGGCATAACTGTTTTGAGAGCTTTAGTCGGAAAGAGGAAATACGCTAAAATTGGTCCTTCTGAGTAATGTGATCAAAAACTTGTCTTCTGATCATGTGCTATCTAATCAGTAAAAAAAAAGAAAAGAAAATCCCACACGCAAGCAAAATGTGCTGCAGTTGCACTGTGGTATATTTTTTTGGGAAAAAAAAAACAAAACAAAACAAAAGCCAAGCAAAACTGAACTTGGCTAAACTTTAACTTGCACGTCGTTTCCAAGACTTAGTTTCATTTCCCTGTTTTACCCTCTTTGAGTAGCAAAGCAAGCAACTGCAGCTTGACTTCTTGAGTTCCTCTAGTAGATTAGTCGCGTAGGAAGCTGAGCCAGGACTTGGTAACCCTCTCTGTCCTTCTCTTGGAACTTAATCTGTGTAATGAAAGTGATGATTTTTAACTGGCATGAGCGTTTGGTGACTAAATTCCTCTTGTCAAGACAGTGTGGAACGTACTGAACTTTGTTGGCTGCAGAACTGTTTCTTTGGGTTTTTTTCTCTTTTTTCTTTGGGTTTTTTTCTCTTTTTTCTTTGGGTTTTTTTCTCTTTTTTCTTTGGGTTTTTTTCTCTTTTTTCTTTGGGTTTTTTTCTCTTTTTTCTTTGGGTTTTTTTCTCTTGTGGTTTGCCTTTGCCTTTTTCTTTTTTAAACCTGTTTATACAATTTGATAAAACTTTCTCTTTTACTTACTATAGGCAAGTTCTGGTAATGCAACTGCATCTCAAAACACTGGCCCTGATTCTGGAGCTGAAGATCCCGAGTTGACACCAGTTGATGTGGATATGAACCTAGTAGCGAACCTGCTTGAATCTTACAGTGCTCAGTCTGGACTGGCGGGACCAACCTCTAACATTTTACAGAGCATGGGAGTGTATTTACCCGAAAATGCAGATCGTGTTGGCTCTGCTAAGGGAGCAACAAAATAAAAGACTGTCTTAGTTCAGAAGGCACGACTGACTGAGGAAATGAAGCACAGAAAGACTAGCAGTATTTGGAAGAAGAGACAAAAGGTTTGAATTTAAAGCATTTTATGCGTTAGTTATGTGTGACTCTAAAGATACAAAGTGAATTTACCTGCAAAAGCCGTCTGTTTGGATGCTATCTTGGATAGAAGTTGGATTTTTCTAGTGCTGCCATGTTTTCAGAAAATCAAAAAACGATGTTGTGACTTGAATGAAACTTTTATAATAAAACCTGCCTTGAGGTTTTTCAAACCAACGATCCAACTTGCTGTATTTCGGAAATGTCCTTTGGCCCATTACTAGGTGGTTTCAATATCTGGAAAGCAGTTTGCGTTCTGAAAATGCCGCTGCCTTCAGGGGGAGATGGAGGAATGCCATATTACAGGAACAGTGTTCTCTTGTGAATTCAGGAACGCTGGTTAAATGTTGAGCAGACACTTAATCGCTTTTCCAAAAGTACAATGCTTCATTGTAAGAACCTCTGATAATTGCTGTAAGAATCTGTTCTTTATTAATCCAGGAGGATTTGAAGAGTAATTGGATTGAATATGTAAATATTGGCTATTTTTTTAATTTATTTAAATAAAACAAACTTAAATACGTACAACTTGATTACTGGAGATGGGTGTTGATTTGTTTTGTTGTTTTTTTTTCTTTGAAGGTATGTGTAACTTCCTCAGTGCAGTATCGGAAGTTCTTGGAGTTAAAGCATTTTCATAACTGGGCATTTTTTGAATTCCATTATTGCTGAGTGTTGGTGTCGTGCCAGCAGTAGCTGTATGTGAGCCTGGCCTCAACAGTTTAGTTTTGTTTTACGGTGAAAATGTAGCTAGAAGGCGTTCAGCATGTTGCTTTCACATGGAATGAAAAACCTATTCTAGATGTGAAGACTTAGTTTTAACAAGATAAATTTGAAATAAAATACGTAGAAATTTTTGATTTACAGACAGCGAGAACGCAGCCCTGCCAGATCTGAATCGGTTTCTGTGAGTTTTTTCTTCATTTTTTCCTTCCACATAACAATTAATCAAGTGTCTTAACTGGTAGTTGTTGGTTGAGGTTTTGGGTTTTGTTTGTTGGTTTTGTGGTTGTTTTTTTTTTAAATTTATTCAGAAAAATAGTATTCAATGATACAAAAGCCTGATTGATCCTGAAGGCATAGCTAATTACTTTTAAAGGAGTGAAGAATAATAATTATTATTATTGGTGGTGGTGTTATTATTAATCTTATGGTTTGGAGTCCACTTAGTTGAAGTCTTTGTTTAATTTTTTTTTTTTCATGTAAAATGTTGGCATTATTTTAACCAACAAAGCAGAATGTAGCAAAAGTTGTTTGCAGGTAGGACTTGGACACACGTTGGATGAGGAGTTCCAGTGCCTGACTGCCATGCCAAGCGAGTTTCACCAATGCACAGAAAATCCTTTGGCTTCCCTACTGATCTATGCTTATGGTTTGTTTTTTTTTTCCAAGTTTTTGTTTGTTTTTGCAAATGACAAATATCTTTAAAAATGCTCCAGTACATAAAATGCTCCAGTATCATAAATATTGGAGGTTCTGTACCTGGATGCATGGAATCAATGGGGACGAAAGGTATGATGGCTGTGCTACCTCCACATTTGTCCACCATCAGTGTTGTATAAGTTACTTTGTCAACAATTTGGGGAGAGTACTGGCAAGTTGGAGAGGGATTAGAGGTGGACAACAAGAATGAGGGAGTATAAAGATGCCGCAGAATGGGATTGGGTTAGACAAATCTACACTGGAAAAATTGGGGTAGCAGGAGTGCTTGAATCTAGCAGATAAGGATAATCTGCAGTTAGTGACAGAAAATGGATGTGCTTGAACCTTAAAAAAAGGATTTATGTTCTAAGAAGAAAGGTAGTCTAACACTGAAGCTACGTAAAATTCTCTACTGGTGAGTAGTTAGATGAAGTTTGGATAATTTAAAAAATAACTCAATTTCAAGAACACGATCACGTTTAAACTCTCCTGTGGCCTGTACTACACAAAAGGTCAAAATGGATCAAAGGACTCTTCTAATGTAGGGTATGAAGAAAACCTCTGAGCTGATATTCAGAACAAAGCTGCTCTTTTAGAAGCACTTCAGCTGATCTTGCTTCTTGTATAATTTTACTTTTCCATCAATTGAACTTATTTCTGTGGGGCCGTTCTTATTCCAACTATTTACATTTGTTTAGCAGGTTCACAGTCTCTGGAATTGCTCACAAGAGAATTTGCCGTCGAAGAATAAGCATTTCCATGCTGCCTCTTCCACTGCTTTGAAGTAACGTACGAGGCATTTCTGCTTTTAATTTTGAAAGAGAGTATTTTTAGTGAAGGAAGCCTGGTGGAATTAATTAAGGAAGACAAGTGCAATGTGGTTCCCTTTCAATGGATTGCTATCAAAGTTTCCATTATATTCTGAATTGGTTTAACTAGAACTGCATTCCAACACAGTTTATTCACTTGCTCGCTTGAGCATCTGCCTTTTGTACAGCCTTGATCATCCTAGAACTTCTGACCCTTCCCAGAAATGTAGTTTTCTTGTTTGTGGCTTTACCCCTGTAGCCCCAGTTCTGAAGGGTGTAGTTGTTGACAGGTACCAGCGGATCTTTCATCTTCCATGTATGAGATCAAAACTATTCCCAGGGGACAGCAGAAACCTTTAACTTGTTAAAACTTTACCCAAACCTGGGCAGTTTGGCTGTTGCCATTCTTCCCACCAAGCAGCTTTATGGAATAACGAGGAGCCTGAGAGAGCAGGTCTTTATTTGCTTGGTGTTGATGGAGGGTGTGTAGTTGATCTCGGAAGTCAGCAGCCCGCGGGCTAGTGATGTTTTCAGCTTGAGTCCAGCTCCTGTCTGGTCAGCGGGGAGGAGGTGTGGCTCAGGAGGAATGGTTTAACTAAATGGAGGTTTAGCTACAGCTGGCTGTGTTCAAGCGCGGTTTGGTGTCAGTGATACTACCTGCTATTTGAAGTCCCTGTGCTTACATCGATCTCCAGCAAATAAACTGTTTTCAGCGTCCTTGCCATGTAAGTGGATGCCGGCCTCCTCTGCTGCCATGAAAGATCCCCTCTCTGCACGACACTTGCCTCCTACCTTTCCTTTCTAACACAGTGGTATAGGAGTAATGATTATCTCCAGGGCATCTGCTAGTTCCAGTGGTGGAAAAGCATTTTTTTATGAATGTTTGCGCAGCTCCTGCTGTAGCTACTTACCAAACTCATATGAGAAACTGGATTTTGTTTTTAATAGCAGCAGGAGTCAGGGCAGGCCCTTTGTACCACCTCGGCATCCCTTGGGATGCTGCAAAAGCTGCAGCAACAGCTGCCCTCCCTCTTGCCGTTTACGTCTTCGGAATGGAACACAAGAGCATCTGCTCTGGCAGGTCTAAGATGGAAATGTACTTCTTTTTCCAACTTCGTTTATTCCCTTAAGAAAATATCACCATGGTTGGGGTTCTCTGCTTAAATAGCAGAATACAGAGCTATTGAAAAAAGTGAATTGCTGAAGAATATGAAAAGTCAGAGGTGTGAAGCCTAAACCATCACTTTTGTTGATGCGCATCAAGTGCGTTCCGCAGCCACCAGCTCAGGAACCTGTTTACTACCTCATGAGGATGGAGAAGGTCCCCTATTACGTATCCCAGGTGCAAATAGTGGATAATTAATTCAACAGCAAAACTGTGGTTTCGGGGCAAATAACTGAGATTGCAGTTGTGGTCATGACTCGGTTTATCTTGTGTTGGAATTCTTACCGTAACAACTTGTCTTGTTGAAATAGGACAGAAACAACAGGCGGATGTAGGAATATGTGGTGGCTGTGACTCCAGGCTGGGAAACTGCCTTGTGGAGTGCAGTGTCGTGGAAAAGGGTGGCATGAACAACTTACAGGTTTCTGCTGTGAAACTGTAGTTCGGAAGCAGAGTAATTAATGGAGGCAGAAGAATATCACGTTGCGTGTTACTCCTGTGTAAAGCATGGATTGCTGTTGGGAACAGAGCCTATACTTCAGTGGGTCAGCACTCCCAGACAGATACTCACAATTTTGCAAAGGTACAAGGATGGGAAATGAAGAGGAAACCTAACGTGAAGGTAAAGTTCCGTTTATTCAGAAAAAAAATACGTAGGTAACCACCACTGTTGCAGGTAGGAGGCAGAAAAGAAGGTGTTTACACTAAAGACTTTATAATTTGATGGGAAAAAGGAGTAATGATATCCAATGACTGCAGTGATATTAATCTAAATTAGTTCAGACCAGATTTTTTTTTTTTTTTAATTGTTGGGGGTTATTAACCTTACCTGCAGTTATAAGGCCATACAGTTATAGTGTTGGAATATAACACTGAGGTGATCGTCCCCCAGTACTCAGCACTGATGAGGCCCCACCTCGAGGGCTGTGTCCAGTTTTGGGTCCCTTCCCACAAAAAAGACATTGAGGGGCTGGAGTGGGTCCAGAGAAGGGCAACGGAGCTGGTGAGGGGTCTGGAGAACAAGTCTCATGAGGAGAGGCTGAGGGAGCTGGGGGTGTTCAGCCTGGAGAAAAGGAGGCTGAGGGGAGACCTTCAGCTTCTTGCTGAAAGGAGGGTGTAGCCAGGGGGGGTTGGTCTCTTCTCCCAAGGAACAGGCGATGGGACAAGAGGAAATGGCCTCAAGTTGCACCAGGGGAGGTTCAGATTGGATAGTAGGAAAAATGTTGACACGGAAAGGGTTATGAAGCCTTGGAATGGGCTGCCCAGGGAAGGGGTTGAGGCCCCATCCCTGGAGGTATTTAAAAGCCGGGTTGACCTAGTGCTTAGAGACATGGTTTAGCGATGGTTTTTATCAGAGTTTGGTTGATGGTTGGACTAGATGATCTGAAAGGTCCCTTCCAACTTAGACAATTCTATGATTCTATAATCTAGGCATTCTCCGTGCTGACAGCAGCCTTATTTAACTATCGTATTTCTTGGGATCATTGCTGTGTACCCCTTGTGACTGTAGGCATATTTTTTAAAAACTTCCCAAGTTGTTTTGTTGTTCAGACAGATCAGAGTTATGAATTTTGTGCAGTATCTGTTTGCTTTAGCTCTGTTCCTGTTCTACAAATCAGTCACCAATGTTTCATAGGTAAAGCTGTGTATCTGCTCGTCTCAGTCCAACACATTTATTTAGCACCGTGACTGTAGTGTCTACCTTAACATTTATGATTTTTCAGTTTCCCATACCTTAAAAGATCTTGATGAGATTCTTAGCCTTTTATTAATAAAAGTGATGTAATTTGCTTCTGTCCCTATCCCATCCTTCATCTTTCCCAACCTCATCTTTCTTCTTTTTCTGCTTTTATTAATATACTAGTAAATCTTCTGGGTCCCTTTGCAATATTTTCACAACATTTTCACATATTTAGCAGAAATAAGGCTGCCTTTACGTTTCCTGCCATTAGAATGACCTTACTGTTTATCACATTTCCCCCCCCTAATCACTTCAAATCTTACTGAAAAATCTCTTCCTTGCCTTAACTCCTAACTTCTGCTTTTTCTCTACTGTAGCTGTATTGTCTTTAGATGTGAAGTTTTGTGGAGAGTGCTGTATAAAAAGATGCTACACGTGGTTGAACAAGTCTTAAATGGGAGCTGAAGGCTGGGAGTGCTGAATTCATTTCAGCAGTGCTTCAGACTGAAGCGCAGGAATTGTAGTTGTGTAATTACAAGTTGTTCTGACGACCTGTCCCTTGCAGCCGCTGGAGTTGAACTGTTCATGGTTACTTGAGAAACGACTACCTGAAAAATAACTTGAACACGCTCGTGTTGTCAGTGTGTTCCATTAAGTGCTCATGTCCTCTCAGGCTAAACGTCAGCTTCAGCATTTGCCCACTCTGTCTCAAAGCATGTTTTAAGGTGAACTAACTTCTTGAGTTACTTTTTGAGTCTTGTAGGAGCTTCCTCCTTGACCTGTAATGCTGAAGTCAGACTTTCTGCCATTCGCAATGGATGGATACCCCTCTGGGTAGGAAAATGTGACCTTTCCATGCAGCAGCAGAGCAGTCCAAGGTGATAGGAGAGCATGTGCTAACTGAAACAAATATTCTCAGCCCACACCTTTTCCAGGGAAGATTTTTTTCTAAGCTCCCTTAGTCAGAGATGGACAAGTTGTGTCATGTGGTTTGGTTACTTTAATTCTCTGCTGGCACCTGTTGGAGATAAACAGTTTTTGGTAGGTAGATGGAATGCTCTTCTGAACCTGCTCACATTGCTCTCCAAACAGCTATTTAAAATTAATCACAGGAATGTTATTATATTATAGCTGCCTGTGTATCCTGCTGACTGGTAATACTTGTAAACAACCAGGTTGTAATGCCACAGGCTGACTGCTTTTCAGTGGTAGGTCTTGCTGCAAGTCTCAAGCCCTTTGCAGCCTCTGAAAGCAGTGGAGTCTCAGTGATTTTATACGAGCCAAGTGTCTCCAGAGAGGATTCATTTAACAGATGTGTTTTTGAGAGAAATAGGTTGCTGTGTCCCTTTTGCCTGCCTGATATCTTTCACATAGGAAAGCCCTGCTGTGTTTTGTTGAAGAAGCATCTGTCAGGAATTGCCTGTTTCTTTTTCCAGGTCACCTGCCTTTATGGAGCATGTTCTGGCTTGACTGCAGTGAGTATTATTCAGGCTTCAGACAGATTTCTGAGGCAAATGCAAATGAGAACAACGTCTCTCTCATCTTGTTTTTCTGTCCTGTTCATAGCTGTACCATCATCCCTATAATAATTCCTGCTTTCTTAACATCAGGAACATCATTATTGTTTCATACCTAAGTCAAAAGGGTTAAAGATTTTATAAAACAGTTTAAAATTTAAGGCTCTTCAAAAGACGTGATGAGAATATTGCCTTGTAGTTGTTCTTCCTCTACCAAAAAAAGTATTTGAGTAGATTGAAAAGACTTTTTTTCTTAATGATAATTAAAAGGAACACACAGGCATTTAAAACTGTTTTAAAAGGTGAGTCACAGAAGCAAATAAATGAGAAAATAGCTTTGCTTTTCCTCTAACTTTCTTCCTGTAAAAAAACAGGTGGTAACTGATGAAATCTGGAAAAAGCCTGGTATAGTCAGAGTGTTAGACAGACCGCAAGAGTTGTCCTGAAGCCTGTGGATATCGAGCAGCTTCAGCCTGGGCAGCGTCTGACCCGCCAGCATCAAGCGAGGGGGCAGCAGTAACGATCCCACCTCCTGCGACCAGCCTGCCTTCTGCTGTGGTGCCCACCTCACCCCGAAGGGACACCCTGCCAAGACAGGTCTCTGTCAGCAACACAGAAGGAGCAGTTCAGGAGGAGCTGGTGGCAGTCTGTCTTTCCATCACAGCCGATAGCCTGCGTGTTGACGTAAAAAACAATTTGACAAGCAGAGTAACCCACTGTTTCCCAAACACAGGTGAATTTTCTCTGATGTTGAATCCAATCACGTTGCAGCTGGTTTGACCAAGACATACACTGGGAATATGTACTGTAAAAGTACAAAACCAAACCACACAAAGCTCAGATAACTGCAGAAGTCACACAGCCGTTCCTCCTTTCTCTCATATGTACTACTTTTTGCTGCTTTTACTTCTTGATCGTTTTTCTGCCCCTGGGAGAACAGAATAGATCATACCTGGATATTAGGAAGTACTAAGTACATCGAGCTCGATGTTGTACACTGGAAGCAAACTTGGGGCGTATTAATTGAACGAACGTATTAATTGATTGAAGGGTGAGCTGGGAGGGCACTGAGGAGAGGTAGGAGAGAGGAGTATCTTGCTGGTGGGTATCTAACTCTTCACTATCTTCTACTGCAGAGAAGGGGAAGAAAGTAGGGAGGCTGAAAATGAAAATGGCAGATACCAGAGATGAGAGAGGAAGAGGTAAACGCTGGGGAATTAAAATGGTGTGATGGGAGAGAAAGCAGGAGGAACTGCTACGAAGAGAGGCAGCGAGAGATGGCTCAAACGAAACTGGATGCACGAGTGTTGCAGTTAAGTTCAGGGGTGTGGAGGCTCCTGTGGTGTGTCTGGCTGGGCTGGAGGGGAGGAAGCAATGCCCTTGGCTGTACATTCTTACCAAGAGGACTGACAGATCGAGTTCACAAACATGAAAGACGTGCCCTGACACGTGTGTGTTATTGACTGAGAGTTAGTGAAGGTGGGAAAGGTGCTTGCACATGCCACACATGGCCTGAAGGAATCCCCTCCCAACCTCCTAAAGTAAAATTAACTCTGAGCATGTCTCAGTGGTGTGAGAAAGCCACCTTTTTTTACTTATTGCTCAGGTGTCATGACTCCGGATTTTTACCACTGCTCTAAAGGTCTTTCACCCACAGCAAATACTAATGGTGGTGGTCAATGATACATTCCTGTTCCCCCTTCAAGAATCTGTACTGATGGCTTTGCAGTCTTGGCATTTGAACTCTGACCAAGTAGGCAGAAAGGACTGCCAGCCTAAAGCAGCGGCAGATCTAACATCCTTCCATGTGTCTCTTTGACTAAGCGTTCCTTGCCCAGACTGTCTCTTTGGAACTCCCCCTCCAGAGAAGTAAGACCATTTCACCTGTAAAATGAGACCAGCCCTCCAGGCGAGCCACAGACTTCTGGCATGGGGTAAGAGACATCGTGTCTTTCAGGACTTTCCTCTGTCAGATGTGCAGTCCTTTCTTGCAGCAGTTCCTCTCACCTTTGCGTTATCTGACTTCCTTCTAAATAGCTCTTCCACTCTCTACCACCAGATAGCTCTGTTCTCTTCTTCCTTGGGATGGAAGTAACACTGCCTGGTGGGGAAAATGGTGCCTCAAGAGATATTTTTAGTTGCTCAGATACATGAATGAAGTAGGAGCCCAGTTAACATTTGCAAAAAAAAAAAAAAAAAAAAAAGATGTTTTATATGAAACTGGAAGATGGAATGGGAAGGGAAACAGGAGAAGCGGAGAGAATACAGGCAGTGACTTTTCTTCTGTGTTTTCTTTTTTGATAGTTCTTCCAGATCCATTTAAATGTGACCAGTGAAAGGTGCCACTGTCCCATTGTTTTCTTCTGGAAAGAGTGTGCGTTTGATATCCATCCAAGATGGATAAAATGGAGGAAAATGGGACATCAGTGCCAGGGATCACTGCTCTGTTGCTTGCTGGGCAACAGCACCAGCTGCTCACAATAAGTTTGATGCTTTGGAACTAAGAATTTTATTGTACGTTTACTGCAAGTCATGGGATCTCAAAGGTGATGTCTGAGGATGATCAGTTTAGATATGGCTTTGTAGGTCTATGTATCTCGGTGTGAGACTGCCATCAGCCTGGTGCTATCTTCACTGTAACACAGACTTTGCCTTCAGTAACTTTAGGAGCTTGTGTATTGAGCTTTCGTCGTTCTGGTAGAATCACAGACTTGTCGAAGTCATGCCTAAGCTGGCTGGGAAGTCTGCCGCTTAACCCATTCGCAAATCAGCCGGTGAGCGATGGCCTGTTTCGGAGGGAACCAGGGTAAAAAACTACCATTGTCTTGCTTTGAAGATCTGGGCTCTCTCTTGAGACCTTCCACTACTTCCTCCAGGCCAAACCAACGGGCTTCCTCGAGTTCCAGGCTGTTCATACTGATCTGGAAAGAATTCGGAGAGTACCAGTTCCTTAAATCAGGCTTATATGTGGGTGGCGCTACCTTGCTTGTTCCTGCACCCACAAAGATCCTATGCTAGAATGCCCAGAGTGCTTTATCCACGCCTGAATTAAGTGCTGATGCCAATACAGGAAAGGACATTACTATCCACCAGTGCTTTCTTGTCTTGATTTCCCTAGGGAAGCCACAAATCAGGTAGCCCTATTCCATCATGGCCTGCAAAGTACCAGTGGCTGAGTACAGTAATTAACATGGCAGAATCTGCATGTTCTACGGCAAATATGGTATTAATACCAAACAGTACCTCCTCTGCAAAGTTCAGAGGAAAAAATATAGGGGTGTTGGGCTCTGGGCTTCTATATATACGGTGGGCTGTGCAAAATTTGGCACGTTGCATTAGAAGATATGATTATTTTGAAGTTTGTTCTTCGCTTGTAGAGAAGGCCAATGGAAAACTGCATTTAGAGAGGATCTAACGATTTTTCTACATAAAGTGGGGAGCGCGGTGCCACGGGGGAACCTGGCTCTGCTCACCTCAGCCTGCTGTGCTCTCACCAACGCGTGACAAGCTATCATTAAGCAGCTGCTGGGAAAGGGCCAATGCTGAGAAGCTGAGTACCAGAGTGACTCCACCTCCAGGCCCACCTCTTCTGCCACCTCTCGCCGGATTGTCTCCTCCACGTTCTCACCTAGAAGCAACCACCAAAGCTAGGTGAGGACAGCCTGGCCTCAGGGCAGCAAACTGTGGCGAAGAAAATGTAGGCGTGATCATTTCTCAGGTGTTCCAGCCCTGACCGGTCATGCACATGCAGAAGCTCTGACTGTGCTGACCTGGAAACAGTCGTCAGCAGGATGCTCAGTTAAATTCATCAACAACACTAACCTCCCTTAAACAGAGGCATCAGAGATGTTTTTGGCTTTGTCTATATGCAGTTGTCTATATACAGCTTTGTCTATGTGCAGGTGGACAGAACAAAGCTGCCTCTCTTCATTATTTCCCTTTTTAAGCCATTTCCCCTCCTGTAACAACAGGTCTGTAGTTTTTCTTTTAAGCCAGACTGCGCTACACGCAAAATGGGCTAAAAAAGTATCCGAGATTCCAGCCTGGGGAGTCTTATACTTGTATTTACCATCAGGGACTAGAGCAACTGATACACACCCATCATTCCCACTCTCTTCAGATACATGCAACTGTTTTGAATTCTGTCTGGATGGCAACGCTGATCTGTTTAGATCCAGTATTTTTTCCCTGCTACCGCCTATGTTTCCATTCCCCTCTGTGAACAGGCGTTTGTTTGATGTCCCATCGTTCTGCCACCACGCTGGATCAGAGCTTGCCTTACCCACGTCACAGAAGCCTGACAGAGCCGTGTACATCCCCTGGGGAAACGAGGGCTGTCGTGCGAGGAGGCACCGGCTCCCATCAGACACCAGGGTGATAACCACTGGAGACATCTACCAAAGGCAGCAGAGACCAAAGCAAGCAGTTCAGACCAAACAGGTACGTGCAAATCGTTGCTTTTCCTACCTGGCTGAGGGTCACTGGATGAACACTGAAGAAAAGGCCCCCAGCTACGTGCAAAGCATGGCTGCTGCCTTTTACAGGTTCCCCTCCACGCGACCCAGCAGCATTGGCTTGTCACCACAGAGACCCTGTGTTGCTTACCTTTGCTGTTTCGGTGCTCACCTGTGGATAGTAAGTTATTCCGCTGGCATGGCAGACACGCTTGCTGCCAGCTACGTTTTTTTGAGTGGGCTGCCCGGTTTTGCTACAGTACTGGTGGGAATCATGCCACCGGAGAAGGGACTGAGCCTGTGAACACCAAGAGGGATATATTATAGCTGGGGCAAAGAGATGATTCGGAGCAGTCTCCCTTGAATAATACTTTGCTGTCTTTTCCCCAGCATGCAGTCGTGTGGATAAACTCTGATTATGTTTGGAAGCCTTGGGAAGGTAAAGGAACTAAGGGCACTGCTTTGAAAAATGGCAGATCCCGCAATCGATGTTTCATGCTTTTTGCTTTAGAATCCAAATCTGAGCATCTTCCAGGGAGGAGGGGAAGAGCTGTTCTTTATTGGGATACAGTGGAAGTAGTAATGGGAATGGGAACTGAGCTATTCTAAGGAGTCTCCAACCCTGAATACCTTCTTGAAAAATAGCCCAAGCACCACAAACGTTATAGAGCAGGAAAAGAAACATGAGCTATTTCTACTTATGGGTCAGGACAGCTGATTTTCACAAACAGGTCTTTTTTCAGGGCTTCCAAACATCTGCAGAGTAACAGCTTATAACTGAGTAGTTTTAAAAGAGAGCACTTCTGAGAGAAGATCTGTAAGTTTGTTCGTGAAATTCAGTTTGCCTAGAACATTACAGAAAACTAGTGCCTGATAGTCATTAAGCTGAGGACAAACTGGGATTGCTGTGACTGCTGGTAAGTTTCACACCAGACATACAGCAGGTTGATGCCAAATGGCTAATTGCAGCAGTCATTTTTAAGCCACTTGTCTGTTTCTCTTCCTGTTGCAGCTTGCTTTTGGAATCGCAAATTTGGGAAAACTGCTGTAATTTACTGCGTGTTTGTCTCTGGGTCACTGAAAGTGTACGGTAGGTACTTCCACAATATGTATTAAATCAAAAAACAATACGGGAGACAAGGAGAAGGGTTGACGTTAGAAATGGCAACTTCTTAAAGCACAAAAATCCTGTACAGTACCGAAGCCAGCAAAGAAGAATCACTTCCATCCACTACGAAGAGAGCCTTTCGCAAGTCAGTAAACAATCCCTTGAGTTCAGACTCAATGACTGATTTCTCCAAGGCTCCTGTTTAAAAACACAAACAAACAAACAAAAAAAACCCACCACCACCAAAAATCTTTGATCTCATAAATTGCAGTTATTATCCCAACTTTACGCCCTTCATTGTTCCGGTATACAATTTCTGGAAGTTCCTGTGGAAGTGACGTCACATCAGTGGTGACATTCCCAAATGTGAAGTGACCTGCCAGCAGCCCACCTTTACCGACACAGGCACAGGAACAGCAGTGCAGTTCTGCAGCTCTGACCCCCCCCACGCTCACAACAGCTCCTACAGAGACTCAGCCCAGCCTTCTCTGGCCCCAAATGTTTACCCAGCAAGGACTAGGGACACTGCCTCGGCAGCATTTTCATCTCAGTGCAACAACCATGATGCTGACACAGATGGAAGAGGAGTTATCCCAACCTAAATCCAAGGCAAAGTGTGGCACATGCTCATCTGAACAACCGATCAGCACCGACTTCTCTGTCCACTGTTCAGTCTCTTTGAGTTTCTCCAGGATCTTTTTCATCTCTAAAGAGCAGGGGAAAAGGGAAGAAAAAGCTGTGATGAAAGCAAATTTGTACAACCACAGCGCTCTCTGGATCTTCAAGGCACACGCAATCTTGGCTCAAGGCAGGGTACTCATGTGAGAGAGAGGACCAGGCGAGTGGACCCATCCGGATGGAGACCAGAAGTCTGGCTTTCCTCTTAGCTGCTGGAAGTTTTGACACGTCAAGCAAAAGATGCAAATGTTGCAATGCTGGGGGAGAAGCTGTCCATTCTGTTTCTGTCCTTCACCAGCCAATACCTTGCTCTCAAAGAAAACTTTTCCTGCCTTATGCCAAATCACCTTTGTCAGTCAGACCTTGCTTGTTTTTCCTGCCAGCCCTTTCTCTTCAAAAGGCACGGTCCCCAATGTTGAAAACTGATTATGTCAAAGCAGATCAGGTATACGCTGATACTGCACGTGTGTGAAGAGCATCAGCTTGTGTCCACGTGCCAAGGCTTTAACTCTAAATGGTCTTTGTCTATGGCTGCTAACAAATAGTGCTGCACATCGCAGGATGGTCCTGCACAGCTTAAGAGGTTTTCAGCCCCTTATTGCAAATGACTGTATCATTTCAGCTGCATGATCCAGGAGGTGTTTCTTTCCAGACACTGCTTACCTGCTGCACCGACCTGTGGGACCAAATACTTCTTCCCAACTTTCTGCAGGAAGGGGGAGAGGTTGTGAAAGAGGTAGAAAGTTCCTGAGGTCTGGGCTTGTCTACAAAGTCTATCATCTTCCTTTAGTTCGTTTAAGTATCTGCAGTGAGAAAAGAAGTGGGAAGATGAATTCCAGATCATGTTGAGATTACCTGTGTTACGCTTATTTGGATGGGTTTATTTTGCACACAGTGGGGGGCAGGCTGAACGGACAGTACAGATTTTACATATTCCACATGCTTCTAGAGTTTTCGACAGTCGAATTTACTCCTTGGTGGGCTGTAGCCTCTAGCGAAGGTGCCATGTGGCAGAAAATATTGACATTTTTACTACCACACAGGTAGCCTCAAGTCTCGGACATCTGAGAAGATCAGTAACCCGGTCTTTTAATCCAAGAGATCTGCTTTATAGACACGATCATCTGTGTGCAGGATTTTCCCTTACATCCCCCCTGACCTGGATGGCTGCAAGTCCTGTTGGGCAAGGCTACCGAGCCCCTTCAGATGTTGAATACGCTTCCCACCAGGCTGTACATGCGTTACTGCAGGGTGTGTTCTGCCTGTCACACTGACTTCATGGGGAAAGACCAAGCTGAAGTCTTAGTTGGCCGGGGCCTGATTAGCAAAAGCAATCATTGGAAAAAAGGGTGTCAGGATGTGCTTCTCTCAGGCTCTTTGAAGCAGTGTTTAAAACGAGGTGAGCAGCATCACTTCAAGTCTGCCTTGTATTTTAAGAAATCTTTAGCTAGGACAACAAGTTTAGCCATTCATTAACAGAACTTCAGCCTGACAGAAACGGTTCTTATCAGTGGTGAAGGGAGTAGAGAGATTTTGGCGGTTATCATTGACAGAGCTCACACAGCATTACTATATTATTGCTGAGCTGTTAAAAGATTAACCCCCCGGGTTAGATTTAGGTAGGGCTGCTTGTGACAGCGGACACAAGAGTGCCAAACTCTGGTCTTCTCACTGCACACAAGAAAATCAGAGAACTTACCTCATTTTTCTAACATAGGTGGAGTGTAGCCTGCAGGCGAGAGAGGAAGCTCTTCTATACATTGCTCGATAAATCGCAGCCATAACCAGCACCTACGGCTTGCTGTCTCTGCCTAAAAAAGAGAAGCACAGAGCATAAGGCAGCAGCCCTGCAAAGTTAAGTTTGATTTAAAAGGTACAATAACCCACTGCTACCAGAAATCTCCCTCTCGCAGAGTCTGCAGAGTGCTGGTATTGGCTTTCTAAAGTGATCACTTTGGTCTTGATCAAACCACCTCAGGCAAAATTTAAGACTATTTATAAAGATACCTCGGTTTGTTTCCAGCTGTGAGCGTGCACAGGTCTCAGAGAAATTGCTGTGAGACTAGATTAAATGTTCCTGCCCTGAACTTCTGTGTCCCTGGGGAAAAGAGCAGGGAAGGTGGCTGCTCTCTTGTTTGTTTCCTACACAGTTGTAATGGCCTCCATCCAATGGAACATCCTATCGCAGCACACAGTAGATCTGTGGGAAAAGCAGCGGTGCCAGAAGAGAATGAAAGGCAAAATATCAGCTACGGATATTTCCGCAGAGAATTCCCCAAGTTAGATGAGAGACAGCAGTTGCAGCTGAATTGGATCACCTCCAGCTATGAATGGGGTTTTTTTGGTTTGGTTTTTTTTTGTGCCAAAGCATCCTACCACATTTTCAGCCCAGGCAGGCAGAGACTGCAGTTTGAACTCAGCTTCAGGATGTCAGAAAATAGCCAGAAATGCTACCATCGCCAGCATTCAACCGAAACAAAAAATGAACTATGATTCATAATCCTTGATGACTGTTTTGTTTGAATGTTTCACTTTTCAAGCGTAGAACTTGAAGCCCTTTAAGGAGGAAGTTAGGCTTGCTGGGATTTACAGACGGATAAGGAGTGCCAAAGAAGAGGCTTTGAGTCCTTCCTTTCGGTAAAGGTCGGTGATGGCTCCCGAGCTCGAGCAGAGGCTCCTGCCTGCACGCAAAGGCAGTTTCTGCAGTCTCATGGCTCCTGACATCTCTGCCCCCATCCCTCTTTCCCACCGTCTCAGCTGAGGGTGGTCCTCACCGGGATGATCCCTGGGGAGTGGGGAGAGCCCTGGTGTCCCCACTCGGCCTCAGACACGTGTGAGGACGGCGACTGTCGCAGAGACCCCGTCGGAAACAATTTTTTTCCGTCTCGACAGTTAGGTGGCCGTCGCTTCTCCACCCCCCACATCTCGTAGAGCCTGGTGCGTGAAAAAAAATCTCCGCATCCAGGGGTTTACAAAGGGCTCTGCACTTTGCTCTGGATGTGACCGGCTGGGGACAAGAGAGGGAGAGCTTGTACCTGGCAGGATGAAATGCAATGCAATGCAATGTGTGCAGGCGTTTAACCCCTTCCTTCCTAGGAAGATTTTTGGCGAGGACGGCTGAAAACTCAGTAAAGACTTGATGTCGGGAGGCCAGCCCCAACTCCCCTGCGGGTCTCGGCCACGCCGCGCAGCCGGCCGGAGCTGGGGGGGGGGGAGAAATCTCGGCCTGTCACTCCCCACGCCTTTTCCCCACTTACTGCGCTCCCTGCAGAAGGAACGCCGCCTCCGGCAGCAGGGATCGGCCCCGGGAGTCCCACCTTGACCTCAGCTGGAAGCGGGGCTCCCAGCGACAACAGCCGCGGTGGGTCTGAGCCGCTCTTCCCCCATCGGGAGCGCTGGGAAATGTAGTTCCGCACACGCTGCCGGCAAGCCCTGGGCAAAGCTGGGTGGCTGAATCCCTGCTCCAGGTTTTGGTTAACTCCTGGACTCAGTGAGGCTGCCTGAGAGTAAAACTCTGGGTTTTTTTTTCCGCCCCCCCCCCGCTTCACTCTATCAGGAATCCATATTGCTGTATTTTGCCAAGCAGAATTTATTATGAGAACAATGCTACTGCAGTAATTTGAGCTGTTCTTAGCAGAGGAGTTTGTTCCTCTTAGTTTCTTTCTCTTTTGTTTTTTTTTTTTTTTTTCCTCCCCAACTTCTCTGTTTTTTATATCAGTAATGCAAGAGCATTGTCTAGAGTTAAGGACCATATGTCCTCAAACAGGAAAGTATGCCAAGAGCTGCCTGTATCTAAAGGACGGGGCTGTTTAGTGTTCAAGCACCCAAAGCCACAGCTGAATTTGCAAGTGAATAGCTCTGATCAGAAAGTGCACTTTGCCAAGACAGATGTCAGAATAACGACAAATATTTTTCATGCCTCTATAACTGAACAAACAGATTCCTCTCAAGTACTGAAAACATTATTCTGGGCTGGAACCTACCTGCCTATATTTAGCACAAAGAGAATTTTATAAACATATGAAAGTAAATGTTTTCAGGGCAGCCTTTTGAATCGAGACATTCTGATCGAGAATTCACATCGTGTAATTTGAGAGCATAGCTTGTAAAAATAATAAACAGAACATGTAGGGAAATAGCACTCTTGTTACCAGAGTTACTTACAAGTTTAAGTTTAATTATACTTGACTGCTATTTGTGTGCTTCCTGAAATAGAGCAAGCCCAATCTTATTAATCCACTAGGCTAATTAGATTAATGGACAAAACACATCTTCCCTTAATAAGATAAAGGATTGAAACATAATCTCTAAGGGAAGTACCCACCCTGCTATTAAATCAAACCAACAGATTTATTGACCCTAACCACCCCCAGAAATGGATCTTGCACAAAGAGCTGCCTTTAGAGGGAAGCAGCTGGGGGAGATACTTTGGACTTCAAATCCCAGGACAGCCTCTCAACCTTCTTCAGCCCAAAGCCATCAGTGATTTGGTAAGTGCACCCCTATCCACACCAAGGATTAAAAGCCAGAGCACTGTGATGCAGCGTAAAGACTCCTTTGAGGGCAGTGCAGTGCTTTAGCCTCTTGTTGCTATACCCAGCTGAAAAAAAAGTCATGGATTGGCCCAATTGCGTATACCTGGCCTCTGTGCTGTGGAAAGATACGCAGAGAAAATGAGATTTGAGTCACTTTTGTGACTGATCTGACCGGTGGGAAGCCATGCAGTCTATGAGAGATTCCTTGTGCCTCCTCTATGGGTCCATACACCTGCTTGTGATTGCACACCGCCCAATTAAATACTTCTGCAGCACCTAAGCAGGGGAGATGAGTTTGAAAATAACAGAGGCTTTCTCATCATTTATTCATGTAATTATTTAGTTTAAGGAGCACAAATACCAGTTGTCACTTTAGCACTGAGTTGCTTCTTCGTCAAGTATTTTTGAGGCAGGCTCTGAGTTGTGTGCGTTGCATCTATAAACTGTTCTTTGTTCCCCACAGATACCGTACTCCGTGCAAGCAGCAATCCTGTGAGCAACGTGGAGGCCTGGCCATATAAATGCATCTCTGACAGCTTCCCGTTGCTTGCTAATTTGAGCTTTGGCAGGCCACCAGAGGAAGTGAATCCCTGAGACTCTCCTGACGCAAGACGAACAAACAAAAGGAGCAGGCAAGGAGGGAAAAAGCAGTGGCAACAAATACTGGTGATCCCTTACATGGGCAAGATTGCAAAATAGGTAAATCTTTGGTCCTGCGTTGCTAAGATTTTTTTTTTTACTTTTTTTAAAAAATCTGGGTTTGTAAAATACTCATATTGATAAAAGATTTCTCAAGCCAAAGTGGCTGGAAAATGTAATTCTAGGCTAATAGTTATGCTAGTAATCTTGCTTTTCTTGCTGCTCTGGTTTGTGTCTTTCCAGCTGCCCCCACTAAGCAGGCGCAGGCATTAGAATTGCGAACAGCTGGCCCTTGCAAAACAACTGTTAATTGCTTTAAATACCTAAAAATAGCAAACTTGCATTGAAAACTTTTGGTCGAGCCACAAGAAACTTCTTGGTAAAAAACCATTACTTTTTTTAGGAAGAGACCAAGGAAAGACAAACCACTTCTTTAAAGGTAATAAAGTTAATGAGTACTCTTTCCCTCTATCATTAAATTTTAGATGCAAACTAACCAAACCTGACCTTGCCCTAAAGTTAGACTTGTTGTGTACATTATGTATAGGAGGGACTCCTATGGTTTCTCCTACTGGGGGTGGGGAACTTGAAAGACAGAAAATGTCTTAATTTTATACTGTTGATTACATTCTGTGCTCCTAACGCTTGCACAGGCACAGAGGGGACACCTTAACATCCCAACGACATTTTTAGTAGGTTTTGCTCGTTTCAGCTTATTTGGGGTAGCAGCTGTGCGTGTTTTGTCTTTTCCCCTCCCTGCTGCTGTTGGCCAGGGAAGATCCTCAAATTCTGGCATTACTTTGCTGCACTGCGTGAAATAAGGGATGATTACAGGATCTAACCTCTTGGCTGCAGGTGATGACTCCATTTTGGGAGCAGACCAGCCTTGACACCGAAGTGCCACTTGATGAACATGCATGAAAGTAGATGAGGCTTCCCCTCTTCACAAAGTTGTTAATACACTTTAAAAAGGTACCTGTAAGTTACCTTGGTATGGTATTAAGATGACTCACCTGTGTCTTAAAACGCTGCAGGCAGGTCACGGCCCGTTGTCTCCAAAAGGATGCTGAAGAACTGGAAAAAGTCCAAGAGGACAACAAGCATGGTCAAAGACTTGGAGTATGGCCCCAGCAAGGAACTAGGTAGGCTCTGACGCTTTACTCTGTGTAAGAGGTAGATACCATCCATTTGCTGTCTCACCCCATGCAGGAGCCTGGTTAATCAACTCTTAATTAGCTGTAGCCACGTTCCCAGTGAACAAGTGGAGGTGTTTTTCCATGGCCTGGCTAAGGGATGGTGCAACTGCTGGGTAAAGGATGTTGAGGGTGCAGGACAGTTTTAGCTCAAGAGAGGAAAAATACTTAATGGAGACCTCTGTTGAGGGTTACTGACTAGATGGACCACATCAGGCTTGGAACATCCCTAAGTTAAATGTGTTTGGGGGCTGTGACGTTATTCTAGGCAGCATGGGCTAAAAGAAAGCGTTGGTGTGAGCCACTCCAGCCGTGTCGTTATGAGGCCTCTTGTGCTTTGTTCTTGCTTGAGATGGACCTTTTTTTTAGTGTCCTTCAGCTTAGGGCCTGTGGAGAGCTTCTACAGGGTTGCTCAGAAAAGGAAGCATCTTGTTAGGCTACAAAGGAGTCGGTGTTTCTGCTAGAAAACAGATCCTAAAGCTGGCAGATCCTACAGCAAGTCTGAAAGCCTCCCGAAAGCCACTTGTTCTGCTGCGGTGCTCTCTCCAGAAGCATTCCTGTTGCACTTGTTCTTAGAGATAGTGCCTCTTAACAAGGTGCCGACATAACGAATTGTTCTGCTAAGGCCTGCCTGAAGCTGCCCGGCCCCGCCAGCATCGACAGCAGGTGATAATGCACAAGTCCAGTGTAGAGCAATTTAAAAAACAATCTCTTAATGAAACTGGAACGTCAGTGACTATGCTGGAGTTTAGGAAGGCAGGAGAAAATGAGTAAATGTTCTCTACCTAACTGGCAGAAAGCACTGACAAGGGGCAGAAACAAGATTCATGGAGCGAGGTGACTATTGGAAACAACTCCCGACTGCTTAGTAGATGCCAAAATCCTGCCAAATCTCCTTTTAACGGAAATTTCTTCACCTTCAGCCCCATGCTGACCAATACAAGCGAGCCTGCTACTGAACACACTAATAAAGTTCTTGGTGGTGGTGTTCGCTGCTGTCGGCCCTACTTTCTAAAAATATCTGAATAGTGCAAAAGATGAGGAGAAAGGAGTGGATCTCGCTAGAAAGGATCTGAATGCCCCTGCTGTGTGTGAGGTTTTGCCAAATCTCTAGAAGCTGCTGTTAAATCTCTGGCTAGAGACTACGGACTCTTTGGATAACGGGGCTTTAACTGGATGCCTCAGCTAGAAGCTTGGCTATCGCTCCCGTGTTTCCTGATCGTTCTAAGAGTTGTATTTCTGTTGGAAGACAACCAAAAGGAGAGGAGAGGAAGGCTTATTTTTTTTGACTGATGGTTCCACTAAAAGCTGGCCTTCTTCCTGCTCTGGCGCAGCAGCACTCGCAGTACTGGCGATGTAGCTGGCTATGTGGACACGTCTGTGTCAACATCTGGATGCGAAATGGCTGAATCCACTTAAAGTTGTTGTTTGCTTCTCGTATGAGAGATGTCGTATCTCGTCGTCTTCCCCAAAGCGGGGCACAACACCTGACGTTGTGATGGTTGCTCTTTAAAAGACATTGCTGAGGGAATGGAAGCTGAGATAGCAGCTTAGGGACAGGGAGTAATCGCAGTTATGGATCATGCTGCAATCTCCAGTTAGCTCTTATGAGTGAGGTGCTTTTAATCATAGAATCATAGAATGGTTCGAGTTGGAAGGGATCTTAAAGACCACCTAGTTCCAACCCCCCTGCCCTGGGCAGGGACACCTCCCACCAGACCAGGTTGTTCAAAGCTCCATCCAGCCTGGTCTTGAACCCCTCCAGGGATGGGGCATCCACAGCTTCTCTGGGCAACCCGGGCCAGGGTCTCACCACCCTCACAGCAAAGAATTTCTTCCTGAGATCTCATCTCAATCTCTCCTTTTCGAGTTTAAAACCCTTACTCCTCGTCCTATCACTACACTCCCCAATAGAGTCCCTTCCCCATCTCTCCTGGAGCCCCTTTAGGGACTGGAAGGGGCTCTAAGGTCTCCCTGGAGCCTTCTCTTCTCCAGGCTGAACCCCCCCAACTCTTGGCCTGTCCTCACAGCAGAGGTGTTCCAGCCCCCAATCATCTTTGTGGCCTCCTTTGGACCCACTCCAGCAGATCCATGTCCTTATGTTGGGGGCCTCAGAGCTGGATGCAGGACTCCAGGTGGGGTTTCATGAGACAAAGCAAGATGAAAGTAACCCTAAAGAGCATGTGTTAGAAAGGGATTTTGACCCCTCCTGTGTCTTTACCAACGCTCTGTATTTGTTGCTGTGAAAGCTTTCCAGCTAGGGGTGGCTCCCCAGATCAAGAGAGA
This sequence comes from Numenius arquata, assembly GCF_964106895.1. Classification (NCBI taxonomy): domain Eukaryota; kingdom Metazoa; phylum Chordata; class Aves; order Charadriiformes; family Scolopacidae; genus Numenius; species Numenius arquata. The sequence goes on along the minus strand of NC_133585.1, from coordinate 19,658,990 downwards.
CAAGGAACTACTGGAGGGAGTCCAGCGTGGGGCAACTAAGATGATGGAGGGATTGGAGCATCTCCCTGATGAGGAAAGGCTGAGAGAGCTGGGACTCTTTAGCCTGGAGAAGAGAAGGCTGAGGGGACACCTTATCTATATACAAGTACCTAAAGGGTGGGTTGAAGGATGATGGAGCCGGACTCTTTTCGGTGGTTCCCAGTGACAGGATGAGGGGCAACGGGCACAAGCTGGAACATGGGAAGTTCCATTTAAGTATGAGGAAGAACTTCTTTCCGGTGAGGGTGGCAGAGCCCTGGAACAGGCTGCCCAGGGAGGATGTGGAGTCCCCTTCTCTGGAGATCTTCAAGCCCTGCCTGGATGCCGTCCTGAGTGATGTGCTCTGGGCAACCCTGCTTTGGCAGGGGAGTTGGACTGGATGATCTCTAGAGGTCCTTTCCAACTCTGACAATTCCCTGATTCCATGAAAAATGTTCTCTCTCAAAAGAAGGAAGATGACAGGCTGGACAGGTGAGTAAGGAGATGATTCTTTATTTGAAGCTTGCATCTAAAAAGAGAGGAAAAATTGTTTATGAATGTCCCTGTTTCTAACTTACTTGCTGGAGAAGAGGAGAGAAGAGAAGACTCTGGGGAGATCTTATAGCAGCTTTCCCGTATCTGAAGGGGGCTACGGGAGAGATAGGGAGGGACTTTTTAGAAGGGCATGTAGTGATGGGACGAGGGGTAATGGCCTCAAACTGAAGGAAAGGAGATTTAGATGAGATCTGGGGAAGAAATTCTTCACTCTGAGGGTGGTGAGACCCTGGCCCAGTTTGCCCAGAGAAGCTGTGGCTGCCCCATCCCTGGAGGGGTTCAAGGCCAGGCTGGATGGGGCTTTGAGCAACCTGGTCTGGTGGGAGGTGTCCCTGCCCAGGGCAGGGGGGTTGGAACGCGATGATCTTGAAGGTCCCTTCCAACCCAAATCATTCTGTGATTCTAACTACAATGAACAAGTAAGTTCTGTATTTATGAACTCCTACAAAATAAGGAACAGTCAGCGTAGATCTGTCACGGCAAGACATGTCCAAGCAGCTTCACGTCCTTCTGTGACAGGTGGCTGCTTCAGGAACTCCTCGTGATGAAGGTACCACCACCCTGGAGACACCTTCACCCAGAGGAGACAAGGGGCAGCATGGGCTGCGTGGGCGGTGGCACAGGACCCCTGCCCTCAGCTGTCGCTAGAGGTGACACCAGCTGCGGGGCAGGAGGTGCCAGCTCGGTTTAGAACCAAAATTGATGGGCGTTAAAGCCAAAAACGATAAAAATGAGGGTGCCTGGGTGGGAGCTTCTACTCAAAACCCACCGCTTTTGGCTTCGTGCTTCTCCCAGGTTTGGTTATCCTGCTCCGTTTTCACCCTATTTATTGTCCCGCTGTGATTAAAAAGCCGAACCCCCTCCCAGCCCATCCCCTCGGGGCGGAAATACCCCAAAGAAAGGGTGTGCTGGGGAGTTGGGGGGAATGGGGGGGCGGGGGGGCGCCCGCCCACGTGGAGCGGCAGCGCCTGCGCAGTGGGGGGCGGCGGCCGCTGTGACCGAGCGCACGTAGCGCGCGCGCCCGCCCCGCCCCGCGTGGGCGTGGCCCGGGCGCCTATAAAAGCTGCGGCGGGGCCAGCCGCGCGCCGCCGGTTACGCCACGGGGCAGCTTGCGCTCGGCCGTTAACGGCACAGCCGCCCCCGCCACCCCTCCCTCCTTCCCCTACCGAACCACCGCCCCCCCGCGTTTCCCCTCAGGTGAGGCCTGGCCCGCCGGTGGGGCGTGGGCGTGGGTGGGGGATGGAGGGGATGGGGTGGCGTGAGGGGAGCGGCGGGGTCCGGGCGCGGCGGTGGCGGCCGCTGCGTGGGCGGCGGGGTGGGGGCGATACGTGGCAGTGCTCCGGCGGCGGCGGTGGCGGGCGCCCTCCCGGCGAGGGGCCGGTGCCCCAGGCCCGCCCGGCCGTTGCGTAACGGGAGGCGGCAGCCTCCGGAGGGGGGCGGGAGGGCGCCGGCAGGCAGGGCCGCGGCTGGCCCGCCCGGCTCCCCGCGGCTGCCAGACTCAACAGTGCCGCCGCCGCTTCCTCACGGGAGCCGCGGGCCCGAGCCGGCATTTAAACGCGGCCCCGAGCGGCTTGGAGCGCACGCCGTCCTCCCCTTCTCACCCCCAGGTTGGCTCCCCTCCGGTGCCAGGCCGGCCTTGCGGTAGCTCCCGGGCACCCGCTGGGACCTGCCGCCCCGTGAGAGGAGCTTCGTGTAGCTTCATCTTGCCTTTGGCGGTGAAGAGCCTCCGGGTACCGGGCTGGGATGGGTGAAAAGTTACTTTGCACAAGCACCGGAGGGGCTGCGGGAGCTGTGGCACACCGTGGTTGTAACCATGGGCTGGCATTGATTTCCCTCTCTTTCTGCTGCTTCGGGCTGGACTCAGCCGGCGTGCTTTATGTAAAAAACCTGGCTCGCATCTAAGTTCGGAGTAAGCTGTACCCTTGAGCGGGTATCTGTATAGAATCTGGCCTGACTAGAAGGAAGAACTCCAGCGTGGAGTCTCAAGGATGCTGTTGAATGAAGAGAAAATAAAAACGTTAGATAGCTTTTCAGGTAAAGTCTCTAAACGTAAGTGCTGTTAGGGAAAGGAGACTTCAGGGTTACAGAGAGAAGGTATCAAAAGGATGGCCCAGTATTCAGTTTCACACTGAAAACTCATTTATTTTTTTTCTGCGGAATTCAGTAAGAGGAGTTACAGAGGTGCTCCAGTGCTTAAGGGTTCACCTGCTTTGGATATGTAAAGATTTGGTGCTCAAGGATTTTGTAAATGAAAGAAGCTACCTGTTACAAGAAGTAGATAAGTGTTAGCTGCGGTTTCTCACAATGCCGAAGACCATGTAGGTGAGCGTGCACAGTGCTCTGGCAGGGGTGGAAAGTAGAGGTAATGAGTTCCCAGTTTGGGAAGCAGAAGCCTACTTTTGGGGTAAGAAGTGTTCTCTCCCATATTGCTCTGCACCCATTACTGCTTTTGGGTCCTTGCTGGATACGTTTGAGTGTCTCGAACCATACTGCAAAGCATTTGATTTCACCTAGAGTATTCTGTACTGCTTCTTAATGATGTGCTGCTGACAGCACCAGTACTGATTTTTTTCTTTTTTTTTTTTTTTTTTTTTCCTTTTTTTCTGTGGGACTCAACAGGAATGTGCTTAAATCTTGCTGTGCTAAGGGTGTTGATTTTTCCATTTAAGCAGTGGTTGTGGCATAGGCAGGCACATCTCTTCTAGCTCTCGGCTCATTTAAAAGCTGAAGAAGCAGCACCATTTCATGAACCGCTGTCTGGTGGCAGTGCTGTCCTAAGCAGTTCCTGATCTGGGCTCTTCACGCGGGCTGATACATCTGATAAACCAAATCAGAAATAAATGTATGGGGGGGGAGAGGAATTGCTACCTCATCTCCCAGCAAAAAAATAGCTGATGTGGATTAGTTCCCTGTGCTAATTCACTGTGTAGCCCTAGGCATGGCCGGGCATCTGCTGGCACAGCTGAGGTGGTGGTATGGAGAGAGCAGCTGCTGCAGAAACTTTGCTTGAATGGCAGAGTTCATGTATGCATTAAAAGATATGCATTGAGCCAGAGGAGAAAGTGACTCTCTGACCTGTACGGATTTAAACGTTGTTGCATAATGAATGGTTTTAAAATCTAGGGTTGAAAACGATGATTTTGCGGCAATCACATAGATTAGAAAATGCCCAATGCAATTTGAAAAACATAAGCGATAGGTAACAAGTAATGCTGTGGAAGAAGTGAGGATAAATAGAGGTTTACGGGAGGAAAACTCTGCCTCCGTGTTGACGTTCATATAGATAAGGACACTTTTTTAAAGAAAGCAGTCTGAAGGAACATACTTGTTGAAAGAAAAGCTTACTTGATAAATTGTATTTAACTGGGGGCAGACTGAAAATAAAGTCTGTGCTGAAGCAGCATCTTTGTTGTCACTTGTGCTGTGTGTTTCTAGGGAGTGTTCTTGCAGTAACTTTCGAATGACTTGCTGGTCCCCTCGAGGAGCAGGCTTTTTGCTACCGCAGAACCACCTGTGGGGCTACAGCTTCAGCCTGAAAGTGCTCTTCTCTGTTACTGGTTTTGGGATCATTGGGATTGTCCTGCTTTCTTTATAATCACTCTTAATACCTGAAAACATTCTATATATCTCTGTAGATATTCTGCTAATCCTTGAGCAGAAGGATAAATAGAAAAATAACCTTCTGGTTGTTGTGTCTAGTAAGATAAGTGCTCCGCTCCATTGCCAGTGTTCTTTGTCTTGGCTTAGAAAGTTAAAACAAGTGGGTTTTGAGAGGGCTGTGTCCACTCAGTCTTACTCTGGAGGAAACCAAGGAAATACTTGCTTCAGTTCCTTGGGTACAAATTTGTGTACAAACACGCCTGTTCTATAGGCAGACTCACAAATGTTGTCTTCAAGTTGGCAATAAATCATACTTATCACACATCACCTACTTGACTCTAAAATTGATTCTCATCTCTTATTAGATTGCCATACTACTTATATATACAAGATTACTTGTATTACAACTTTGTGATTAAAAAGAAGCCTAAAATGTACCACGTTTTTCTGTTAGCAGCAATTCTAGAAAATCTTTATACTCTCACTGCTTGGATCTTAATTGTAAAACAGCCTTTAAATATAACATGACGGAGGATTGAGGGAACTGGATTCTAGTGTTTCTGTCCTGTGGGACTGTGCAATGGTGACAGCTGATCGTTTGTGGTACTTCGTACTTTGGGAAAGTTCTTTCATTTTGAGTAGTGTCTCCAGTCACATTGAGTCATAAGACTATAACTTGTTGTCCTTGAGACAGAAGTTTAGTGCAGTGAGCAGCTGTCATTTGCGGTGCTGTTCTCCTCCCCTCCTCCCCAGCTCAGCTCAGTTTAATGGATTTATTTTTTTTATAATGTACAGTGAAATACAGTAAGGATTGTGAGAATGGACCAGTGTTTAAACCAAAAATTGAGGCTTTTGCTGATACAGTTTTGACTCCTGGCCTTGCAGCAGACTTAATTTTGAGTAGGTCACTTATTTCTTACCTAAGTATAGAAGCTGTTTTGGAATTAAGTTAGAGCTATTCCAGACTAATTTCATGTTGAAGCACACCTGTCTTGTTTTCTGATCCTGGTTGGCACCTGGGAGCTTGGAATTGGAGGTGAGGAGACTTGTATAGTAGGCATCTTCAGTTAAGTGCTTCAAGTCTTTGGTCACCAAGTAACATGGCTTTGATTGTTGTGGGGTTATATCACTCTCTGTATTAACTTCACTTCTCCTGCTTGCACGGATGCTACATGCGTGTCTGCTCTCCAATGGCTCTTGCAGATTGTTTCTACTTGCGGAGCAGAGCTGAAGCTTCAGAAGCCGTCTAAAAACCCACCTCTAAGTGTCATCGTTTGAAATGGCATTTGTTGTGTACCCCTGCTGTTCATGGAATCCTGTGCTGGCTTGGCAGTATTGTTTGTCTAATTGCTGCTTTGTTTTACTTGCATCTTCATGTTTGTTTGTTCTTTGCTATTTTTTCCTTTTTTATTTTTTCTGCTCTGCCATGTTTTACTGTTTCAAAGCTTAGCAAATGTACTTCTCATGGAAAGTCGGGAAGCTCCTGTGTTAATGCTGTCAGCTGGACTCCCACTTCTGTGTGTGGGTAGTGGATTCTCTCCTCTCCGAGATGGCTTAGCTGCCATCTCACTGTCTGTCTGAGGGACACATCTGAGGAGGAGAGTCAGACTGACAGGAATAATGTAGAGAGGATTTCCATCTTGTTTTACTTCATGTCACTGATAGGAAGACATTAAGCCTACTTATTTGGCAGCTTGTGTGTCTAAGAGACTTCCAGCATCTATCTTAACTGAGCTTTATTTTCTTTGATTTGGGAACCTGTAGCTGATCCTTTCGCAGTGGTTTTGAAAGCCGTGCTACTTAGCAACTGCTGTTAGGGCAGTGAAAGCTTGGCTGGCTGCTGCCTTGGGCTCTGTTTCCAGCTCTGAATTCTGGCTGGGAGGGAAATAATCTTGGGTGGCTGAAAGCTGTTACGGGAGTCTGAGTCCTTGCAAATGACAGAAAAGCTGGAGACTGCGAAAGGAAAGAAAAATGAAGCTGGAAGTGACCTCTGGATGTTGTCTAGTCTAACCTCCTCTTTGAAGCTGGGTGAACTTGGAGGTTAGGTTAGGTTGCACATGGGCTTGTCCCATTTAGTTTTTAAATGCTTCAAGAATGGGAGATGCAGTTTCTCTAGGCAACTTCTTCTAGTGCTGCTGTCACGGTGAGAAACTTTCTCTTCGTACCTACTTAGAATTTCCCCTGTTGCATTTGTGACTATTGCTACTCGCTCGCTCTTTTGTGGTGTGCCTGTGAAGGTATGAGGAGGCAATAGGGTTGCAACTGCGTACAAAGTCATCCCGGTATTGGAGCAGCTTGTAAAGGCAGGTAGAGAAGAGGAAAGACCGTTTCCAAAGCATAATGCTTCAACAGGCATTACAGCATCATTCTATCATGCGAGGTGGAAGACTATCACCAAGAGCCATAGGTGGAGAGGAGACATTGTTTTCATCACCTTTTGGTGTGTTTTTGTTTGTGTTTTAGAAAAGTTTCATATTGATTAATAGCAAAAACTAAACTTTCTGAAGCTTTCCCTGTGTTTTGCTGAGTGCAGTAAACAAATAGCTTGATGAATTCTGAGTACTGATAATGTTAGCAAATATTTATCGTGTAGTAGAACTGTTTGTGCTTTGTAATTGATTCACAGATGTATTAGCTTGAGTGCTGAATGAGCAGGAGGCACTTGGCTTTCTGCAGACCAAAATATGAATTGAGTAGTGTTTTTAGTGAGAGTGCAGGTACCCATCAGTGTCCTTGCGCATGTGGATACAGCTTAAGTAAAGAGTGAAAGGAGACTTGCCAGCAAGAAGACTTGATTCCAGATGTGACCTGTTAATTTAGCACAGCAATTACTCAACTGGAGCTCTTGTTTAATGAGACTGGCATTAGTCACGGAAGAGGTAGGTACAGTTATAGACCTTACCAGGATCTCTGATTTATGCTGAAAACCAGGTAAGTGTTGCAGGCTGGCTGGAGGGTTGTGTATTTCACTGAATTTCACTGAATTTTTTTTTAGAGTTGGAAGGGACCATATAGATCATCTAGTCCAACTCCCCTGCTGAAGCAGGATTGCTTAGAGAATGCTACTCAGGACTGCATCCAGGCGGGTCTTGAAAATCTCCAAAGAAGGGGACTCCACACCCTCCCTGGGCAGCCTGTTCCAGGGCTCTGTCACTCTCACTGTGAAGAAATTCTTTCTCATATTCGAGTGGAACCTCCTATGTTCCAACTTGTGCCCGTTGCCCCTTGCCCTGTCACTGGGAACCACTGAAAAGAGTCTGGCTCCCTCCTCCTTCAACCCACCCTTGAGATACTTATAGGCATTTGTTTGTTGTGTTTAGGGCTGGAGTTCTGTAAATGGATTAAACCTGTGCTCCTCCCAGAAACAAGAATTTTGCCTTCCTTTGCTGTCTTTGGCTGCCAGTTGCTGCCTCCAAATTGCCCTCTTGTGCTGGCATGGATGTTACATGGCTATAGAGTGAACTGTATCAGAACCGAATCAGGGTGAAATGAGCTTCTGAGGGACTTTTTTTTTAGATTAGTTATGTTTGACATAGGCAGCCAGACAACAAGCTAAATCAAACTGTGGAGGGGACAAGCAAGTGAGGAGGAGGTGAGGAATGCTGCTGTGGATGGTAGGGCTGGTTTAGAGCATTGGTGAGGCACCAGACTCGACTCGGGGGGGGAAAAGCAGGACCCTAGGCTCCTCTCTCCAAATTTTTACTTTACAGTTTTCTTTTAGCTGGTGAATGTGTCAGAAGGTTTCAGCCCTTCAGTTTTGGTCATGAAGATTCAGATGATTTACGAGAGTTGGAGATAGTACTGCTTTTCTGGGCTCTTGGGAGTTTCCTGCGGTTCCTGTTAGTGCCAGTGAAACTGTGCTCACCCTGTGCAAGAGGCGGTCCCCAGAGTCAGTAAATCTAAACCCGAGTACTGCTTGTTCTGTAGTGCTAGGGATGGAATGGAAAGGAGGGAACTGCTTCCTGACCCTTCAGGTGCAATATGAGAAGAGACCCTGCGCTCTGGAGTCAAGGGAGTGTTTCCTGTTTGTACCTCTACTTGTGGGTGGGACGATTTTTCCTTGGCTGTGACTTCTGAACTTCCCTGATTTTTGTTTATGCCTTCCTTGTAGGAATGGCACACTTGCTTTTATGGTGTTCACTATCAGTGCTGTCAACTCCATCAAAAGTGTATTGCTTTCTTCCCTAAATAGACCAAGCCACTTTGTAGCTGCACTTGCTTTGTGACGTTGCTTTTTTCTTTTCTTTTTCTTTATTTTTTTCATTAGTTGTCTTGCCGTTGGAAGAGTTGTAAAACAATTTCTGTTAGTACATGCAGTTATTTTAACTTTTTCTGAGCAGATACAATACATGAGAGTTTCAGCTTTCTCATGTTTGGGAAAAAGTAAATCTTGTGAATTCCCAGACAACGTAATTACTTTTAAAGTATGCAGTAGTGAGGAAATCCTAGGCTGTTAAAAGGGTTCAGGATCTTGAACGGCTGAGAGCTTGGCAGCTGTTTGTGGGAGAAAGCGCTGCCTGTGAGCCTGCTGTGGACTAATTCAGGGGCTAACTACGAACCAGCCGACAGAGAAACCTTTTGTATGGGGTCTGGAGGCTGGCTTCTTGGTGGTGGCAGCAGAAGAGCAGGAGCATGCAAGGAACTTATTGTGTGGGCTGGTTGTGTAGGGTTTTCATTTAGACCTCTTCCACTGGCATCTTTTTGACTGATCAAAGGAAACTTCCCCCCCCCACCCCATTGGGTGGATGAACTTGATAATACATATTTTTAACAATTTTTTTTTTTTTTTCAGTGTTTGGTCTTGGGTTTTTTGGTACTTTTTGTGAAGCAGTTCTATCTGCCGTGTGTCTTGGATGTCAAAAAGATGAAGAGTGCTTCTGAAGACCCTGTCTCCAAGCTATTCTTTCTTCTCTTAGCACACAAGGCAAAAGTATAAGAAAGTCTGCAGGAGGGCATGGGTCCTTGGTGAGAGCTGCTCAAGCTTGTCAAGGTTTTGCTACCTCAAGAACTGGTGGCAGGCCCAAGAGAATAAGCTGCCTCTTGAAAGTAGATTCAACTCTCTGGTGAATAGGGATGTTTTACCTCCTCTGTTTCTTTTGTAGGTACGTGGTGAGGTGACAGATTTGGAACTATGGCATTCAACAAGATTTGGTGTACTGTAGCCCTTGGACTTCTGCTGCCTTTTTCTTATGCCCATACGGACTTCTTCACTTCCATTGGTGAGACATGCTTTGGTGTATTTGCTGCATAACCACAAGAATTTCTTGACGGCTCTCAAAGCCGATTCTGCAGTGATATGTTAATGACATGCAAGGCTTTGATTAGTACAGAACTAAATCTGCTTGCAAGTTCTTATGACCTTATTGACTTCTTTTTTTTTTTGGGAGAAACGTCATTTGAGTTAAGTCAGTCCAGTTAGTCTAGTGACCCAGGCTAGGCTCTGTGTTCATTATGCATTCTTACAGGTACTGACTTCTAAACAAAATTTTGGTGTGGACTGTTGCACACGTGTAGAAGCAAACAAAACAGCTGCGGAGGGTACAGAATGATACCAGTATGTTAGCCTACTCTCTCTTGGGTTCTGATGGCCTGTGACACAGCTGAAGATGTGGACTGCATCACTTCATGATGAACCAGTTCAGCTACCTCCTTGCAGGAAATGAAGCGATTATTAATTAATAACAGAGTCTGTTAGGAGACCCATTGAAGTTATGCAAGTAATCTTAAAAATAAAACACTGGATTAGTATTGTGTATCAAACACAAAGTCTTTGTATGTTTCTATAGCTTGGTCTTTATTTGCTCTGCATTATATATGCTTGGATGAAAGATTACTCTCTTGCAACATTCTTTTCCAAATGAATCCTAAATTAGTTCTAATAATAAATATGTGATATTACATTAATTTCCATGGCAACAAGCTTGGTACAACATGAAATTTTCTCCTTCAAAAAAAATAAATAAAAGGCAAGAAGCCTTATTCAAATACTCCTTCAGGATTATTTAAGCAAATGCAGAAGGTCTATAGGGAAGAAAGAGCTGAAGAGGGGAAGAAAGTCTCTTAATTCTCAGTGCTCGGGTTTTTTTGTTTCTTCTTGTCTAACCAAACTCATTCATTTTCTAGGTCATATGACAGACTTAATTAATACAGAAAAAGATCTGGTGGTGTCACTGAAAGATTACATCAAGGCAGAAGAAAGCAAGCTGGAACAGATCAAAAAGTAAGCAGCTCGTTTCATAATGCTCATAGTTAATAATTTGAATCCACCCTTATGTAAAAAGTGCTTCCCAAGGCTGATTAAATTTGTGGAATTTTTCCTCTGAGGCAAAGCTTAAACTAGCAGGTTTTGTCTTAAGTTATTATCTCCAAGCCATTGGTTTGTTTTATGTAGCTTTCTAATGGTGAAATCCAATCAATGCGCTTTCCATACGATACCTTCCTTCACTTTAGGACTCCCGCTTGCATGTAATTCCCAAGGGGATGTAATTTTTTGAATGACAAATTTGCTTAGTGGAAACTAAAACCCAAGAAGTCTCCACATAAGCGTTACGAGGACTTGCAATGATACATTAGATGTAAAAGTACTAAAAATAGTGTGGCCATATTGCCCATGAGTGGCTAACCGATGAATAGTAATAACCCACTACCAGAGCAGAGTTTCTTTCTGCGTGCTATATTTAGATTTAAAAGTAAAAGAAAACAAAATAAAACTTCTTTACTGCTTTTAAAAATAACAAGAGACCTGACTGTTGCCATTACTATGTTGCTTGGCTCTATAGGTGTGAGAACCAGAGCCCAATATGTCAGATATTTATCACAGCTAGAAATAAAAATATTTGTACCACTGAACAGGATGGTTTCCTGACTTTCACAATGTGTGTAAGTCTGCCATGAGGATTTTAAAACAGTTTTAGATAAATGCATGAATTTTATTTTAGCCTTTTTGTGTTACATTCTACCACCCAGGAAGAAAGATACTTCTGTCGGACTGTATTTATTTTTATCACTTAAAATACAGAGTTGGAATCGCTCACAGGTTTGGAATGTTATAAGTATATTCTTTACAGCTACAAATTAAGATGGGAGCCACACCCATTGGACATCCAAAAGTGTGTAAATACAGCTTATCATATAAGTATAGCAACTCTGTTATCTTAGAGGTGCTCACTGTCAGTCAGAAAAATTAAAACAACTGTCACAGGGAGACAGAAGAAGCTGGAAAAAACCACCAGCATCATTTGAGTGTTTTGAGGTTGGGCTCTGTACTTCGGATGAGTGATACCGGTAGCTTGTGTTGATTTAAACTCAGTGAAAGCTGGTAATTCATTGAAATGCGGAGGATGGCTTGCACCTTGTGGGTGACTTGTGGTGGAGGCTTTTATGAAACAGAAACTACTTGAAAGAAATCCTGGCCTTGTGGTCGTGGCTCACAGTTGCAGTGACTTTCAGCTACTTATTAGGTGTGATGGTCATGCTGTGGGAAGCGTACGATGGGTTTGACCGTGTGCGATGTGAAAGCACATTTGTTGAAATTGCTTTCTTCAGCCTTCGGCTTGCTAGAAGCTGGAGGTGGTCCATGGCAGTCCATTTTGGAGGGAACCCCTTCACTCGTGTTGCTGCTGGCAAGAACCCAGACGGGCTGTCAGAGCACAGGAAAACAACTAACTAAAGGCAGTGTGGGAAGAGTGGATGCAGTGGCCCCTGTAACAGTTGTAAACATCTACCTGTCTCAGGTAAAGCAGACAAACTTTATTCAGGCATACTAAATCCTGGAACAAGCAGAATGCCGGCTCGTTACAGACTTCCCTCCAGGCTACAGATTTTGTATTTGCTTTGTGTTGGTGTTGATGTTTGGTATTCTCTGTGGGGTGTGGCTTTTTTTAATGTTGATTTATCCTGTTTTCTGGGCGTTTTTTCGTGTCTTCATGTTCTAGATCTGCGTTGTTTCGGAGAGGGGAAGTTTGGTTGATTTGCAGACATGTAGTAGCGTAGCGCTGGTGCTTACAGCACGCTGACGTGCTTCCTGAGGGAACCAGACTGCCTGGATGTTTCCATTAAAACAGCAGATGAATGACAGTAGTTGTTGAAAGGTGTGCTTGTTTCAGAGCGCATTGGGGTTGTGAACGGCTTGTGTCACTGACAGCCTTAGAGAGGTTTGTGCAGTCAGAACCGGAGCACCAGAAAGTTGGTCTGGGCTCCTCGGTTGGGATTGATGGGAGATTTTCCCGATGAAATTCAACAAGGGCAAGTGTAGGGTGCTGCTCCTGGGGAGGAATAACCCCCTGCACCAGGACAGGTTGGGAGCTGACCTGCTGGAGAGCAGCTCTGAGGAGAAAGACCTGGGAGTCCTGGTGGACAACAGGATGCCCATGAGCCAGCAATGTGCCCTTGTGGCCAAGAAGGCCAATGGCATCCTGGGGTGCATCAGGAAGAGTGTGACCAGCAGGTGGAGGGAGGTCATCCTGCCCCTCTGCTCTGCCCTGGGGAGGCCCCATCTGGAGCACTGGGTCCAGTTCTGGGCTCCCCAGTTCCAGAAGGACAGGGAACTGCTGGAGAGGGGACAGCAGAGGGCTACAAAGATGATGAGGGGCCTGGAGCATCTCTCTCATGAGGAAAGGCTGAGGGACTTGGGTCTGTTTAGTCTGGAGAAGAGAAGACTGAGGGGGGATCTGATCAATGCCTAGAAATACTTGCAGGGTGGGTGTCAGGAGGATGGGGCCAGTCTTTTTTCAGTGGTGCCCAGGGACAGGACAAGAGGAAATGGGCACAAACTGGAACATAAGAAGTTCCACCTAAACATGAGGAGGAACTTCTTTCCTGTGAGGGTGGCAGAGCCCTGGAAGAGGCTGCCCAGAGAGGTGGTGGAGTCTCCTTCTCTGGAGACATTCAAACCCACCTGGACACGTTCCTGTGGGACCTGCTGTGGGTGGACCTGCTTTGGCAGGGGGGTTGGACGAGATGATCTCCAGAGGTCCCTTCCAACCCCATAGCATTCTGTGATTCTGTGAGTGTGGGAACTACGTGTTTTTTGATAAAAGCTTACAGTATGGAAGGCGGTTTTGTAGTGGGAGGCAAGGGGCTTATTGTAGATTTAAGAGAGTGTGTCTGAATGTAAAATAATTTGAGACAAGCGTTGAACTACCTTTTTGTAAACTTTAGGAAAAAAAAAGATCAAAAATGTAGGTAGAGCTTTGTTTTTGATTAGTCCTGCATGAAGACTCACAATGGAACTGCTGGCATACTGCATTTGGTGTTTGTAGGAAGGAGTTCATTCAGCAGCGTTCCAACAAAGACCGCAAGAGCAACACAAGATTTAGACTGCAGCTGAGGAAGGAGATTTAAAAAAGGAAAAAAAAAAAAAAAAAGCAAAGAAAAAAGCCCCTTTTGTTCCTTCTAGGAGAGCTTTATACACAGAGAATATAAAAGCTTGCAATTTCTGTTGGGATTTTTGTTAGCAAAGACTGTTGAGTAGCTTGAAATCAGTTTTATAGTGCATTGGCAGACTTTTACAAGAGAATCTAATGAATGTGTATTTTCACTACAGATGGGCAGAGAAATTGGATCAGCTGACAGATACTGCTACGAAAGACCCAGAGGGGTTTTTGGGACATCCTGTAAATGCATTCAAGTTGATGAAACGACTTAACACAGAGTGGGGTGAGCTGGAGAGCCTGGTTCTGAAGGACATGTCAGACGGTAAGTGTGCCTGTAGTGAGAACAAGAATCACATTCTAATTGCATTTCCTTGACTATGTCTTTCACATGTCACGGTTTGAATTAGATTTGTATGTCTGGTTTTGAGGTGCCTTCATAAAAAATAATCCTAGAAGAACTGCTCTTTTGCTGTCAGTGTGCTATAATTTGAGCTTTACAAAAAATTAGGAAAACTGAGATGTTTAAACTGAATAATCTCCTTGGACACATTAAATTTTGCAGGTGATCAGGGCGTGCTTCGTGTACTCTCCCACTTCTTGCAAACTAGTGTTTTAGGAAGTTTCAGCTGTAAATGTGATGACTCCGTTGAACAGAAAAAAGGCAACAAAATTCAGAGTGCAAGATGTGTGGGGCTGTCTTTGAGTATGGTCGAGTGCTGTTACTGCTGATAGGCCCGGTGTTATGTTAAGGACTGATGGTTCAAAACCTGAATGTTGGCAGAGACTGAGCAGTTGTAGAACTGATCTGAATTAGTGTAGTAAACACTTCCCTGTCTCTCTTCCTCTGCAAGAGTGGCAGCTCTTCAGTAGAGAAACAGGACACAAAAGAGTTGACTGTGAAAGAGACTTAGAGCAGCAAGGAAGCCGGGGTGATTATATTTGACCTGTGAGAATCTGTCCCAACAACTAACTGATACCAGCTGTGGGTTTGTAGTAAGAAATGTAAAAAAAGTGGAGCTTTTTTCACACAATTCAGCACATTCAGCTTCCCTGTTCCTGCTTTGAGGGACTGAACAGACCAACTGAAAGGGCTCTGTACCTGCCAGCCAGAAATCTGGACCAGTGCATCTTAAGTCCTTCTTCTGAATGGGGAGGGGTAAGGGGAAAAGTGGACTGTTTTGTTTTAAGAAAATTGTCAGGAAAAAGGAGAATATCGGGGGAAGCATAGTGTAGTAAAAGAAAAGATGTATGGGAGTGAAAGGATATAGTATTTTTTAAAGCACGAACACCTTTCCATAAACTAATGGTGTTATCGGGTCTGAGCAGTTAAAAAGAACTACCAGAGTGTGGCAAAAATCACAAATTTGGCCAGTTGATTGGGGTTTTTTGATGGTTTTCCAGCTGTGTGTTGCGTACTATGCTTCATCTGGTTTTGATCATGCTGCTTAGTGTTCTACTGGTGGCTATTAGATGAACGTAAACATCATATTGGCACCATCCTTGGTTAACAGTGTAAAGCTTCGGGTGCTTCTGGATCTTGAGACAAAAGAGTTTGCTGAGTAGAAAAGTTATTTTTCTGAAAATGCCAGAGTAGCTGTCAGTTTGCTCAAACTCAGGTCCTCATGGTGGGCTTTGGTGCTGTTCCTTTTGTTGGCTGTGTGTACCAGGATGCTGGTTCTGCGCTCCTCGGCTGCCCTCCTGGCTTTCTGGAGTTTCGTTTCCCTCATCGGGGCAAACAGCCCACAAGCCTCGTGACTCTGCAGAAGCAGAAGGGAAAAAATAGTGTTAGTTCTCCCACCAAGAGAGGATAATGCACTAGCTCTACAGGAGGGCCCTCCGAGTAGATGGATCTTGAGAAACCTCTTAAACTTTGTGTGTTTCTCAAGTTTCTATGTAAATACGTTAATGCCTAAGTCCACAGAAAGCAGTTAGGTTCGTAGTGTCTGCTTAGTTGCCTAAAGTCTTGTAAAAAGATGTTTACAATTAGACATCAGCATTTTTGTGTTTCATCTTTTTATTGACCGGTCTTAATCTTTACACTACTATTCTTAGCACTGTTTGTTTTTTTCCTCTTCTAAGTTATTTGTAAATTCCACGTTACCAAGTGAAAAGCCTTTTGGAAGGCAGATTGAGTGGAACGGTTGCAAAAACTACCAATTTATTATTTGTAATATTATATATATTATATATATTATATATATTATGTTAATAATCATATTCTCCATGTAAGGGTGGTCTTTTTTTCTATGTAAGTTGGGTTTTTTTTTTAACCTGTTAAGACAAAATTAGTTTCTGTGTGAAACCAAAGGGGTACTCCTGCCCTTTAGAAACAAACTTAACGGTGTTGGAGGTCGGCAGGTCTAATAGCTTTTCCTGGCTTAGTAATGGCTTTTCCTGAAATGTTAGCTTTCCCTGGAGCAGGGAGTCATTTCATGCATAGAGTTTATAGAATTCCTGGGACAGAGAAGACTCAGTGTTTCCCTGTCTTCCCAGGCTTTATCTCCAACATGACTATCCAGCGTCAGTTTTTCCCAAATGATGAAGATCAGACTGGTGCAGCAAAAGCCCTCTTGCGGCTTCAAGACACATATAATTTGGACACAGACACCCTCTCGAGAGGGAATCTTCCAGGTAAGAGTCATCGATGTTATTTTCAGAGGACACTGTGAACTTTTACTAAATGTCCCGATTACAAAGATCACAAATCAGATACGTAGCAGATGCCTAGTTTTATTGCACAAAGTAATGCATTTTAACAAAACGGTTCTATCATTTATTATCCCTTTCCCTGTCTCGCGGATAAATAAGATGGACCTTTGACATTGGGAGTCACTGAAGTTTCTTTGAGCTTAAACTTCACAGAGTGTATAAACTGAGAAACAAAAGATAGAGGGTGTATCACCTGCGCACGCAGACTTGAGTTTATGTGGCATTACCTAAGGTGATTTTTAATAGGTTTACATGCAGGAGAAGACGTGTTTCTTTCCTGTTAGAAGATTCTTTCTCTGCTGAGTTTTCCTTGTTTTCTCTGTTCAAAACCAGTACTGTGCCAACTGGCAAAAAATCAACTCTGCAATCCATCTGTGTTTTTTCAAACACTCATTGTGGTCAGATGTCTAATAAAATTAAGGGTAATTGGATTTATATGTTACGATGTATAACCTTGCTTTTGGGTTTAGTTCAAGACTGTCTCAAAGGCATAGACATTCATTCTACTACAATAAGCAGTTTGTTATTGTTTTCTTAAACCAGCACAAAAATACAAGGCAAAGTGCTTCGGGTGGACTGTAGTTTATTGCTTCTTTTGAAGCAATAAGCTGTCCAGACTGTGTGTAATGAAGTGTAATTGCAGAACCCAAAAGTTCTAGACTATAAAAGAGAATGGATTGGTCTCTTCAGAGCTCCAGAGAGGACCATCCCACATGATCACTTGGCTGTGCTCTTTGTCTTCTTTCCCAGGGAATTTCTGTTTGGCCAGGTCACCAAGATTTGATCAGTCTTAACTACTGTCATATTGCTTATTAATTCTCTTTCCTGCATTACAGGCTGTGCTGTTTCTTTATATTAACTATCAACCCTATTTGATGATTGCTGTCTTAAGCAGCCTTTTAACAGTTGCCTCTTCATGTGTGGATGTTGTGTTGCTTCTAAATACCAGGGTATGGCCCTGCAACCTATTACTCGTTCCGGAGGATCTCTCTGAGAGCACTCCACCGCCGCACCCCGTTCCCTCCTCTTTGTGTTATTGTAGAGTTTGCAGCTTCAGGCTCAGAAAACTGAAATGACTGGCCATCACAGGATGAACGCAAGGTGTATAATTAGTGAGCAGAAGCAAAGTTATATGGGATACTGCTTTAGGTGGACTGTCTCTTCAGCTATTTAATCTCTTAAAGCATGTCTTCAGCAGAATTATTCCCCTGTGGGAGCTGCTGTTAGACATTCAGGATGTATTAAGATGTAACCAGGAATGTAATTTTAGCTGTAAAACTGGCAGGTCCTGTTTCCTTTTTACAAGATTAAATTTGGTTTTTCATTGGGCCTTAATTTACAGTGGCAAAAATAGCAATCTGTAATTTGCTTACTAGTGCTTTAATCTTTCAGAGGTCTCTTCGGATGTTGCTAAAAATGACTAACTTAAAAAAAATCTTGAGCAGCTGGGAATTTACTGACTGATGTTTTCTTTTTCCTCCCCCACTAAGTTGTCACTAACGAGATTTGTTTCAGTAACGTTTTGACAGTGATAATACAATGTCTTTGAAAACAGGTTTCTGAAACTTTGTATTTGGCTTATTGCTCTTGTTCAAGGTGTTTGGGATTTTGAAGAAGGAAGGTTTATTTTATTTTCCACTAATGGTAAAGACATCTAGCTAGTTGCTGGTATTCTGGCAACGGAAAACTGCATCTAACCACTTACGTGTTCTGCCAAGGATATACAGGCTTTAGATACTTGAACTGAGTCTTCAACAACTAGCCGCCGCAGAAGGGAGGTGTTGAAGAACAGAAATGAACTGTGCTGTGAAAAATAAGAAATAGCTGAATGTTCCTCCGAAGAGTGGGCTGGAATTCTGTGTAAATTCTGTTTGGTTTGCCTTAAATGCAGGTGTGAAGCACAAATCCTTTTTAACAGCTGAAGATTGCTTTGAGCTGGGAAAAATTGCCTACACTGAAGCTGACTACTACCACACTGAGCTCTGGATGGAACAAGCTCTGAAACAGTTGGATGAGGGAGAAGTGTCTTCTGCAGATAAAGTCTACATTCTGGACTACCTGAGTTACGCTGTATATCAGCAGGGGGATCTGAGCAAAGCCATGATGCTCACCAAACGCCTTCTGGAACTGGGTATGCGAGAGGGACCTGCAGCTCCCACCAATCTAGCTCTGTGTTCGAGCAGGTGCCGGCTGTGGGCTCATACTGAGGAGTGGGCTCTTGCCTGTATTCTGACTTGGATTTGGGTTTTTAAACTGGGTTATTACTGATGTTACCACTAACATCTTGACGTGTAGCTTTCAGTAAAATAAGACTTGTGTTACCATAAGTAATGTTTTGCTACCAGGTTTTACATGGACAATTATAGTCTCAACCACCATGTCATGGTTAAGGATTGCTTCTTTCTTTTGATGTATTTTGTGCCTCCTGTCACTGTTGGCTTCTAACCACTTATCCGTCTTAGTCATTACTGCCTGAAATTTGATTCTCTTGCTCTATCTTACTTTCCTTTGCTGAGATTACTTTCCCTTGGGTAGAGATGGGTAAAAAATAGTGATATTGAAACTAAATAGGTGATACCAAAATCTCTGCAGATTATTTAAATGCAAATTAAGCATACTTGAGATTAAAAACTTGAGAAAATAAGAAATGCAGAATGCAATAGAGTGAGCTAAAATTCTGTCTGTTTTATGAAATATGAAGAGTGTTTATGCTTCTGTAAATACACCACTGATTGTGTCAAGGATGCTGTGGGAAGTTTAGAACTAAACCTAATACAGCAAAGGCTAGTGAGAACCATTTATTAATGAACTGAAGCTAATTCTGTAAGTCTGGTGATTGTTAAAAGCTTTGTCACCAGAAATCTTAATTCCCATCAGGGAAGTTTTTAGGTTTGAAGCCCGTCATGCTGTCCCAGCTCTCTTCCTGTCCGGTTTCCTTCTCTCTCCCTCTGTGGTGAGATGGGCTGGAACGGCCAACCCCTTTTCCTTAGTACTTGGGGGGACCCCTGTACCTGCTGAGGACCCAGGCCTCGCTGTAAGCAGTTTCTTTTCAGAGTTGTGCTTAACTCTGAAAGCTCATTGTGGGTTTTCCTGCAGATGAGTAAGGATATGTGCATGCTGCAGGCTAGAGTCGCTTCCAGCTTAGCTCAGTGTTTTAGCTATCCTGGGAAAGCTCTCAAACCAGAATAGATGTTTCTAATTTCCATTTGAGAAGCAGTAGTGTGCATCTGGTTTGTTTTTGTAAATAGCCTCTTTGGGATACTTCTGTACAAGTTGGAAACTTGCCAGCGATACTTGTCTGCTTCTTTGTCAATAGATCCTGAACATCAAAGAGCAAATGGGAACATGAAATATTTTGAATATATCATGGCTAAAGAAAAAGAGGCAAATAAGTCCAGTACAGATTCAGAAGACCAGATGGAGAAGGAAACTGAGGTTAAGAAAAAGGATTACCTGCCCGAGAGAAGGAAGTACGAAATGCTGTGCCGTGGGGAGGGTCTCAAAATGGTAAAGTGGAGTAGACTGTTTTCAAATGTATGAAACCGACCATAACAAAACAATGTCCAGAACTTGTATGTGGTGTGAAAGCAAAGAAGTTGGTACAGCAGTTGGCTGACTGTGTGGAACTGAGGATTAGCATGTGTTGGATTTCTTCCCCGTTTCATTCTCTTCAGCAGACAAAAAGTAATACTGCCACAGGCACCGCTAACTTGGATGCACTACGTAATTGTAATTAATTGCAGAAGGATGCTGGAAGTCTAGAATTGCATATGGAATTGAACGAGGGTGGTTTCTTTAGTGATAAAATTATTTTTAATAGGATGATGTAAAATACTGTTTGTTGCAATATTACAGAGTAACATTAATGTGCGGAAAGTAGTAATTTATCAAACTTACAGAATGTTCATGGTTGGAAGGGGTCTTTGAGGTCATCGAGTGCAACCACAACAAAAAAAACCACACACAAAACCCCCCCCCAAAAAACCCAATGAAACACCACACCCTGCACCCACCCACAGACAGACACAACCCAACAATCCTGGGCACTAGAGCATGCCCTGAAGTGCCGTGTCTACACGTTTCTTAAATACCTCCAGGGATGGCGACTCCACCACCTCCCTGGGCAGGCTGTTCCAGTGCCTGACCACTCTCTCAGGAAAGTCATTCTTCCCAATATCTAATCTAAACCTCCCCTGCCCCAACTTCAGACCATTTCCTCTGCTCCTGCCATTATTCCCTTGAGAGAAGAGGCCAACACCCCCCTCTCTACACCCTCCTTTCAGGGAGCTGTAGAGGGCAATGAGGTCCCCCCTCAGCCTCCTCTTCTCCAAACTAAACATGCCCAGTTCCCTCAGCCTCTCCTCCTGTGACTTGTTCTCCAGACCCCTCACCAGCTTGGTGGCTCTCCTCTGGACACGCTCCAGCAGCTCAATGTCCTTCCTGTAGTGAGGGGCCCAGAACTGGACACAGCCCTCAAGGTGAGGCCTCACCAGTGCCCAGTACAGGGGGACCGTCACTGCCCTGCTCCTGCTGGCCACGCTGTTCCTGAGACAGGCCAGGATGCCATTGGCCTTCTTGGCCACCTGGGCACACTGCTGGCTCATGTTCAGCCCACAGTCCACCAACACGCCCAGGTCCTTTTCTGCCAGGCAGCTCCAGCCACTCTGCCCCAAGCCTGGAGCGCTGCCTGGGGTTGTTGTGACCGAAATGCAGGACCTGGCACTTGGCCTTGTTGAACCTCATCCCACTGGCCTTGACTGATCCATCCAACCTGTCCAGGTCCCTCTGTAGAGCCTGCCGACCCTCCAGCAGATCAACACTCCCACCTAGTTTGGTGTCATCTGCAAACTTACTGAGGGTGCACTCAATCCCCTTATCCAGATCATCAATAAAGATATTAAACAAGACTGGCCCCAAAACTGAGCCCTGAGGGACACCACTGGTGACCGGCCGCCAACTGGATTTCACCCCATTAATCACAACTCTCTGGGCACGGCCATCCAGCCAGTTTTTTACCCAGTGAAGAGTACACTTGTCTATGCCATGATTCAACAGCTTCTCCAGGAGAACGCTGTGGGGGACGGTGTCAAAGGCCTTACCAAAGTCCAGGTAGACAATGTCCACAGCCTTCCCCGCATCGAGAAGGCGGGTCACATGGTCGATTTAAAGCATCTCTTCAACTGTTAACATTCAGGTTGGGAAAGTGAACTGTTCCTGTCTCTTGTTCTCAGAACATCTTCTGTTTCTTAGAGATACTATTGTTGTCTGGCAGTTCTCTGACTATCTCTTGGTCCACCTGGCTTTCAGACTCCTCGGAGACAAAAAAGGCTCTTCTGCCGGTACTACGATGGAAACAGGAATCCTAGATACATTCTGGGCCCCGTCAAACAGGAAGACGAGTGGGACAAACCTCGAATTGTTCGCTTCCTTGACATCATCTCCGATGAAGAGATCGAAACCGTGAAAGAACTAGCAAAGCCGAGGGTAAATGCCTTATGCTTCTTTGCCTTTTGGAATCTGAAATTTTGTGTGTAGTTTTCCGTGCGAGTACGTGCGACTCTGTCTCCTCTTGAATGCAGGTGTGTGCCTGGGGTGCTCACACGTTGCTTTTCTCACTCTGTAGCTCTTGGTGACACGTTCTTTGAAGGAGACAGTGGGGAAGCTAGAAATTTGGTGTAATTAAAATAGCCAGGTAACAGCAGTGCAGAATTGTCAGGCTCTTCTGGCAGACACAATTTCAGTGCACGCTGTTTCAGATGAGGAGGAGAATGTTAGACGACAGAAAAGAAACATACTGCAGCTAGGTTGCCTTGAAGTATACGTGTCGTCTGGTTTTTGTTTGGTGTTCTGGTTTTTGGGTTTTTTCTTATTTAAGTCTGTATTTGCCAAAGTTGTGACACGGAGAGGAGTGCCATCTAGGGAAAGACAGCCATTCCTCTGCTTTTGGAAGGACAACACGTTACTGAGTAGACAAGAATGAGCGTTTGCATTCTCCAGTCAGTATAAAACTGACTTCTGTCTCCCAGGCTTTCAAGTCGCCTGCAGATGAAAGAGCTTTTAGAGGGCAGTACTTAATCAGTGGTACTCAGCTTCTTATTCCCAGTGCCGGCTCCTCAAATCCTAGTTCAGAACCTGGATCCCGAGGTTCTTGTTTCTGAATGCAGAATGCGCCAGGGCAGCTCAGCTGTCAGAGTAAACGGGAGTGTCCGTGACTAACAGCAAACTGAAGGAGAAGTTTGGCAACTTCTGTATTCAGTTGGTGCGACTCTGCCCCTCAAGATGTATGTTGAAGATGTAGTTAGTTAAATTGATCTATTTTTCCATCAATTACCAATTACTTCTAAAGTAAGATTTAAACTTGTAGAAATAGATTTTTACTGCTTCTTTCTTTCTTTTTAGCCTACATGGCTTTTCGTCCAGAGAGAGCTGAGCAAATGGAGATAAGGGGGATAAGTGCATTAAGTATAGGACAAACTGTTAGCTTGGCCTGCTGCGAAGTAAACCAGCTGTGGGTTATACACGGGCACATCGAGGATGAGCCCGTCCTTGGCCACCACACTGAGTGCTAGGTAGCCTGAAGGCGATTTATAAGCTTCCTAAAGGCTGATGCATTTTATTTCTGAGGTGACGTTCTCAACTGTAGGCAAAAAGTACAAGCGTTTCTCTTCACTTACCTGTAAAACATCTCTTTCTGCTCTCCTGTCAGGCAACCTTGCTGCAGGTCTAAAAATCAGAGCCCCGCTGGTTTGGCTGTAGATGATTAAGCCCCTTTGCTGCTGCAAAACGTCTGTGGAATACGAGTGAATCACTTCTTTATGGAGTAGAAATAAGTCTCCACTGAAAATAAAAACCTGTGAACGTGGTGATTTTAACTTATGAACTTGCTCAGATAATTATTTTCCTCTCAAATGTTTGGCTCGTGGTAAAGACTTGGATATTCATAGTTCATTAACGCAGAAACATCTGTATGCGCTTAGGGTTCCTCCTGTTTCCTACAGCTGAGGCCTTGCAGGGCTCAATAACGAGTGCAGCAAGAGGATTGTGTTTTTTGAGACTGAAAGGTCATCTCCTTCTTCCCGATGCTGGGGATGTTACCACTGCCACCTCCCGGAAGGCAGCGCTGTCTGATCTCTGCCCAGCCTTCTGCTGTGCTGGCGGCATAAGCTGGCAGGATGAAGCTGCCTTATTCAGCCTTTGGAGTCTCACTGGAATTGTAGTTTGTGCCTTGGTTCTTATATGCATCTGCATGGGATGAGAGGAGGGACAGCATATTAAGAGTTCCCAGTACCTTTTCTTCTTAGTAGGCGTGTCCTTGATTTACTTCGTTTAGTTTAACAATAGAAAAATACTGTTTTTTCTAGTTGTTTGGGACTTGGCATGCCATTTGTGCCTCTTCAAAAATTCGGGCTCTGTAATTCCACCTTCCCTGTTATGAAGGATGGAGAGTGCCTGATAGTACATGAAGGAAGGCAAAGGGCACACGTACGGTCTGAGTCAGAGTAACATAGATGGGATGGCGTCGAGTAACGGGAGTGCGATAGAGGGAAAGGAGGGCCTCGAACCAAGAGTTCTCACTCTGTGTAATTTAGGAATACAATGTAAATGTGTCCGTGGACCAAGGATTTAGTTTGTGTTAGCAGTCAGTCTTAAAGGAGTTCAGTGCTGCTTTTGGAATAGAGAGAATCAAAAAGGTAGGGTTTTATTCATCTGTTGCTTATACAAGATGACAATGTTGCCTGGATTCAATTTAACTGTAAAACTCATCATACGTGCAGAGTGCTAACAAAGGACCGATTGTACACGTGCCATAATGCTGTACTGCATCCAGCAGTTGTTGCAATATGAAGGAAATGAAAGCTTCTAGTTTGCTTTATTCAGATGACTGTTCTCTTGCTACAGAAACGGAAACATTACTTCCTGGAAAACCTGATCTTCTCTAACGCTTTCTTTAAAAAAAATAAGCCTAAAAAACCCTAAAATAACCTCTCATTGGAGACTCCCCCTTCTTCCCCATCTCTGCTTTATGAATTTCCACCCCTTCCATAAAAGAAAAACCACCACAAAAGGTGACTGGGTGGCTTGCGTGGCGGCTTGCGTGACGTTTCCCCTTAGGCTTCTGAATGGTCGGATTGCTGTGATGCAGTATGTGCTTTGTAATGCAACTATTCTGATGGTTCGCTTCACAGCTGAGGCGAGCCACCATTTCAAACCCCATAACAGGAGCCTTGGAGACGGCACATTACAGAATTAGCAAAAGGTAAGAGAGCTCTATGCCAGATGTTTTGGGCCTGTAATGAGTGTGTAGATTCTGCTCATTATGGGGAAAAAAAAAAAGAGGTGGTCTAAAAAAGACAACTTTGGCTTTCGTAGTCCACCGCTTTATTACGTGCAGATCTGTAACAGGCTGTTACTGCTGAGTTTCTCAGTCTTTTCCTTCAGCTGGAAGTTCTGGGGGCATGTTTTGATTTCTTCCTTTGCTTTTTTTGGTCACCTTCTCAGCTCAGTGTGTATTCTCCAGTGATGATCTGTACAAAAGCTGGTCTCTACAATCAGTGTAAAAAAAAAAAAAAACCAAAAAAACCCCGTGATGCTACACAACTTTCAGTAGAATCTAGATTGTTGGGGTTTTTTAATATTCCCTTCCCCTTGCTCTTCTCACCAACCAAAAAATGTCATCCCTTTCTTTGTAAAATCTAGCAGGCTACGTGAAGCGCTTTGAGGCGTAAGAGGTGCTTCACGTCCCGGATTCAGGTGGCAGCTGGAGTGGCATGCAAAACACCTTCCTTTGTCACACAGCATTTCATTGTCCCACATAATCCCATACTCCTGCCTGGGTGCTTTTACCTCCTGCTGACGTGAATGTAAGCTCCTTTGCACTGGGTTCCTGGTTCTTTGCAGCTCCTCTGTTAAATAGCCTTGAATTTAGCCAATCTTTTCCATTGGCTTGAAGTCTTGAATTTAGTCGATGTTTTCCAAAATTGGGTGGCTCTAAAAGAAACCACCTGCCCCCTCGCCTGTCACCACCCCCTCCCCTGGTTTTAGCAGTGGTGATTAAAAGATTGGCCGCACATTCCATCAGTGTTAACCCCAAATTCTAAAAGGAGTTAAACTTCTGGGTGAAGAGGAACTGCCTGTGAAACTCAGCATCATAAATTATTTACAGAAAGTCTCTAGTTTAAAACAAAAAGCAAAAAAAGGAAGGAAAAAAAAAAAAGGAGGAAAAAAGTGAAAGGACAATCTAACCAAATTTTTCCAACCAATTTGTTTTGATTTGGACATGGCAGCTATAGCTTCTGTTGCCCTTCTAATATTGCTAATTTAAGAGCATTGCATACCATCCAGACCAATCGGAACCCTTTTCAAACACCTGTGGCTTGGCGAAAAAGCAGCCTACTAGGTGGGTAAGCCCTTGTCCTTTCTCTTTTTGTAGCTGAGCCGTGCTACTGTTCATGACCCTGAGACTGGGAAACTGACCACAGCACATTACAGAGTCTCTAAGAGGTAAGGGGAACGTCTTCCAAAGGTATACAAAGTCCGAGGAAGTCTGTTCTGGGACCGTGTTGCTTCATCTCTAAACCTGGGGCAAATAAGGATTTTTGCATAACTTTTCTATTCTTAGAAGAAAGAGAATGGCCTGAAGCAAACCGAGCTGTCATATAACAAAGCAAGTGGTCTGCGGAAATAGAAAATAGTTGTAAATGTTAGCGGTAGCCAAGATGGAAGCGCCCTCTTTGCTTCGCATGGCTTGGCTGGTGCAACTAACCTACTAAAATGTTCCCACAGCGTGGGGGTCTGCTCACACTAACACACGGTGGGAGAAGCTGCCGCTGAGGCTTACCTCTGCCGCTAAACTCGGGTAGTGAGACTCGCTGCTCGAAACTAGGCGCTGCTGAGCTGCTGCAATTCATAGGAATAGGGCAAATTAAAGCCAGTTGATCGTTTTAAAGAATTTCCTTGTTTAAGTGGTTGAAAGTAGTTGCTGCTTTAATAGAAAACTAGTGTTCTTCCCGCTTCTCTGAAAAAAAGCCCTGAAATTAGAATGGCTAATAGCATAAGGGGATTTATTTAGCTACGATTTTTTTAAAAAATATAAAAGTGCTTCAAAATACCAGATCACGAGAAGTCAATTGATTCAGGAATTATAGAATTCTGATGGAAACTGGAACATCATTCTAGCTGAAGTCTGATCCTTGAAGCCACGCTTGTTACAAGTAACGGCAAGGTGAAAACTTATTCTATCCATTGAGAACTGCCTTGAACCTCCAGCAGCACAACAGCCTCCTGACTCATCAGGGCACGTGCAGGCAGTGGGAGTCCTTTGGAAACTGTCTGGTGAGCTCTTACAGGTTTGCTCCCTAAACCTACCTCCACAGGCCCCTGCCAGAATGACTGTAGGAAGGTATCTTTTCTGTTTGACACGTGCTGCATTTAATTTTGTTCGTTTGTTTGCTTGTTTGTTTTTAATTTTAAAGTGTGTCCATGTCTTATCTATCTTGGTTTTCTGTGACTGCGTATTTTAAAGGAAGCATTTATTCAGTCTCACGATTTGTTCTCTGTGACAGAGACCACTCTGGGGCATTTACTGAAGAAATGTCTTAATCCATTTGACCGTACCCTCGCAGTTTCTGTCAAACTTGATGTGCTAATAATAGGAATTGGAGAAGGTGACCAGATCACTGATTGAAATGGAGATGCGTAATTGGCCTCTATTTAAACAGATGATCCTTCAGAAAAGAACGCTTTATGTAGAGTTCTGATTTTTTCATTAGCAGGAGCAGTCAAAAAAAGATAGTACTAGATAACACCCATCATGAAAAGCCCTTCCCAGTGTGTGCAGCTGATGGCGCGGCAAGGTCCCATTTGCAAGCACCTTGTTAATTAATGGCCTTGTGACACAGCAAAATAACTGTTTCCTCTAAGGCTTTAAACTGAAATTATCCATGTGCTATGCCTTGCCTGGGAACTCTGGGGTAAAGTATAAGGGCAGCTACTGCCTGTGAAGTGCTGCCGCCGCCTTGGTGCGGTGTGCGGCAAGCCTGGAGTAGAGACTGCTCTCTAGTACTTGGTGAATGAGACCCTGAGATGTTTAAGGTTTGGCGTTTGGAAAGGTTGCACACCGGGGCTTCCTTCCAACACACCTAAGGAACTCACAGAATTAAATCAGATTTTACTGACCTAAGGGGTTTTTTAAATTCTGTATCTCGCTGGAAACTGGAATGAAACATCTTTCTGTTAGAGCTGTTTGAGCTGCTTTGGATTCCAGATGAATCATTGCTCCTGAAAACCAAAAAAATGCTTGCTTTATTTTTTTAATAGATGACTGCTTTTCCCTTCAAACATTCTTTCCTAGCAAATGCACTTCTAAATTACAGCTTGCCTCTCTTAGAGAGGACTACTGTTCGCTGTGCAGTACGTGGCAGGCTGTATAAAAGGGGGCGTCTTGCCAGCAGTACGAGGAGCACCATCAAGCTGTGCTGTGTGCGGTACCAGAATAAACTCAGCCACTCTCACACTGCTTTTCAAGAAGCTGGGGTGGTTTTTTTTGCCTCTCTCCTCTCAGCAGCCAGTCGGAGCCTGTAGCATATGAGTTAAAAGTTTCCACTTCAGAAATACCAGTCTGTGCTTTTATTCATTCCCGGTTGTGTCTCTACTAGTGCTTTTTACATTTTAGAAAGTCTTTAAACATAAATGCCAGTATTTTGAGTGAGCAGTGACTGCTCCAAAAGCAGTGTTGCAATAACTGTGGTGCAGCACTGGTGTGGCTGAGCCTAAAGACAAAGCCTTTGTGTGTCTGGTAGTAGACCAACTCGTGCAGTTGGGGGAGATGAGCTTTTTGGGCACAGAAACCCCTTTGTATGTCACAGAGCTCTGGACAGTTGTCTGGTGGGTTTTTTTCCTAATATACTGCTTAGTCTAAAATCATTTCTGCATTTAAGTATTGTGCTATTAAAAAATCTCTAATATGATACCTGATGCAGAATTATAAGAGGGAGGAGCAACGTAATGAATATAACAGTTGTTAAAAGCTAGATCTTGGTGTGAGGAAGGAAAAAAGCAACCCCCCAGCATGAATTCACACCCTAATGAAATTCTTTTGATTTCTAGAACATATTAGCTTAATTCATGGGTTTCTTTTTACAAAGCCAAGTGGGACACCAAAATGCTATGCCCTTTTTCAGTCAGGGGATTTGGGGTTTTGGTGTGGTAGTTATTAAGGAAATATCAAATCCTCCTGTAAGTAAAGTCACCCCCATGTTTAACTGCCACGCTTCTGACTCCCCAGAAATAAGCTTGTCCCTTTTTGTTTGGAAGTTTTCTGCCCATAACGGACTCATAGGTGTCAGCTGGTCAAAAAATACGACAGAATGCTGTTCAGGCAAGTTAACTTGTCAGATGAGCAACTGAATTTAACAAATGTACGTTGAAGAATAGAGCTGTATGCATTCACTGAATCGTGCTGAACCTTGGACTATGCATATATTAAAAGTTTGAGCACAACTTAAGGCTGCTAATTCTGCATCACACACACCACTGGTGAGGGAATATTTTTGTGTGTGTGTGTGTGTGATAGACAAGAGCAGGGGAAAAAAAATTACTTTGTATGAAGGAATACCAGCTATAGAACTAGGCACACGTTTACTTTGATGTCAGCAAAGGAGCAAGGCTGAGACTGGCAACGAAGGAGGCCCACATAGGACAGATTGTTATATTCTGTGAAGGCTGCCAGGCAGAGCCTGCAGCAGCAGAAGGCTCTCGCTCTGCATCCTAAACGCCCAGGGACGGAGACCTGCTGATGCTGGACAGTGGGGCAGGGTTCTCTGGGCCCTCCTGAGCTTTCTGCCCTCCTGGAAGCAGATTTCGTGACGCTGACAGGGTTAAACCACTTTGTAACTTGTTACATGAAACTATTCAGGGCTACATGCTTTGCTCAGCAACCAGCAGCCCGGCTGGCACTTGGAATGTGGTTTCAGTTCCCCGTTTCCTCCACCTTCCATAGACTTTCTTTGTGTCCTTAGGCAATTAATTTTATTTCTAAAATATATATATAGAGTACTTCATGAAAGGATGTAGTATTCTCCCTGTTGAAGGCATTCACTGCAATTCTAAATAACCAATATATTAAGAATGCTTTTTTTTTTTTTTTTTTTCCTAAAAGCCTTTATGGGTAGACTGGGCAGAGGGAGCTAGAGCTTGCACTTAGAAGCTGATGGCTCTGCTGGGGCTTTTCTTGTGTATTAAGTGTGAGGTTAGGATTGCTTGTGAGTGTTACTTGTTCAACCTGGCTGCGGAGCATGTGGCTGCATAGCTGCTTTATTTTCTTTTTTGGGGGGGAGAAATTCTTCATATAAGTAGTCTGCATTCTCCTACCACCTGAAATCAAAGAAGGTTGCATTGTAACACTTCTTTATACTAACAGCGTTCAGATGGGGGCGAATCTTTGTATGTGTTTGTGCAAGTCTGTCTCGAGAAAGCTTATTTCTTTCATCTTTAGTTCACTTGTCATTTTAAAAAAAAAAATGCTCATAGAGATTCTGTAACCTGTGTCAGTGCCTCGTGTCACGTGTCATGCTACTGTTCCTCCCATGCAAAATGTTTTGGTGTTTTTCTAAATACAATTTTTGTTTAATTAAAGAAAACAACCTTCGTTTAGTATAGATGTGAAAGTTCATTTGTGTAGGAATACTAGGATGTACTGGCCAGCCAGGCTCTGGGCACAGGTATTTCTGGCAACACCCTTGTAAAAGCACCAGGAACCACTGAAGAGCCCAAAAGGCTGAGTCAGATGCTGGAAAAAAGGTAGAACTAGCTGTCTCCATTTCCCGGCAAAAAAAGGGGAAAACATGGGGCCCAAATCATCGTTATTATCCTCCATATTAGTGACTAGTGGGGAGCTGTCAAGGTAACTAGAGAAGAGGACCAGGGAGGGCAGTGAGTGTGCCAAGAGAGGGAAAAGAGGAGCAGGTCAAATGAAGGTGCATTGGCTGGAACGGGATGAGTAAAGCAACGAGAGAAACAAGCATCATGTGAGCAGATGAGTGGTTTAAAACAGAAAAAGAAAGCAGGCAGATGAAATTAATTTTTTTTTTTTTTTTTTTTCCAAAAAGAACAAAATACTTATCTTGTAAAGAACTGAAAAAATGCCTGTGTGTTTGATTCCATGTAAGAACCTGGATGTGTTCACGGCTGGCAAGGGTCCAGCAGGGATGCGCAGAGCTAAGGTTATACTAAGCTTTCGTGCCCTTTTCTGCCAAACACCGCTCTCCTGGGCATGGGGCTGCTCCAGTCAGGCAGCTTTCAAGAATGAGCAACCACTTCGAGTAGAAAATGCTCCACTGGGTCCGGGTGAAGGCAGCAATTTCGTGTGTAGAACTGCTTCTCTACCTCTTCATACCTTTTTCTGCTGACTAGTTTGCCAGTCAGTTTAAATGCGGTATTTTTAGCTGAAAAGTTCCAATTTAAAGTAGTAGGCAGACATTTTGAAGATGCCTTTGGAACTGTGAGGCTGACCTTTCACATTTGTAGTTTAAAAATATAATTGGGTTGGTTTTGGTTTTTTTTTCCCCTTAAAAATCATTGTGTACCTGAAATATGTGCTAAATACCAAAGTCTTAATAGGCCATTTTGGTAGGACTAGTTCAACAGGGAAAATGGTAAAGAGTTGTATGCATTATTTAATTGTTTTCATAACAATTTTTAGTACCGTTGCCCAGGTAAGTAACGTGAGAGGACAGATCACAGAGCGCTTGCCTGTAAGTACCTGATGCGGAAGAGCTGAGTTACAATCACGTAGACGCTGCGTATGCTAAATCAAGTAACTCACCTGTTCCCTTCCCGAGTGCTGCTTCAAAATGCATCAAATGTGGAGTCAAATTAGCTGTTTGGAATGCATAAGAGCAAAACTGCGTTTGTGCCTGTTTTAGAAAACAGCTTGAAGCAGATTTCACTGTTTGGAACGTCTTCTTCAGTCACTTGGTGGTCTAGTACGGGAATGAAGGCCCTTAGTTTTAGAGCTTCCTTAAATGAGCGTTGGAAGTGTTCTTTCTAAAAAATATGTTTATTAAATGCAGGCCTTCATAATGCCCTGGAAATATTTCTGGTCGTCCTACCAAATTTTTGAAAAGTATGAAATAAAAAAAAAAATCTCAAAGTAATTGCAAATGTTGCATTTGTACTGCTAGCTTACTGCCTGTTACTACCATATTTTATTAATTATCTTCCCCCCCACGTAGCGCCTGGTTGTCTGGATACGAAAGCCCTGTGGTATCTCGCATTAACACAAGGATACAGGACCTAACAGGACTTGATGTCTCCACAGCAGAGGAGCTACAGGTAAACCGTTCGCACAAGGATGATGCTGAATGTCAACTGGCGTTTCATGGTGGGTGCTCACTCGGGTAGCGTTGGTGAGGTGGCCACAAGAGCTCGTTCAGCGCAGGGGCAGCTAATTTGATGGCTGATTTGATTCCAGCCCGTGGGAAGAATAAATAGGGGTTTTTTTACAGGAAGGAAGAAACAAAATTGTCTTTGCAGAGTAGCGCTTACTTCAGTGTGAAATGGCTTTCTATTGCTGGGGGGAAACAGCAATAACTGAAACTCTTCGTGTTTGTTGAAGTGGATGTGTAATTCCTCTTTGTTTATACTAATAAAACTGAGTGTCATTGCTGCAGGGTCAGATTTTGCTGCTGTGGTGATAGTGAAAAGTTTAGCTTGACTGATACTTAGGCAAAGGGGGAGATAATGGGTGTTCAAAAAGTAGACTTTCCATCCCATCCTTGGTCGTAGGAGGCCAACAGTGTGTCTGGTGTCTCCGTAACGTGGGAAAGACTGACTGTACACGTAACTTCAGTAAATTTTATTTTTGAAGTGCTTACTTTTATTTATTTGCTTGAGGCTTTTAAATGAACAGCTGCTTCACCGATTCTGAGACAGCATTATTATTCTGCTGAGACAGCAGAACCACCTAGAAAGTGGTTCCTGAAAGCTGTTGTGCTACTGTGCTACTCCAGCAAGACTCCTGATCATAAAATGCCCAAGCATCTGGTTGAAAATTGAGAGGATTTTTTCACACAGAAAGATAAAAAATAATAAAAAAAATCAATCAGGAAAAAGGACAGTGAATCCTCTTTATTGACATAGAGATCAAAAAGGGATTTAAGTTTGAATGATGTGAAAGCACCATGACCTGTTTTGAAGAGAATATAACCTGTAAAGTTTCTATAGAAGAAAAATATTTTTCCGCCCTGGAAAGTACGGGATTCCTTACCCGGAGTACACCGTGTCTTGCAGCACCAGTCTTGGATGCGCTGCTGCTCTTTGTAGCCAAACCATCTCGTAGCTCCTTGGGGCCTGTGGCTGTCCAGGAGGACCTCTCCAGGTCTCCAGAAGTTTCAAAAGTTTCATGGTTGGGTTCTGTGACGTGAGAGTCATTAGATGAGACAGTAGCAGCCACTCAGGAATGGGAGAATGTCTTTACCCCTTCAGCTGGGAGTGGACAGAAGAGCTTTCAAGGAAAGCTGACCCTGGGGAAGGGAAGGTTCAGTTGTGCCTTTGCTGGGAGCTGCTGTCCAGTGGAACTGCAAAGGCAGACTGAAGGGCTGAGATCCTGAAGCTTAGAGTCGGGTTCTGGCTCTACGCTGATGAGGACTCGGGGTGAAGTCAGCTACTTGTGAATAAATGCAGAGAACTTTGCTGCATACGGTACAGCTCACCTGGCAGAGACTTGCAATCTCCTGTGGCTTGATTATAAAACTTCATCTGTCAAAAGGCTGTAGATGAGAGTCATATTCTTGTCTGGATAAAATACTGCTTTACTAGATACTGTGCTTCTCCTTTTGCTGTAGGTAGCCAACTACGGAGTAGGAGGCCAGTATGAGCCTCATTTTGATTTTGGAAGGGTAAGTCCTATTTTCCGTCTCCACCTCTTTCTTCTTCACAAGCACTGTGTTTCTCTTTTTCAGGTGGCAAATTATGGAGTGGGAGGACAGTATGAACCCCACTTTGACTTTGCACGGGCAAGTAAAGAGATGGAGGAGAGATAGTCACCTGGTGAAGCCTGGGCCTCTTGGCTGTAGCACAATTTTTATTATTTAATGTGTATTAAATTTTGTAGCTCTTCAGCCTTTCTAATCCGTGTTAGTGGAGAAAGCCCTCTAAACCACCAGCTGAACTGATAAACATTTTAGGCACTACAGAGCAACAAGGTTTTTCTTCAAAAATAGATTTAAAAAAGAATTATTCTAAGGAGATGACTGATAGTTCTTAACAGAGCAAAGGGTTTTATTGCCATTCTGAGGAAACAGAAATATTCTAGCTGGCCAAGGTACTGGCCGCGTAAAGCCATTTGGCTTAAAATCACTGAAGGATATACAGCTGAACTGTAGAAAAACTCAGTGTATGTCCTGTGCTCCTGACACCTGCGGCAGCTGATGGTGGCATCAGGTAAGATTCTTCCAGGCCCTGAAGCTGCCATAGCTGTGTGCGCAGTGCAGAGCGGGTGGGTGAGAGCATAATGCCCTCTTCTGCGAGGGAGGCTTTGTAGGCAGCGTAGGAAAACTTAGATAGCAGCTTACCGTGTCGGCCTGCGATGCGGAGAGAGAAGTTCTTTCCCCAGAGCCGAGACGCAGGCATCGTGTGTGCTGTTGAAGAAATTTTGCAAACATAAGTGCTCTGTTATTGCCGTTTACATGCTGATGGCTAGCAGACTCTTGAAACTGGGAAAAGCCCACCAAGGTCCTCTCATCTCACCATCCTTAATTTTTTTAACTTGATTTTCACTCCCAATGTATTTCTAGTCCAGCTTAAATTGCAGACTGCTGGAAATGGAAAATAATGCCACTGAATTCAGTTGGTTATTTATTGGGCATACTTATGTGTGATTTAACACCTTCAGATTAACCTTACGCTGTGAATCCAAGCCACCAACTATTAATCAGAATCTCTGCTCTGTAAGCACATGCTCAAAAGCATTGCAAATGATTAACAGGTTTTGTTTGGAAATGCATGGGTTAATTTCTGGAGTTGATGATTGCCAGAATTTTAGCAGACACAAACAGGGGTCACAGGGGGTGGGTTCTAGAAGTAAGAATAGAGGCGTGATGAATGTTGGTATCGTAACCCATCAAAACGGGGTTTTGTTCTTCTAAGTCAAGTGATAAAACTCTCTTAGTTACTGAACGGCTCCCTGGGCTAGTCCGTTAGCCTGTTACAAGCTCCTGCTCTGCCGAGGCCCACTTGGCTTCTTCCCTCCTTCCGAGCTGTAATGAAAGAGCCGATGGTAACGTGCACGCGCGCTGGAGTGTGGGGAAAAGGAGTCCTCCCCTTCCACCGCAGCACTGGGCTGGTGGTGTCGCAGCCACACCACGCGCCATCTCTTGCGTTCAGGCAGGGACATGCCTCGCTTTTGCTGGGAGCTTCGGGAACGGCTGCCACAGATGCCTGCAGCTGGGATCGTGCGCTGCCAAATGAATCACTCCTTGGCTATTTAATGGCACTCCCAAATGCCTGTGTGCCAGCGAGGAGCGCAGAGGGAGGAAGGCTGGCTCAGTCGTGCAGCAGCCTGCCTGGCACAGCAACCTGTGGCTCCAGCATGAGGTTGGAAGGGCCGGAGCAGGAGAAGGGGGCGAGGGCCAGAAAAGAAGAACCACCCCAAGGAAGCAGGGCTGGCAGTGCCCTCGGGGCATGCTCGGAGCCACCCCTGCGGCAGAGCTCTGCCATAGGGTGGTTCTCGGTGAACCTGGGACTAAAGAGCTGCCCTTGCTGTAGCTCATCTTGGCCAAGGACAAGAGGAGATAAGTGAGTGTAATTAAATAATTAAGTTTGTGGCTGTGAAGAGGATTTATATACTCATTTTCAGACAGTACAGTTGTTCTGGCCCATTAGGAACTCGGGCTTATGCCTTCCCTGTCCTACAGAATTTTAAGATGCCTGGTTTATTTAAATTAATAGATACACACATACTGCATTCTCCCCTCCTTCCAAGTAGAGGGATTGAATTAATTTTTCTGCATGAGTTTGTCTGGTGCTGGCTCTGCAGCTGTACGTCACTGGCTTCTCTCAATAATCAAAATGAAATGCTTACTAAATCTGCTTGCTTTTATTCACAGAAAGATGAGCCAGATGCTTTTAAGGAATTGGGAACAGGCAACAGAATTGCTACTTGGTTGTTTTATGTAAGTGATATATTTCTGTCATGTGCTAGTGCCAAAAATATCTATCACTGCATATTCTATACCGTTGAATGATTTCATTATGTTTTTTTACTGAAGAGACTTGCAAATGAAGGCAGCCACCAACTTAGCAGTAATACATAGGGGTATCTTCTTACCCATAAGTAATGGTTCTTCCGTATGTTCTTAAGGAGGGTTTTTTCCCTCAAAGGTGAGCATCAGCTTAAATTATTTGACTGACTGTTCATTTTTATATCTGCATCACTATAGCATGCTCACTGCCAAAACATGTGAGCGTGTAACATTCAGGGACAAGGCTGGCTGGTGCACTTTGAACAAAGGGGGTGGGTTTCAGCCTTATTTAAGGCTGTTAATCATGCAGCTTGCTAACTGGGAGGTAGAAATTAAGTTTTTGAATAACCTGATTTTATTTTGCTAAAACTTGGCAGTGGGAAGGTACTGGCTTTCGACTTACCTGTGCCTTTTCCCCCCTTTTCAGATGAGCGATGTGTCAGCAGGGGGAGCTACTGTCTTTCCTGAAGTAGGAGCTAGTGTTTGGCCTAAAAAGGTAAGCAGGGCTTTTATCCAGTGTAACCACTCCTCTCTCCACCTACTCAAAAATATAACACACGTACAAATGCTTAAAAAGAAGCTTTAAAATGAATTTATATCAGGAAGAGTAGAGCGCTGTTCATGGGAGCACAAAGGTACTTACAATTAAGTGAAGCGACTGGAGTAGTACTGGTGGTTCCAAGGGCCTCTGATGCTCCGCACGTTAAAGCATAGTTATGTTTTGGACTTAACTGCTTCTAACGCATAGACTTTGGAAAACAGTACAATACTTCACAAGGCACTGTGAAAATACTCAAATCTGCGAGCAGGTTTAGTCTTGAGGTGTCTGTAGGGAATTTTCCCTGAAATTGTGTGTTCCTGTTAAGTTTTTTTTCCTCAGAAGGGTTACAAATCTTTGCTTTATTTTTAGTAAATTATCTTGCTGTCTAAAACTGGTCAGAGTTGAATGAAACTGGCTTCAGGCTTTAAAAAAATTAACAGCCGGATAAATGTAGACACAGAATAAGTCAAAGGAGACTCATTCCTTAAGAAAGCGAATGTTAGAGTATGAAAAAGATCCTTCAATTTAAAAGGAATTTCTGAAATACAAATACAGGTACCTTTGCCTTATCCTTAAGTAATTTGGTGTGAGAGCATGTATTGCACAGAGCAAAATGCTGAGGGTTTCCACTACGATTTCCAGGGAACAGCTGTATTCTGGTACAACCTCTTTCCAAGCGGAGAAGGAGATTACAGCACGCGGCACGCGGCCTGCCCAGTACTAGTCGGAAACAAATGGGGTAAGTACCCCTCAGGTTGCTCTCACTGCCTGGAGGTCTGGGACCTGCTGGTGGGTTGTCTTGGTTTTTCCTTTGCCTCTGGCCCTCACAGTGGAATAAAAAGCAGCCAGAAATTAGATCCTTTATAAAGAAATCTACTTTATATCTACATCTGCTTCATATCTCTCTCTATATATATCAGAGGTCGGTCTCTTCTCCCAAGTCACAGGTGATGGGACAAGAGGAAATGGCCTCAAGTTGCGCCAGGGGAGGTTCAGATTGGATAGTAGGAAAAATGTTGACAGGGAAAGGGTTCTGAAGCCTTGGAATGGGCTGCCCAGGGAGGGGGTTGAGGCCCCATCCCTGGAGGTATTTAAAAGCCGGGTTGACCTAGTGCTTAGAGACATGGTTTAGTGATGGTTTTTATCAGAGTTCGGTTGATGGTTGGACTAGATGATCGTAAAGGTCCCTTCCGACCTGGACAATGCTATGATTCTATGATTATATATATAATTATAGTAATATAATAGCATATTTTATAATATATCTAAAATACATGTAATACTATATCTACTTTAATAGTCTTTCATAGTTTTGCAGCTACTGGGAGTTTTTCTCTCCCTTTTGGATTTATTAGAGCAACTTCACATTTGTGTGTGTGTGTAGGAAAATACTGTAGATAATCCTGTGCTTAGCTGAAAGCTGACCAATGGCCTGTATTTAGCTTAAATATGAGCATGAGCTAACCAGGTGCAGTGATCAGATACCTTTCTGTTTTTGCAGTATCCAATAAATGGCTCCACGAGCGGGGACAGGAATTCCGAAGGCCATGCACTTTATCAGAGTTGGAATGACGCAGACTACTCCTTTGTCTCTTCTGTATTCAGTTTGTGTAAAATGCACACATCTCCTACAGTTTACAATTGACTAACACTCCACTACAGGTTCAGTCTTCAACTACACCGGTGTTTCATCTGTGGACAAAACAAACATGCTTTTAGTTCCCTCTAAAATATCCCTTTACGGTTTTATGAACAGAATATATTGATTTTTAAGGTGTTACAGGAAAAAAAAAAAAGGACAACATACAGATCAGGGCCACAACGATGATTGTGTGTGGTGTTCCCCATCGCCCCTCCGATCAGCATGGAAAGCCAGAGATTGTTCTCCTCACAACTGTTGGTCTGCTAAGGGCGGGATGATTTAATGGGAGGGCTCCCTTCTAAGGAAGGCTGAATTAAACCAGTTCATCCTCAATTTCCAGACATTCGACTCCTTGCTTTTCTAGAGTGCCTGACCACTACTGTTGAGAGCTGCGGGCGTGGTTGGTGTTTCTCTGGGGAACAGGTTATCATCATGTTTTAGCCTGTTTTTTCCACTTCCACAAAAGCCCCAATCTTTAAACTGTTTTCCTTCTCGGCCTCTGTGGCAGATGTGGCTCTTTACCTTGCAAATGTGAGCCAGCAGTTCCATGCGTGTAGCTGAGATGCTTGAGCAGCGTTGTGTCACACACCTGCCTGCATCACAGCAGCCCGACAACAATTACAGCCTGGCTTCCCTCTTTTTTTTTTCTCTTTAATGGTTGTCCACATAAACAAATGCTGCTTTTCTTCTGTCTTAGTAGTCAACTCTTACATCTGTTCCTTGGGCAGTGGGGATAGGAATGTTACCATCTTCATTAATCGCAGTTAATTGTGCCTTAGGATGCTGGAATTTCAAATTGGTGATAAGACTTCAGGTGATGAGGTGACACATAGTCCTCACAGAACGCTCTCCACCGTCGTCGTCCCAGTTCTTAAGGCTTTGTGAGAAATAGGTGGCCTGTTTATAATCCTAAAACTTCTTTGGATGGTTTTTATTTTGCAGTTATTTTTTCTGCCGTGGTTGCTGAATGCAGCCCGCAGCAGTGACATGCCTTTAGCCCCAGAGTGACTGTTGGCAGAGGTGGCCAGAGCAGGTGCCTGCTCTGGATGGTTTGGTGTTGCTCACCTTGCGGAGCTGCCTCCAGCTGTCCCTGGGAAGATGCCTCCTCCCAAGGCTCTGGTGCTGCTCTTCCCACCACCCAGGGCTGGAGCTGTTCTGATTCATGGCACCCACACAGAAAAAATTGTCCCCAAAGTCAGTGGTGCCCTCACTGGAAGAACTCACTCCCAGTGACTTTCAGGGACCTTAGTTTGTGACGAGTCATCCTTATGCTGAGATGAAGTTGAATTATCTGAGGGAGGTGAGGCTGTGGCTGCTGTGGCTGTTGAAGTTTTGTTCTGCTCGTTGGGTTCTTGCGAGAGGAATAATGGCTGTCCCCGCTGCCCCCCTAAGCAGGGTGGGAAGAGACTGCAGGGAGGTTCGCTTCCCTAGGCCGTTGCTCTTCAACAGCAGGATTTTTAACAAAATGTCAAAGTATTCCACTAGCACGAGGACAAGAACCAGTGAACTGCACCAGACTCTACCGAGGCAGTCTGATGATGTAGGGGGTTGAGCCTGAAGTCTTTACCAACGCAAAAATTCCAATTTTAGTTAATTGGATTTTCTGCCTCACTAAAATCTTGAAAATTGAGCCAAAAGGCAGATGAGACCAACTGTTTACACGTTAAAAATACCTCTTGATTACTAAGAATGCAGTTTAAGGTACTATAGTTTGAAAAACTGCATACTTTCAGAAGACACTTTAAATAATCTTTGCTGGAAAATGCTTTGTTAAACTTCTCCTGAGCCTGTTAGCGATGGGACATACAGAACTATTTATCCTTAGCCCCGCGCCTTCTTGCATTTTGCCTGTGCTTTTGGCAGATGTGAAACAAATTCCATCCAGCACGTAAGAAAAGTAGAAAGAAAAATCAGAAATAGTGCCACCTCATGTCTGTACTGCTCATTCAAAATAGCCGGTACAGTAGAGCAGTATCTGATATAAATAGATTCACCAAAGAAATGGCTCATCAGAGCATATTTTTGATCACTAAATCGTAATCATTAAACAAAAAAGATCCATAACATTTCTACTAACCTGAGTTTTCTCCCTTTTACACAGTGTCAGATGTTCATCTCCATTCTACCCGTAGTTTTCTCTTTCCCCTGCTTTTTGACTTCCTTAAGCTCCGAAAAATAAGGTAACCGTGGCTGCAGGTAAGTCCTGCCGCTTTCCTGCAAGTAAAAGAATGCGATGAACAGCGTGGTGGTAGAAGTCTCAATTTTCTTTCAGTAGTTCTGAGGCATTTTGAAGTTCTAAAGTTCTTTTTTAGTTCTAAAGTTCTAAAGGCTTTTAGAAAAGCCAATCCCACGTAGTTCACAAGCACAAAATGAAAACAATGTATTGCCACCATGAACACATATAGAAAACGGCTACTGTAGGAAAGCTGATTTTTTTCCTACAGTGAGCAGAGGAGTTACCTGACACATTAAAATAATTAAAAGCTAAAAATTGTAGAGTTTATGTAAGGTAAAAGAGAAATACTGAATAAAGCGTCAACGACTGCTTCAGGTGCTGCTGTAGCAGAAGAAAACACCACGATCTCTTACATGTTGAAGAAAAGAAGGTTTGAGAAATCACAGTCATGTTATATAAAGCGATGGGTTTTTTTTTTTTTCCCCATCCTTGGTCAACCAACACCAAAAGGTGAAGGAGAAGCTTGAAAGAAGTTGGGGAATGTCTGGGGAAGTTTGCTGAACAGTTACCTCCCTCACCTCCCATCAGCTACTTCCAGTGTTCCAACAGCATTTTAAGAACAGTCTCTGAGAGGCATCGCTTGGGGAGTAAAAGTATTTCAGTGCGTGACTTTTTAAAGCAGTGAACAACTCAGTGACTCGCAGTTCTTTGGGGAAGAAAAACAGTTTCTCTTTTGACAGTGGAAAATTTCACTTGGTTTAAAAAAGAAAAAAAAAAATCCCTCAAAACTCAAACTCGGGTCTGCTGAGGCACATCAGACCAAATTATTTGAAGACAAAGGGTAAGCTTATTTTTTTTTTTTAAACTGCAGACAATCCCTATTTCCTCTTTCTCCACCGCAGTAGTGTCCGTGCCCCGAACACTAAACGTGGAAGGGATTACAGCAGGTGCTGGTACTGCTTTCTTTTGCCTTCATTTCTGAAAGGGCTTTTGGGATCAAGAGCGTGGCTCCTCTGTGAATCTGGTTTTGTATTAAAGATGATTGAAAACTGTTTGGCTCATGGTGCCTGACAAGTGAGAAACTGCCTTACTGTTTAAATTTTTTGTAATAAAATTTCTAATGTTAAAAAAAAGAAAAAAAGAAAAAAAAGGGCTTAAAATAAAATCCACTGCCATTAGCAGTGAAAAATCCTCCACATCAAACTCTCCTCGTATATGGCTGTTGTAAATATGATCGCACAGATTTTTATTGCCATATGTGTTTCCTGGAAACTGAGCTCATTTGTTTCACTTCATCTGTGCGGGCAGGTGCGGGAGATGCTCATCCCACAAATTACTGTTAAATAGGTTCTCGGACCCAAACTTTGTGTCTCGGTTGGGAACACACAGCACTAACGGACTGCAAAAAAGGGGAGGGCAGGTAATGCTGGGCTGAAAGCGTGACGTATAGGGAAAAATTCACAAAAAGGCACTGACCTGCTCGGAGGGAGGAGCCTGGCCCAGCCCCTTTGGCTCCTTAACGCACCGATTCATGTCAGAAGCTGGTGTGGGATTTAATAGCGATGTGGGAACCGCACGAGCTCCTTTTGAAACTCAAAACGGGCACAGCAAAGGGTCAGCTGCTGAGAGACCCTTTTCCAGGGATGACAAATACTTCAATTTCCCGAAGCCAAAAGGTCAAAACAACCGGTTATTCAGAATAGTTGTAGGGAGGGGAAGCAAGATGAGCCTATCCTGTGGCGCAGACACCACCAGTGGGACAGAGGGACAGAGCCTGCACTTACATGTAGGAGAGTCAGGTTGATCTCTTCCATAACCGAGACTTCTGCAGTTTATACACCACAGCTGTTCCTGGGCTTCAGTCTTTCGAACTAGTGGAGCTTGTACTTAATTTGTGGTCATCTAGAACCTGCAAGACAGCATAGAAAAAAGCTGGTGAGAAGCCTTGATCCTTTTGCCTGTGGAACGGAGCCCTGCATTTGGCAGCCACAGGGTAGGAAAACAGGCTAAAGCGTACCAGCGTTTTTTTATTTTGGAAATGTGAACTGATGCCCTCCCCAGCTGCCCCGTGCGTGCTGCTGAACTGCTGCCCTGCCCCTCTCCGCAAGGTAGGCCAATGCCAGCAGAACACCAGCAAGTGGATGGCGCTCTCCTTTCAGAGAACAGGGCTTGCTCCAAACCTCTGGGCTTTCTGAAGATGTTTGTGGGCTTCCAGCCACTCGGCCGGTAAGGCTCCTGCGGTGAGCCCGGCCACAGAGCTGGCACAGGGGCTTTAGCAGAGAAGGGTGAGATGCAGCCCACGGCTTTCCTCTCCGAGACAACGGAGGGGCTGCCCTGCCTTCTGCAAGTGGCCAGAGGCACCTGCCCCAGGATTTGGGGAGGCCCTAGGAGGCCTGTGCCCCATCCTGTGAAGGAAGGGGAGGACTGTGGTTTAACCTGGCTTGCTCACTGTGGCTCTCCACCACCCTACCTGGATATCCAGGGCTCTTCCAGCACAGCGGCACCTACACCACCTACACCACGACCATAGGGGCTCATGACCATGTGAGGAACCTCGCCTGGGTACCAGGAACCGCAGCAGGGAAGGGTCAGGGACAGGGGAAAAGTCCTGCGGATCACTGCAGGGCAGGGTGAGATGAAGGGAAAGGAAAGGGTTTGACGGTATCAGCAGCCATGGATGGGGGAAGGCAGCAGAAGGCTGACCTGAGCTGTCCAGGGACTCCTGGAGAGTCTGGACCAGACCACAAACTTGAGCGCAACACCCCCCCCGAGGGAGAAGGTCTTTAACCACCCACCCATCCTCTTCCAGCTGCTGGACTCTGACCTGCCTGTGTGAGGGACTCGGCATTTCATCATCGAGCTCCATTTCTCGTTCCGATAATCAGTGACTCATCTGGCTCCCAAAGCAGGCTTTGACCCAGACACAGATTACCCACTAACCTTAACCACAAGCTGCCTGTGCCACTCTTGAGGCCATGCTTAAACACCGACCAGCATCCCATCGAGCCACACAAAACTGATAGAGCTCAGTCCCTCCATCCTCTGCCCCCACAGCGTGAAGGGAAGGCTCCTGGCACAGCGCACGACCACGCGTCTCTGCCTACCACAGCGTGCTCTGAAAAAGAAATGCACAAAAAGAGCCGGACCAGCCCCTGCGCCTCCCTCCCAGCAGCCCAGCCCAGGATGCGAGGCTCAGCGTTTGCCTTGGCGGGGCTGATACGTGAAACCAAGAGGGTTTCCAGCTTCATCCAGGACGGAGTTCACTGCCACTAGTGTGGGGAGACACAGGCACATGCATCCAGTGCAGTGCTGGGGGGACGGGTGTCTGCCCCACACAGCCGTAGCCAGCTCTACCTCCTGTCTGACAGGAGCTCGCTGCCAACAGTCTGATAGTGTCATTAGGAGTGAGTGACTCATCACAGCCCGAGGGCTGCTCTATATTTAAGCATTACAGAGTCAGAAATGAATGCATGGAGTCAGGAGCTGCTTATCCTGAGGTCAAGACGAGGTTCAGAAACCAACTGTCAGAGTTCACCATCGCAGCAAACAACATCTGTATCTCTAAAATCCTTAGAGAGAGAAAAATTGGCATAGGGAAAGGGGGTATTTGCAACCGCAGTGGGTGGGAAAGCAAGGTCAGACAAACCTGCAGGTACCCACTGTGCGCATCCACGTCGGGAAGCCCTCCCTTCTGCAGCTCTTGAGACTGAGCAGCAATTCCCTGAGGTAACTCGGGGGGGGTGGAGCGGGGTGGAAGTGTTGTGTAGCGTTTGTTAGTTTTACTCAATCCTACATTTTTCCTCGTCTTCAGATCTTGAAGTTTGGGTGCAATGAACTATTTGCAGCTGGACTGAAAACGTCTGGGGAGACTGGTGTGGGGAGGGGTGGAAGGAAGCAGGAGGAAGGAGGGAGAGTGGCTCATCCCTGGGGCAGGGCAAAGGGGCTGCCACGTTTGGGGAAAGCTGTTGGACTGCTTTTTTATTCACAGACTTTTGCTTTGGGACAACAAGTGACGAACCAGCAGGAAAGTTTCTGACTTCCTTTTTTTCCCAGGCTCTGCACTTTGCCAGCTGCTCCCCTCCTGCCCTGCTCAGCTTTCCTAACGAATTCCGATTGATTTTGCAAACAGCCCGGGCTCTGGCCAGAGCCACCCACTCCAGCTGCATGTCCTGCCTGGCGCGGCAGGGACAGCTCATGCAACACTCACTGTGGTTTGCACCCCCTGCAGTCCTGCCGGCATTTTGTTCCTATCTCTGTTCGGCAGCACATGGATCAGCCACCAGGGACTAAGGGATGACAAAGAAATTTTGTGTTCTGGAATTGCCTCCAGAGCAACCCTAAAAGGCTCCACATAAAAGCACAGCACTGAGCACAGCCACCCAGGGGCTCTACACAATGTTCCCAAGCTATTTCTGAATAGCTGTTTTGCTCTTTTTTACCTTAACTTCTGCCAGACTGTTTCTAAGGGCGGGGAGCACTGGGACTGCAAACCGGTGTGTCACGTAGGGCAGTGGTTCAGCCACCAGAGACACCAACGGCTCCACTCAGTGCAAGACACAGCGTGGGATTTCATTGGGTCT
The DNA here is from genome assembly GCF_964106895.1 of Numenius arquata. Lineage (NCBI taxonomy): Eukaryota > Metazoa > Chordata > Aves > Charadriiformes > Scolopacidae > Numenius > Numenius arquata. The sequence goes on along the minus strand of NC_133585.1, from coordinate 19,614,557 downwards.
CTTTGACAACAAATTCCAGTGGCCCATTTTCACCCATGACTGACCAGTCCCCAGCATGGCCTGAACAGCAGGACAGACCTGAGCTCTCCAGTCCTGCCCTGCAAAGTGCTCTGCCGCGGAGTCCTCGCCTCACAAGCGTCCCCATTGCTTTGTGCCAGTGATGACAACCCTGTTCAAGAAAGATTCCAGGGAACAGACCATCTAGTAGCAACCCGGCACCTCTAGCTCAACCCAAAACATCAACCTAATTTCTCACCAGGCATTACAGTGCTCCACCTCCTTGTCTGCAGCTTGGACACTGCCAACCTCCCTTCCTGATGCTCTCTGCCTCTCTCCTTGGGTTCATCTTCCAAAAGCCGAAGCTGGTTTGAGGTTCCCTTAGGACCTCCTGCACACCTTATATGTCCCCTCATTCAGTAACTCAGCCAAGCGTCCTCCCACGGGCTGGGACAGCGGTGCGCAGCTCGGGCTATGGTTCAGGGAGGCACCATGCAGGTATCAGCTGGGGCTGTACAACCGAATCACCCCTGACTGCTGATCTGTGGAAACCTCACACCCCTTTCTGAGGGCCACTGAGCATGAACGCAGCCAGCGGCAGGCACCGAGATGTGACAAGAAGTCAGCAGCTGGGCTCCAGCTCCACACCATTTCACAGGAAAGAGAATAACCAGCTTATTTGCTCCTCTTCCCCACTCCTCTGACTTACCTGTCTGAGAAACCAAGACCTGGCTGTGGTCCCCACTCCTTATCCCACGTCGGGAGCTGTACGCACCGCTGTATAACGCATAACGCACCGCTGTACGTGGAAAGGCACAGGCAGTCAGGTTCTTGCAGGGCTCTGGCCTTTCAGAAGTAACAATGCAGTCGCGCTGAATCTCCTGCAAAACAATAAAATGCCAGAATTTGCCCTTGTTTGCCATATACTTGAAAGACCCACCGCCCAGCTCCCCTTCACCCTCTGGAGAGTCTCTGTTTGACAGGCTGGCCACTTCCACACTCAAACAGGAGTGACTGCTGAAGTTGGCTGTTGGGAGTCCACAGAGATCAGCCGATCCACCAGCGGAGCGGCTCTTTGCGAGAAGCAGTGCTGTGCTGGGACACATCCAAAAAGCTTCCTGAGAGTGGCTGGAGCCTTCCCATGCTGTCTCCCTTCCTTATTCTTTATCAGTGGTTTGTGTCGTCTTTAGCTGTTGGTGCTCATTTAGTTGTTTTCTTTTAATAAGTAAGTTCTTTGAAACCTCCACCAGTTGTGCAAGCCCCACGTCCTGGCAGGCCAGTCCCACCCCAGAGCCAGGACCTGCAGCTCCCCCACAAGCCCGTTGCCTGAGTTGGGTTTCAGTGCCAGCCCTTCCTCATTCTGGGCCATCTATGCTACGTGTTTAATTCAGCAACACTGGCCTTACACAAAAGCTGTAACCACCAGCCATCTAACATCAGCCTTCAGGAGTCCCATCAAAGGCAAATACTCATCTACGTCATTGATCCTATAACTGAAGGGGACACGCCAAGGGGTTTCTAAACCCAAACTACTCCCAGCTGCTGGATCAACCCCTACGAGGCCCAACAGCACCCTGTAGCCAAAGCAGAGCAGGACATGGCACAGAGCAGGACGCGGCACTCTGCCACCCTTCTCTGTCCTGGGTGTGTAGCCATGGAAAGCCACTTCACACGGCAAGCGTGTCAGCCCTGCCGTCCGAGAGGTTTTGCTAGGAGCAATTCCCTATTGCTCCTAATGAGACACCCATCTGGGTGGATGTCTCATCCCACCCCATTACATGCCCAGGAGGCCAAGGAAAAGGGTGAGGGGTGCTCCTCAGTCTGCCGCTGAACTATTACTCCCATTGCCCGAGAAGTGGAAATTGCGGACAAGGAGATACTTCCCATCTCCCAGCAGGCAGGGGAAGGAGTGGGGCAGCCCATGCAGTGCCTCTATGGGGCCCGCGGAGGGTCTCCTGTGTGCCACACAACCTGGGCGGACAGACCCCGCTCGGCACCCCAGGGAGCGGTCCCTTTTGGGGAAGCTGAAGCTGTGGCGTGGCGGGGGCCAAGCCTGTTCCAGTGGGATTGCGCAAAGTCAAGCCCCGCTGTTTCTCTGCGAGAGGAACTCGGTCCAAATCTCCCCCGTGCACTTTGCACTCTGATTGTGGTGACCTCATGCCGGCTTCCCTCCGCAGTGTTTAAAGTCCAGGGGAGAGGGGCGCTTACCTGCCTCCTACGCGCAGCAGCTCGCTCCCACTCCTCCCTGCCTGGACGAGGGCTCCGGGGCCTGGAGCCGGACGGCAGCATGCGGCTGCTTTTCGAGGCAGTGGTTCTGTGCCTGACCCTGGGCTTAGGACAATGCGCCGAGGAAACAACACAGGAGAACACCGTTCACCAAGCCGCCCAAGCAGAGTCGTTCTATTCAGACTGGGGCATCGGCACCATCCGGGACAGCTTCGAAACAGTTAACAGCTACTTTGACTCCTTCTTGGAACTGCTTGGGGGTAAAAATGGCGTTTGTCAGTACAGATGTCGATACGGTAAGCGAACCTCACTCCTGCTGGCTCCTCTCTCTTTGCCCTTTCCCCTCTTTCCCTCTCGTGTGGAAACTCGCAGCACTCTCCTTCCCCAAGACCACAACCAGCTCCTACCCATGACCTGACCCCCTGGCGCTGCTCGGCACAGAAAAGTCACTGCAGAGAGTCAAAACATCCCTGCTAGTGCCAGCACAGGGACACTGAACCCTCATCTTCTCTCACCAAGAACAGCCTGTTCTTGAAGCCACTGTGCTGTGCGAAAGGGGACAAGAGGAGAGGACAGAGGTTTCACAGGAAGGGCATGCAGATAACCAGGCTACGCAGCTGCGTGGACCCCGGAGAGATGGACTGTGGCTGGCAGCGAGGCCCTGGAGGGGAGGACCTGACTCAGAAGGGTTGGTAGTGTCGCCAGCGGCCCTAATCTCAGCAACCTTGGAGTGTCATTATTCAGCAGTTGCGAGTTGGCTAATAACGTAGGCTGGAGGAGGGGAGATAACAGGGAGGTAAATGAGAGCTGCTGTCACCACAGAGGAACCTTTAGTACCCAAGTCGGAACAAGGCAGCTGCTGCTCGCCTTAGACTTTAGAGTGATTTACCAAAAATGAAGAGTTTGGTTTGTCCTGGGGACAGGACGAAGGAGGTGACATCTCAGGGACAGCAGGGCAGAAGGAGCAAAGGCAGGGCAGGGACTGGGCACACAGAGGGGCAGTGGGGCAGGACCCTGCAGTACAAGTCTGTGGGGTGCTGGGCAGGGGAAGGCACAGGCAGCACCAGCCATCAGCAGGGTACTGACGCTGAAACAGCCTGGCTGGGAACAGCAAGGAGGTTTCCTACAGACTGTGTCCTCTCCCCAGCCTCCTACAACTGTCCCCACAGCAATAACTGTCCTCTGTCACCTCAGCCTGCCCATCCACAACTGCCCGCCAGCCCTTTTTCCCCTAGCTTCATCCCACATCCCTAGTGATCACCCGGGCAAGATGCTCCCAAGCACAGAGGTGATTTCAATCCCTCTCCTTCCCTGAGCATTGTTTTTCACAGACACAGACTCCCTGCTTTGGAGAGATCCCACCGACCCAGTTTCAGTCTGTAGGCATCCCCTTTCTTCCAGAACACAGGATGCGCCTCTCCAGCCTGTGCAGGGTTGTCTGTAATGCCCACCCCCACAGATGCAGCTGGAGGGAAGCACCTCCCATCGCTCCCAGGCCATCAGTGAGGGTGCCAGATGCTGCACGGCTGGGACCCAAGATCCCCATCAGGGCAAGAGGGCAGATGGGCCACCCTTAGCCAAAGTGGGACCACAAGGAGAGTTTAAAATCAGCCTTAAAGTTGTTTGGGGGTTTTATCTGGGGTTTTTGGGGGTGTTTTTTTGGTTGTTTTTTGTTTTTTTTTTTTTTTTTTTTAATAATGTGTATATATCTGTCCTCCTGCTCCTGCCAGCTCTGCTCCCTGGGCCCCATGTTAACAGAGAACAGGGAGCAGCAAGCCAGGCACCTCATCCCCACAAACCTGCAGGGATCCAGGCATCTCAGCCCATCACCTCAGCCCCACAGTGGCCCTGGACCCTCAGCCCTGCTGCTTTAGTCCTTCAGCCCAGGGCCCCACGGCACACCCCAGCCAGTACTGCCTCTCTGCAGTAGCTCAGGAGAGCCACAGCTGCTCTGTGGGGCCCACTGGTGGCACCACGGGGGTGCAGTGTCTGGAGGAGGAGACTCCCACGCACACCATGGCATGACTCCAGCACACAGGATGAGGGCAGCCTGTCCCCAGGGCCACACTCTGGCAGCCCCACAACTTGCCTTTAGGTCCATACCACGCTCCAAATTCAGTGCAGAAAGGGACTTGCCCTTCTTAATGCAGGGATTGAAAACCCTCCTTGTGGGGATTCATAGATTGGTCCAGGCCGGAAGGGACCTCCAAAGGTCATCTAGTCCAACCTCGACTATAACGTGGATAGTACTCCCCTCGGATAACGTGGTTGGTACTGCAGTGTGCCTAAGGCAAGGTTTGGGAAGGCCGATATTCAGAGCTTGTTTCAGGGAGCCTCAGGACTCACCAGGTCCTGGAGAAGTCATTGCTCCTGGGTACATCCCAAAGCTGGGGCTGTCCCTGCCCCTGTCCCTGCACTCTTGGGCAGAGAGAAGAGTGTCTCCACAGAGCAGCGCAAATTCCTGCCTGCTCCCTGAGAGGTACTGGAGAGATGCTTCACCTAGAAAGGAAAACAAAGCACATTGTTAGCCCTGTTCTCCTCTGCTGAACAACTCATTAATCACAGGCTGAAGGAGGAAACTATTGAAACGCTGCCCGTGAGCCTCCAAGGGTCTTTCTGGATCCTTCCAGGACCATTTGTCTGTGCTGGTCTCCAGCACAGACATTGCAAACTGCAAGTGGAGGGGATGCAGGGACGATCCTAAACCAGTGAAATGAGGTGGCTGTGCCCAGAAGAATGAACACAAACCACCTTTACCATCTTGCTGCTGAATCAGGGCCTGACTGATTTTTCCCCAGGCACGAAGCAAGCATTACACCTTCTATATTCTTTCACTTTAGCCAAGAGACACCGATAATAGCCTATTTCGCCACAATAAAGGTCAGGACTCACCTGTGATTGACACACTCATCTTCAGCTGAGCACGAGGTGCTTGCCTGTTCTGGCTGTAAGACTCTCCTCCTGATTTTTCAGCAGCTAGTGAGGTCTGAAAACAAACAACTTGATGGATTGCTCCCTTAAATTAGGACATTAGGGCTACACTAGCATTTGCTGGTAAACATCTCCTCCTCCTTACAAAATCTCTCTGGGCATCTCACAGGGGTAAATGGCCTGAACTGGGAGTAAATCCCTTGGTAGCTTCCTTCAGCTGTCTGGCCAAGCAGGACTTCAATGTTTTGCTCAGCATTTGTCCTGAGGGACCTAAGATGAGGAGGCACATCCAGGTTTGCACATCCTTGAAAGTCAGGCTCTCCAACACAGCACTAAAAAGGCTGTGGTGAGTATGGAGGACATCTGCCCAAAGTCTGCTTGCCTGGGGCAGAGAAATAACAATGGACCACTCAAAACAGCAGGATCCCCAAGACCATCTATTTCCCCCTGCCAAGCGTACCAGTACTGCAGTGTCTGAGACCTTCTGCATCGTCAGCAGCTGTTCTAGCCAGCTGGCTGTTTTCCAGTCTCTTGGCATAGCTACAACAGCCTGGAGATATTAAAATGCATCAGGGAAACTCGCTTCCCATTAGAAACGCAACCAGTTCTCCTCTAAGGCCACGCCAACAAGGCAGTGCCCTGAAATACATCTTCTTCCAAAGAACAGGCTTCTTCAGCAATGCTGTCCTTCTACAGGACAGTGGCTTCTTCCAGTGTGGCTCTTCAGCGTGCTGCTGGGCAGGTCCCGCTCTGCTTGCGGCTGTCCCCTGGTATCTCTCCTCGCCTGCCCTGCAGCAGACACACCACAACAGGCCCCTGGTGAACCACGGCTAGCAAAACAACCAGTGTGACCCACCAAGTCCCATCCCCATCACAGACGTGCCTATAAGGAATAAGGCTGGGCAAGCAATAAATGACTACATCAGCGATGCTCATGCAGTGTGAGGAACGCCTATTATTCCTGCTTTGCTTTTGTCTTCCTGTTAGCTAGAAAACAAGATGTGGGAGAGAGGTTAACTGTGGTGTCTTGGACTTTATCTACCTGAGAAAGAGTTCACGAAGGTGCACTTTACAAATGATTAAGCTTTGTTTTTCAGAGAGGCGGGGGGGGACAGATTTCCTTACAAGGGCTCATCTTGAAGGCAGTTCAATGCTTTCTTGATCACCACAATTCTCAAGTGAGATTATCTTTTTCCTCAGGACAACTTTCTAAAATTCTAGAATAGCTGTAACTTCAGCTTAATAGAAGGTTTTCCCTGGAAACTCAGTTATCCCCATATCCCCAGACAGTCTCACTCCTGCTCTGACTTGCCACCTTATCCTATTAATTGACAATATGCTGCAGGAACCTAACTTATCGCCAGTATTACAAGTCATTAAAATTTGACCCCATCCTGGAAAATCCACCTTGGATTTTGAACTTTCCTCTGCCTCCTACCTCAGTTCAGGAACATTTGAATTCTGAGTCCCGATTCTCACCCCCCTTCCTAAAGAGCAACTGGGCTGTGAATTGCACCAAGACTTGGGTGCAGCCCTTCCTCTCACTGTATTGCTTGAGAGCCTTGCGTTATAGTTTCAGCCCATATGTAGACAGAATTCCTTCTCTCTATAGCATAACCACCAAAATAGCCTAATTTGCAACGTGTCATGAACTCAGAAATTACCTTGCGTCAGCGTACCTCAACAGACTTGAGTTACGTTTTGGTGGGAAGATAATCCTATAATGATGGCGTGCTGCAACCAACTGATTTGTGCTCTTTGTCTGCTGTTAACTCGGCTCTACCTGCTCCAAATAACAATGCTGTCCGCACTAGAAAATTACAACCTGGAGCAAGAAGCAGATATGACCTATTCAAAAGGGGCCAAAAAGGTAGAAACACAGTAGTAGCTGCTGTACCGAGAAATACCTTCCCACACAAATGCCATCACCTGGTGGTAATGTCAACTAGAGAGCTTTATCTTGGCTTGCAGAGAGCGAAATCCTTGGTGCATACTGCGTTTCGGTGAGGCTGGAGAAAATTGGCTATTGGCGTCTCACAGCTGGGCAGGATTTCAGTGTGTTGTTTGTTTGTTGCAAATCTGTTGTTTAAACAAAACCACTGTGGCGATTTTTAATTCAGAAGATGCTGAGAACATAAGACCTTTTGAGGCATTTGGCTGTGAGGTCTTCTCAAGAACACAGTAGTTTTATGGCTGTATTAACCACTGGCACTTTAGGTACCTTGACAGAAAAAAGGAGAAAAGCGTCTTAAATGATTATCGGTGCTGACAACAAGCAAGCAGTGGAAATTGAGTTTAAAACAACCCAACCCTGCCTAGAGGACTAAACTAGATATATTTTATGTCTATATAAAATCTCTAGTGGTGCTTAGGGAGGCAGAAAATTAACCCTAGAGGTGTTGGACTTACAGAAGGCTCAGCTCACACATGTTTTTGTTGGAGCATTCACACAGCTTACAAAGCTTTCCCAGAACAGGGTTCAAATGTCTTAACACTTCACTCTGCGTTTGAGATCTCCCTTTTAGAAACCCAGCTGGGACAGAAAGGGAACAAGCGCTGAACACGAATCAAGGCACAATATAGAGAAAGCTGACTCCATGAGGGACGGTCTCCACAACTTCTCCAGGGGAGAATTCTCTCCCGTTCCTTGCTCCTTGCACAGCTGGGTCAAGGCACACAAGCAGCCTGGTGACTCGTCCTCCCCAAACCAGAGGTGTTAGGTTAGATGGAGATGGGGGTTGAGATAGGGATGACAGAAAGGGGATAAGACAGGGCAGGGAACAGACCAATCTCCTTTCCACACGGACAGTTTCCACCCCAACCCTGGGCACCCAAGCCTCACACCCAGAGCCCTCTGTCAGCCCTACACGAAGCCCCAGGATGGGCTGGCAGGCAGACAGGAGGGCTTGCACACCCTTCAAAGCAAAGTAAAATAGATTAAATCGCTGCTGAAGCTACTGTTAACTGTTTGTCTGCTGGACTCTTTCTACATCGGGCAAATACTTATTCACAGAGGAAATTCTTGCTCCTCCATGCATATTAAGAAGCGTGCTAAGGGAAGGCAGAGAAAAAGGGACAGAAACTACTTGCGAAATGTGACAGTGCATCACCACATGCAGAAAATGGACAAAGATGACCTTGTGCTCTGAGGAAGACCAGACGTGCAAGGTCTAGCACAATTTTGCAGAGATCCATAGCTCAGAAACACTCTGCGAGTGAACTGAGGATGGAAAGAAATCCCCTTGCTAAACTCGCAGTTTAGCCAGTAGATTCTTGGAGGAGTTAAAAACGCAGCTGGGCGATCCCAGCTGTGCAGAGCTCTCAGGAAGCACATGAAGAAGCTCCTAGGAGATCTGAGAGGTCTGAGGCACTAGCTCTAGCATGGAGGGCTGCCCAACTGCAAAACCCCACACTGGAAAGAGGGACCTGCCCATTTGTAAGAGCTGAAGAGAGTCCCAGACCTAGGGACTGGACTCAGCCCAGTTTAAACATTTAAGAAGTTCTGGGGACCCAGTTCATACACAACACACTGCTCCAGTGGCCCTGTCAGAGGAGGTATGAGTTAAGTCAGGCTCCAAAGCCGCAACGGAACTGAGCTGAGGGCAGGGTCAGCCAGCTCTAGTACCCATCCATCACTCTCTGCATCTCCTGCAGAAGAATGAAGTGTCTGGGGATGCAGACCGGAGGGGAGATGCCTGACACTCCTTGCTTTTTGGTTCTACTCTTGGGAAGATCGGCTTTCCTAACATTTTTCCTTTTCTTTCTCAGGGAAGGCTCCAATGCCACGACCTCACTACAAACCCCAAGAACCAAACGGCTGTAGCTCCTATTTTCTGGGGCTCAAGGTACCCGAAAGTGTATGTACTGTCACACCCATGATCCCAAAATGATGCCATTCTTTAATGACAATAACCAGCTAATAATATTGTGGGGGAGGGGAAGGCTTAGGTGTGCTAGGCACTGACTATGTGATGGCTTCTCTTCACAGCTGAAGCCAGAGCTCTGGAAAAGGGAGGAAATATCACTTATGTGATGTTAGGGGACAAGTTATTTGCCTGGGACCGCCAAAAGATACGGCTGCCTGCCGACAGCAAGGCGAACATGTCAGTCTGAGCTCTGCCAAACTTACTGTCAGTCAGGGAGGCATTAGGATCTCAGGCTGCTGGTGGCAGTGAAACAGGAATCACGTAGACAGGAGTTACGTTTATGAAGGACTGGCCTGTTGCTCTGGTTGTCTTGGTAGGTACCAAAAGAGAAAGTTTCCTAAGCAGGTTAGCACTAGAAAAAGAAAAAGAAGTACCTGGCCAAGCAGAGCACAATCTTGGAGAAACATATATCTATCAAGGCCCTGATCCATCCTCTGCACTTGTGATAGGAAAGGGAACAGGTTTGGTGCTGGGCAGCTCAGTAACACAGCAGAATGTGCAAACAGCAATATTTGAAAGCACTCTCCACACCCGGCCCTTCATCCCTTCCCATGCTTTTTGCCTCCGCCAAGCATGGAAATAAACCCGTGGGCTTTAATACTGCACCCACTTGTTATTTTAAAGGCAATTAATGAAATCATATTGTAAGCACCAGGAAAAGCACTGCCAGGAGGCTTTAAGAGCAGGAATTACTATTTAGCTCATGCATTACTGCTGCCCGTGAAGTTTGCAGCAATTAGGCAGATTCCTGCTCTGAAAACCCCTCCCTTTACAGCCCATTTTTCATGTTAGATTAGCTCCCTGAACTACATTCCACTGCAAACCTTGTGGGCATTTCTGAGGTACCTCCTCCTTACACAGGCAGCCATAAGCGCTGAGTGCAATGAAGAAAAAAACTCATCTCCTAAATATTACATGAGGAAGGCCCAAAAGAGGAAGAATTTATGACAAGCTAATGAGTCCGGTCTCTCAAGGAGATAGCCTTTCTGCCCCATCACCCCCATGGTTACTAGCTGTTTACCTCCAAACAAGCAGAACTCCCAGGGCCAAGCTGTATTTGTCCTTGGCCTTGCAAGCACATCTGTAAGAAATAAGGCATTAATAACACTTATAGCAGATTTATTAGGCCAAAAATCAGGACTTGTCAGGCTGTGGGAAAATGAGGAAAGAGAAAAGGGGCTTTTGCCACTGCTAGCAAGGACAGGAAGCTCTCCATTGAGCTCTGATGAATGAGAATTAGCAAATGGTCATGGAGGGGCTGTTCCCCACCTCTCTATCAGAAGTTAATACCCTGTGACAGGAGAGAAGAGAACGTGGTCTATCCTGCATTGGACCTGCACTACTGTTGCCACTTTCTTTGCATGGTGAGGGAGAAGGCATGTTTTCCCATGTTTTCCCTCCTGCTGCCCCAGCTACTGGCAGTAGCTTCTAGAAAAGAAACCACCTGGGCTCTGCAAAACCTCACCCAGCTGCAGCTGTTTGAGTCTGAGGCCAGGATGCAGCCAAGGGACACTTCTTTTCTCTCTTTCTCCAGCTAGATTTGGGCATCCCTGCCATGACCAAGTGCTGCAACCAGCTGGACATTTGTTACGACACCTGCGGGGCCAACAAATACCGCTGCGATGCCAAGTTCCGCTGGTGCCTCCACTCCATCTGCTCCGACCTCAAGCGCAGCCTTGGGTTCGTCTCCAAGGTGGAAGGTACGCTTCCCTGCTTGCAGCCCCTGTGGAGGGAACAAGCGATGGCAGGGAGGGGAAAGTGCGGGCAGGAAGTCCTTTCCTTGCCAAAAGAAACACAAATCTGCAGTAGGGAGCAGCACATCTGTCCTGTGCTTGTCACAGATGGGTCAGAGCTGAGTGAGAACACATGGTTCTGAGATCTGCACACACACTGCTGTCCCAAGACCAGACACCTACAACTATTTACATTTGGAAAACATTACAAAACACATGTGGAAAGAAACAAAAAAACCCACAACAACAAAAAAAAACCCTAGAAGCAATTCCTTCAATCCTTGGATGCTTGCCTGAAGAGTTCAAACACCTTCACGGGAGATCAAAAAGCCTTCCAGAGCCAGTACACACACTGAAACCCGTATGTGGCCAAGGGCCAACAAACTGGAAGAGTCAAGGACAGGGACTCTCTGGGACCTGATTCACAGATTAGCGATGATGATGGCACCAGGGACACACCACAGTGTGGGTGGTGGCTCAGCCATTGCAGGGAAGATCTGGATTGCTCAGAAGCCCTTGTGCTACCAAAGCTCTAGTGACGTATCAGCAGCTCAAGGGCCACCCTGATTTTGCCTAATTTTAAAAGCCTCAGTCTGCAAGTTTGGGAAGAGCTTTTTAGTAAAGGCTGCATATAATCTCTGTGGAGGTTATGCCTATGATAGCCCAAGCCTGCCTCTTGATCCTCTGTGCCAACAGCAAGCACCTCTGCACTGTGTGAGGAGGGGAAAACATCTACCCAACCACTCCCAGAGGTCAGCAATGGCAGGAAAGCCTCCCCCAGGCCATTTCAGAGCGTCCCCATCTTCTGTAAGGCAGGTATCCACCTCTCGCAGAGGGGCTGTGTGGCAGTAATGCAGGACAGGCAGAGGTAAGACCTACCAACGGCAGGTAACACCGAAACGGTTAAAGATATTTACAGGAGATCAGGTCTGAAAAACTGGCAGAGCCCTTGAGAACAGCCCATTGGCAAAGCCAAAGAGAACTGGTGGTGCTGCTGAGTTTCTCCCAGCTAACCGCAGCGAGCCCCTCTGGGTTCATCCCCACAGCTGATGTCCTGCTGTAAGGTATAAATACACTTTTGTTTTCCAAAGGCACAGCCTGATTAGGACACATGGGCAAGTCTGCATGACACCAGTACTAGTGCAGGTAGCTTCCTACCTTGCTTCCTACCTCCTCACAGACAAATGTTTGGAAAGAGTGTCCAGGCCAGCAAGAGAAAACAAAGATGTGGACTCAGATATAAGCCCTACAGGCCAAGTACAGCCAATCTTTCATGGACACCCTTATCTACAGGCTCTCGTACAGCCAACCTCTTCCTGTCTCTTCAGATTTTCCCCTGCCAACTTTTCAGACCCCTCCTTTTTCCTTGCTGCCAACAACAGTGAAGCCAACAGACAGGCGCTAAGGAGCTAAGGTGGAGCAGCACCCACACTCCTTGGCTGAGCCAAGCCACCTCTGCCTATAGTCAAGTTGGACTAGATTCCTCAAGCACCTCCAACTTGGTTGCTGAAGGAGGCACAAGCTTTTCTAACACAATGAACCTCTGAGCCATCCTCTCCTCCCCTTGCTCTGCCTCCTCTTGCCTCGTGCTCTGTACCTGCCACTTCAGGCCCTCAGGGCTGCTCTGAGCAGCTCCTGTCACACTGCCTCCTCTCCTCCACCACCATCCCGGGTCTTATCTGGGATCCTTTCCACTGAGTCACCGGGAGTTCAGAAAAAGCAGGCAGGGGAAGAGCAGCTGCAGGCACAAACATCCCAGCTGCAACACTGCCAGTTAACCAAAGGCTTGGCTTTCCCCGCTGACTCACTGCAGCCTCTCCAACGCCTGCCAACTGAGCAGACTCCTCAAGCAGCAGGAGCAGAGCGAGGTGCTCGGAGAGGTTGAGATGGGAGGAGACAGTCCCAAAGGCAGGGCCTTCCTAAATCTATTATGTATACAGCAATCAATGTTAGCGCCAGTGAGTAAACCCTACAAGACCTGGTATTTATTTATTGACAAGCAGCTTCGAGCTTGTTCTTTGGGAAGAGGAAGGGCTAGTAGTCATGCAGACCGTATCAACAGCTTTGCTGTTGCAACCGCAGTAGGATTTTTCATGCTGGCTGGCAGCCCACATTGTAACTCCCAAAAGGCAGAAAAGGTTGGTCAGTAGCAGCTGTAGGCAACCGAGGGGAGAGGGAGCCAGGAAAGACAGTACTCTGGAGGTCTTCTGGGAAATCTGCTGGATAAACAGTGCTATTTGCAGCGCCCCAAATGATCCATCAAAGAGAAAAGCCTAAGAGAGACAAGAAAAGAAGGGGGCTAGGGGAGAGAGAAGTTAGCGCCAGATTGGTGCCACCCTAGAGAGAAAACAGCCCTCAGTTCAGCAGAAGGGAACATCTAGATTTATAAAAATGCAATAACCAGAAAAAAAAAAGACAGCCCACACTTCTAACCACAAATGCCACAGAACTCAGTGCAGGGCTCTGGCTAGGATGCTTTCACCTAGCCCCCAGATGTCCCCAAGTACCTGCCTGATCTTTTCCTTCTCCACAGCTTGTGAATCTGTCGCAGACACAGTGTTCAACGCCGTCTGGACCCTGGGCTGCCGGCCCTTCATGAACAGCCAAAGGAGTGCCTGCATTTGCAACGAGGAAGAACGAGATGAATTGTGAGGAAGAGCAGATGCCCGGCCTCCATGAGCCTGCTGCCAAGCATCCCCCCTCAGATACGGCACTTCAGCACAGTGATTTCTACCAGCCCTCTGGGCGAGCACGGGATGGGGGAACCTGGGCCAAGCAATACACATGGACTACAGCGTTTGGGCAGAGGGCTGCGAAAGGGGAGAGAGCCTGTGAATACAGGGCAGCGATGCCTGCTGTCCACCACAGATGCAGTTCAATAGCCCTACCCCTTTCCAAGTCCATTACTCTGAATGATCTGATGCCAATTTTCTCTACAGACTGCTCAGAAGATGCAAGCAGGATGCAGTACTGGTTATAAACAAGGGGCTTTATTTGTTTGCCATAGGCACATGTGTATTAGCTCCCCCTGCCCCTTAACTCTCTAATTTGAAGTGCAAGGCATTAGGTTTCTGCAACCCCTGAAAATCCCAGACCATGGACACTATTTACATTTTTCCACTGCTGGTGACAGACTGAAGAAGAGGGGTACTTTGCTTTCAGTATGCTGCTCACACCCATCCCTGACATTTTCCATCCTGTCATTACACACCCTGATTAACACTGCTTATTTAAACACTTGGTGGATCCTAAAGCTATTGAAAACATCCAGGGATTTGGTAAGCACGAGCAGGACTTTAAGTGTTTGTGATACAGGCACAATTCATGTTTGGAGAGAAGAAGACTCAAAGCCCATCACGTCTGAGATGTGAAATCACAGCACTCTCCCACAGTCTCAGGAGAGGAAGCTGCTTTTCTTTTGCAGTGCCATCCAGATCTATTTAATTATTTTCCTCCTAGATCATTTAACAAAGCTTTTCCCTTAGGACCCCTTTTTACACGAAATGGCTGGGTATCCACCCCCATCTTTTGCACAAGGGAAACGGGAGGCTCCCAGTTGCCTCGGATAAGATATGCAAAATTCTGGAGTGTCAGGTGGCAGGGCTTACACGCCACCTCTGTGAGACAGAGACACTGCCAGCTGAGGAGTGACCAGCAGCCTCAAGGCAGTGTTCTTTCTAAAACATGGTTAATACTTCCATCTGCTATCGGGAGCTTTTATTGCATGCAAAATTAGAATTTAAAGAGGTATTTGGAATTTCATCTGCATGTAACACTTGCAGACAGCTTTCATCTGTGTTTCTTGTTGAAAGGAGGTTGCTATTGGGTATGCGTGCCATGTCACATAAATACTCCAGTGACTTCTGCAAACATAAATATGTTATCCCATCTGCAACAGAAAAGTTAAGACTACAGAGGAGTGCTTTAACAAGAAAGGAAAGAGTCTGCCTTAGTTACTTTTCTTTTGTGTTTAAATGCATGCACAGAGCGATAAATTGTTTAAGCCCTGTATTCCTGTTCTTGGCAGTCATCTCTGCTTTACAGTGAACAGCAATGAGATGCTCATCTGGCCCCAGACAGATTGAAACAACAAGAGCCCACGGGTACGAAGAGCAGGAAAATAGAAGTGACCGCACGAGGTGTACTGGGATGTTTTCCATTAAGAAGGACCTTAATTGACACTGATTAGATGCAATGACATACTTTCCTAGCTGTGCTAATGCCACTGGAGAGTGCACACCATGCTGCCAATGTTCATCGCAGTGTGTGTCTATCAGAGAATGAGGCTGGACAGACAATCTGATTATCCATCTAAGAAACACATACTTTTGGCTAGGGATGGGAAAGAGACATTCCTTGTTCCAGACACTTCCCAGACTTTGTATTTCATTGGTGAAACGATGCCTGTTGCCATTTTTAGACGTGAGCATACTTTTATGATTAAATGACAAAATAAAAAAAATTATTAAAAAAAATAAATAATTTATCTTGTCTATGCTCAATAGCTGCCTGGCTGGCAGTGTCTTAAAGCATTTTATACTTCAAGCGATATCAGATTAAAGCCAGGCCAAGTAACTGATGGCAGATGATGATATACGCTGGAGAAATTGAAGAGTTCTGAACAAAATCTCTCTATCCACACACTGACGCTTTGGAGACACCACTAACACAAATCATAATTTCTTCATGCTTTCAGATCATCCCAAAACACCACAGACTGCTGCACGCAGCCCAGCTACTGAGTAACTGCATTTTTCACTAGCAAGTTAAGCTGTGGTAATCTGAAAAACCCCACGAGCAGCTCTATAAGGAAACTTCTGAACTTTCAAGCGGTGGCAGCGACTCAAGAAAACCACCAGATAATCCTGTGTAGGAGAAAACCAGTGCGTGAACTACAGTAAAACTTCTGCAGCCAAACTAAAAACGGCTTCCCCTCCACACCACTCCTGCTACTCGGTGGTGTAGAGTCACTGAAGCAGCTGATGGCAGGATTCTCCAGGTCAGTGCACAAACTCTGGGTCATCTTCGCCTCCACCGTGCTGTGAGCAGGAGGAAGACACTGTGCTCACCCGATGGCTTCCTGTTGACTTTGTGTATTGGTAGGATTATTGGCAGCTCTTACTGATGTTCAACCCATTGGGCAATCGTGCCCTCTCCTAGTAATGGTTCCTCAAGCAGTAATCTGTGTTTCTGCTGAGGACATAAAAGCAGGGCATAGGACGGCAGGTAATAGGTGTCTACTCCTGGACATCCAACGTTGAGACTTTCACTTTACATCCTGAGAGAGAATGAGGTGGCGCCGGCCAGAACACCAATGGCACGCGTTGGGCAGCACTGATGCAGCTCGGACTTTGAACTACGGTTGGGAGCGCTGGTCGCACCCTGGTGAGCACTGGTGGGTACGGTGCCCTCTCGCACACGCGCTGCCCGCTTGTGCAGTGTGTTTCGCTCCCTCTCTCTGATGCGGCAGATTAAATTAAACAGGCAAACAACCCCCTTGGCTCTCAGATGAGTTTGGCCTTTGATTTCATGTCCAGGCTGTAACGCTGACATAGAAGACAGATGGAAGCGAGAGGTAAACTGGGGAGAGCTAAAAGACTGTGAAGAACAGTTTTGTTTGTGGCTAGGAGGCATCCCCTCCACATCAGAGGAGGGATGGTCACAGGGCAGTGGCAGACAGCAGACCTGCTCTCCTGCTTGCAGAGCAAACCAAACACCTTCCCAGACTGCTCCATTCACATGGCCACACAAAACCAGTGTTTCCTTCTCAGTGCTCTTAGAGATTATTTAACTAAAAAGCTTCAGAGTGGAAAGTCTGCTTCATATGAACTTGTCAGGAAGAACCAAATAATGTGCACAATAACTGAAATAAGCCAGGAAATGAACCCCTCTCTCCACTGCTCCCCCACATCCCTTTCACATGAACAAAAAAACCCACCAGTTGCCTCTCCAGAAGGCACCAACTAATTAATTTCATTTCCCACTCTTGTTTTACCAAAACAAGTATATTTAGCAGGGGCTGCCTGAACAAAGTTGTGACAATGGGAAATTGCCCATGTGGTCCTAACGCAGACATGAATCAGCAGAAGCAGGAGATGTACGGCAATGCAAGAAGGAGAATTTTTCATTTCTTTTTCTTTCACATATGGTTAGATAACACATGAAAAGTGTCTTTCCATTTATACCTACTTATCATCATCGAAACATTGTCATTTATTCTAACGTACAGATGCGCACACACATATTCCCAAATTGGAAAAGCAGCCATGAAGTCATTTAGAAAAATCATGAAACTCCCAGCCCACCAAATGCCCATTCCTCACTGGAATCTCAGTCACCAGAAGAAATAAATCTGCAAAACGGAATATTGCTGAGGTGATTTGTGACTCCTTTCTAAATGGTCCCTTCAAGCGGACTACCCATCCATTTGAGAGCAGCAACAAATTTTGGCTTTGGCAGCAATTTGGCTGCTTCCAACTGAAGTAGGAAATGGGTAATGCAGTCTATGGGGGGCTTCCACCGCACCTTCCAACACACAGGACAGAGCTGCACACTGTGAAACTTCTTGCAGAAGACCTCATCAACACACTGTGGTGCCACAGCTCACGGTGGAGCTGGAGCCTTCCTCTCTCACCCTCCAGCCTCGCCTCTCCTACTTCGTCCTTCACTGCCCGCTGTGCTTCCTTCCTTTCACCCCACATTTCTAATCCTTCACCACACAGCTCTCCTGCTCCTGAATGAAGCCCAGAGGAGCCCAAGCTGATCATTTGTTATATTTTCTTTGGAAGGAGTTTGACGGCCCAAAGGGATTCCCTGACAAGCACGACGCCGCCACCATCACCGGTAATTGTGTCTCCAGCCAGCTCTGGGCCACCAGGAGACTGCGAATGCACACAGTCACTCAAACGGGGCTGCCATGTCTCCTGTCACCAAACTCACTGGGGACAACCCTGTCCCAAGAACTACCCGCATTACAAATTATTGCTATAAATACTTAATGCGCATTACTCTAATCCCTTCGTGAGAGCTGCAGCCTCTCTTAGACCAGGGTAATGCATTTCAGCTTTCAGACAAAGACTTGGTAGCAGCACGCTTGGGGCGGGTGTTTATAGATGTTTAATGTTCTTACAATCAAGGTACTATAGCACTTATGAAAAGCACCGCATTTTTGGGGGGGGCGGGGGAGAGGGAGAAAAACAATGATACACTAAATGCAAGAGGAAACACCGTTAAACTGCATGCAACTGTTAAAAGACACAAAAAAAAAAATCAAGTTTTATTAAATACCTTTTACTATTTAAAAATAACATTTAAATGTGTCTGTGATAAATCTGAGCTTTAGCTGCCTGTAATGACAACTGTTCTATAGCTCCAAGGAACTTACGCGTTACGGGATGTATATTTTTATACATGTTTTTATTAACGGTCATTCAAAATCTCAGCACACCCGAAAGCTTCAGCATCATTCACAGAACTGCTATTCAGCTACGATACTATTTGTATTGCCTGATGAAAGAAGGGCTTGAATAACACTCATTTAGTCAAGGACAAACAGTCCTGTGGTGCCTGCAGGTGGATGTAGGGAAAGACAAAGGTAACACTTCGGGTCTGCAAAGCAATAGGGTCCCTTCAACCGAAGGTTTGTTGGGAAGAAACACAGCTGAAAACCAAACTGTTCTGCAGTCCGGGCTTCCCTCAGAGGCTGCCTCGTGCGCCCAACATACTTCACAAATAGTCATCACACGTTTAGGGAAACAAGTCCTGAGGTTCAGGTGAGGCTTTACGAAATACCTCATTTCTCAAAGAACCATGAAAGAAGGCATTGACAAGGAAGGTTGGTCTCAGGCAGAGATGGTGTTCCAGTAGGTGGGTCTTAGTCATCAAAGTCAATTCTGATGGGGCCGCCTGTCAGGATGTGGTTTGCCACGTGACCAGGTTCCTCCTCCTCTTCCTTCTCCATCGCAGCCAACCTGCGCACCCGTCTCCGGCAGCCCTGGGCACAGCGAGAGCTCTCATCCAGCGCCCCGCACACGAGGATGCGGCAATGCAAGAACACCTCCTGGAGGATGGCGAGACAGCAGGCCAAGTCAATGCACGGCTCTGGGAATCAGACTGGCAGTACTGCCAGCTCTCAGAGAGCGTGAGCGACACAAATCCCACAGTACAGCCATTCCTCTCCCTGCATCAACAAGTTCCTGATCCACCATCACCATCCACAGCCAAACTGGCTGCTCCATCTGTTTTCTTATGTGCCCAGGAGAGGGCATGTTTTCCAGAGTGCCCGGCTGAGATCTCAGAGCGTGCGTCTGTCTGTCAGCCAGCGGCTAGACAGGGAATATAAAGGCGTGAAATCATCCTCCAGAGAAAGGGATGAAAATGCCAGGAATAAGTTTAGAAGAGCTCACATGGTCTGGTAGGAGCTGCATGGTAGGAAACAGGCCAAGAATGCATGAAGCCTCACAAGGAGATGGACTGATAGAAACGTGCAAGAGGATGTGACATGAGCTGAGGAAATATAAAGCTAGGCGACCGAGGGGAAAAGGAGGAAAACACAAGTAGTTGAGGGGAGAAGGAGAACACAAAGGTCAGGGAGGCAGCTGCCTTTTCCTTCTGCACAGTAAAGGCAGTGACAGGACTGCTGCTCCCTGCCCTCTCAATGACAAGGAGAGTAAGCAAGATCCCTGCAAGCAGCAAATTAGGGAAGTAAATATTTGTGAATGTTTGGTCAATGGAGAGATTTGAAGCAAAATCTATTGTGCAGAGGATGCAGGTTAGAGGCAGCAGTGGCAATCAGACGGCCAAGCAAAATTTCTGAATTTTGAAAGATCTCATCTTTTTTAACCCTACTGAGGCTCTCCAAGAGCTGGACAGGCAGCTTCATGCTTTTTGGAGCAAACAGTATTGGCTGACCGTAAGAACAGCAACTAAAAGACCTGATTTCTTCTAGGAAAGCTATTTATATTAGGAAAATGGCATTATCCTTCAACTGTCTTCCCACTACAAAGCTTCTGCCCCAGAGTGCCACCAGCCTGGATGGCCTGGTTTCACATTGAATTAAACAGTGTGATGACCTTATATCTGCAAATCTGGTATCTGTATTCACAAGAACTAGAGAAGATAAAAAGTTGAAGAGATTCAAAACTATAGACTGTCTTGTTTTAAAATAGGACACTGTGTAAAGTGCCTAACTCCCCGGGTTTCTGTTTGGTTACCGGGATCACTTTTCTCATCCAGCATGCAAGGGTCCACTAAGACTACCCTGGAAACAAAAATGATTTTAACCTGCTATAGTGTTGATGTTTCACAACTTGTCCTTCATATTTTATTTAATTGTAGTTATTTTCATCACCGTCTCCTAAAGTACCTTTGTCAGGCTCCTGAAAGACACAGTTGCTGGAACAGGCACAGCAGCATCTGCCTTGGGCCAAGCCGTTCCCTCCCCTTTGCGCTCTAATTCAGCCAGCTCTGTGCTGAGACTCTTCAGTCAGATCACGGCTGATGCAATATCTAAGAGGTGGGGTTTTGAGCTTACCTTGTTGTCTTTGCCCACGAACTTGAACACAGGAACCTGGAAATGCTTGGCAAGATGGTCCTTTGACGTGTACTGTTTCACTGAATCATCAGAAACGCAGCTAAGGAAAGCAGAGGAATGGGGTTTAATGGTTTTCCCAGAAATGGAAAAAAGAAAGAGAAAAAACATCCCACCCTATTTAACCAAAGAAAGGAAAGGAGGGTTTGGCTGTCTCAAGCTAAGCTACCATCCCTGTTACTTCCTGTTTGGCCACAGGAGAAAATTCGGGAACGATGGGGAAAAACACCAGCGGTGATAATAGAATCTCCAGACAAGGAACAGCTCAGCAGCAGAGAGCTGGCAGGACGTGGTCCAGTCCCTTCGGCAGAGGGACTGCCAGAGCTGCAGGCAAGTTTATCCTCATTTCACCTTCCTGTGCAACAGTCTGCAGTGATCAACAGAACTGTTATACAGTATGCAATGTATGATATACTTTCTGTATACAGATATATATGCACATAAATCACACTTAAAATGAAGAAGCTGTAACCCATATTACTAAAATATCAGCGATGATATTTTTTAAAAATTCAAGATCTACTTTGCTTTACATCATTTACATTTTTCTTCCTGCTGGACTTGATCAGACAGCTAAAATTCACAATTTCAATTTTCCCATCACTAGCACTATGCAGTCATGCAAGAGCTCACAGAACTGCAAGAAAATAAACTACTTTAAAAAAATGTTACATTTCGGGTACAGTCTATTTATAAACTATTGCAGCCTATTTAGAGTTTGACAGAGAAACATCAAGACAAAAAGTTATGGTGACTTGATATTTATGGCTGCCTATTGCAAAGCCTCAGGCATTTTGAGAGGCCCAGATACTGCTTTTATATTGCATTACAATGGAGCTTCTCCTTTCTAGCAAGTTAATTCCAGAAATGCAGACTTTGCAAGATATCAGGAAAAAAAAGTAGTGGTGGAAGAGACAAGAGGTAACGGTGTGACAGCTGAAAGCCCTACTCCTGTAGCAACCTTTAGTTTCCATCTTTACACCAGAAATATGTAAGGCACTGTCAGAATGATGACATTTGACATGTTCAATTATCAAACAGCAGCAAACCCCACATCTATATGTAGCTCTGCTTTCACTGCAATGTGTTTGGAAATCTCTGTGCTGTTGGGCTGACTCGGCTCCGTGGGCGGCAGGTACTGCAATCCCTCCCAGAATCGCCCTTCTGCTACGGACAGTAGAGCAGTGTATGTTCGAGGGACCACTAAGCATTGGTCTGATCCCAGCATTACTTTCATCACTGTGTATTTCTGTAGCTTTTTTCAGCCAGTGGAGATCACGGTCTGAAGGGATATCCTCGTCTGCAGCGCTTGTCTAGTTAACTTGCCTGGGAGGCAGATGTAGAACGCCATCCAAGAGGAGCTAATAAATTCACATGGTGCATCTAGGAAGATCGGCATAGATTCCTCCCCCTTGAGGCCAAACACTATATGTTACTAAGTCATTTAGGTTAAAATTGCTTTTAAAAGTAGCATTCCTGAAGGCATTTGATTGTAAAGAATGACAGTTAAAGACTTTTCATAAGTGACTGGCCGAGCTTTGGGGCTACAGTGTCAACTCACAGACATGCCCTCATTTGTGAGCATATAAACTGTGATGATTCTTGGACACCGGCTCAAACTGACTCCTAAATCCCAGTGTCTCCAAAGTTTCTCCACGCTGGTGGCAAGCAACCTACTGGTTTGGGACTAGGGAGTGAGAAAATGGAAGAACAAGAAGGAGGAACCAGGGATAAAATGAACCCCTACAATGCCCCTAAGTATGTCTCACGAAGGGTTCTGACAAATGCATTGCAGCGTGACAAAAAGAGCTCAGAAGCCTTCCAAGTGACAGGGTCAAACCCTTCTGCATTTTGCATGGGGGCCATACCATGTCCCACCCTCGCAGGAAACCTTCAGACCCTGCTTCCCACCTTGGCGAGGCAAAAAGGGGCAGGGAGCACAGGTATGGAAGGAAAATGGGTGACCCTGGTAAGGATACAGGGAAGTTAGGGGAGCAGAGAGTAGCTGTGCCATGGGAGCTGTGCTCTGACCCTCTTATTGGGGGGTTGCACGTTGGAAAGGAGGGCTTGGAGAATAAAATAGCCATCTCAGCCTACAAACGAGGTGCAGCCTGAGGTGCAATAACATGAGCCTTGCAATGGAACTACCTTAACTGCATCATGCTCAGATAAATCACAGCTCTTGACCACATCAGATTACAATGGATTGCCCTCAGTGACATGACCTTGCTCTAGATGCCTCGAGAGAGCCGCAATGTTTATCGCCTGTGCGATCGGTCAATGCCTTTTATTATTTTTGTTTTGAGAAAGAGGAAGAACAAGATCAGAAGGAAGAGAGCTGCTTTGTAGCTGGCAGGCTGGGCTAGCAGCAGTACAGGGTATTACAGAGATAGCGGGGATGGATCTGGGAAAACCCTGCTTTCCAACATGGTCACATCAGCACTGGGAGAGGGTTGGGGAGTCCCACAGAAGAAGACTCCTACCTCCTGCCGACTGGAGATGGCAGGGAATTAACAGGGAAGAAAGTAGGAGAGGGAATTTCCCCATTCCTCAGTTTAAGGTGTACCCCCTCAAATTTAAAGAGTGTTTCCCCCGGAAGCTGCAGTGAACTCCTGCAGGTCTGATCCCACATAATCAAACTGATTTAAAAATCCCATCTTTATTGCCTTGGGCTTTCGGGGCTGCGTTGATGGACAGAAACTGGGTTATTACAGAACTGTTTGGAGCAGGGACAAATCAGCAGTGCATTCAGCTAATTTTACTTTTTAATTGCTGTGAGCACACCAAGAGACAAAGAACTCCAGTTAGCTAAACAGCAGATCATTAGCCTTTGGTCTAAGAGAGCAGTTCAATTCAAATACAGCACAGTGCACAGGGGCCTGGCACGTCTGGGGACACTGGGGCTTGCTGGGTGAGGCTCCAGCCAGCCGGCTCCAGCCCACTTTTCCCTTCAGTGAAGTTTTAATGCCCTCTGCAGGATAACAGTACCAAAGGGGCTGCCGGTGCCATAAATCCTCCACCTACTGCTGCCAGGAATTCAAGAGAGGGCATTTTCTGCCTTCTCCCTCCTCTATATGGCTCAGGTTTTGGCCACTGTTTTAAATCCCATCATTTTCACTCATGGTGAGAAATGAATGAATGTTTGGAGCCTTGACTCTGTGAAGGGTCCACAGGAACAGCCAAGTCAGGGAGTCAATAATTCAATCTTTCCATTACAAATCTGCTCATAAACCCCAGAAATGTCAGGCACAGGACTGCAGCCTAGGGTGGAGGGAGAGCAAGCTAATGCTGAAACCTTTGTCAGAAGGAAATGTAAACTGGGTTTTTGTGTACTGAATTCTGCAGGACCCTTTTGCTACAAGACAATTGCACAGGACTAGTCATCACCAGCTGTAATGGTGGATGATTTAGCCTGGCAGCTGAGGAAATAATTGTTGTCTTCATTAGACGGTTCGACAGACAGAATACAGGACTTACATGAGCACAGTCCCTTGATTGTCGGGCTATGACACTTGGATATGTCTTAGATATTACCTTGGCTGGATTTTCCTCCCTAGAGCATAGCAGACTGCTTCCCCGCTGTGACATTTCCACAGCACTGTCTGGCTAAGTTGCCAGGCACTGCTGGATGCAAACACTCCGCAGCAACACTGCACCACGGCACTGTCATGTTAGCACCCAAACAAGTATCTGAAAACAGGGCTCATCGTAGGAGGCACAGCAGAGACCAGAGAAATGATCCCCAAACCTCCGACACGAAACGTGTTACAGTCAACCCACAGATCCACCCTGAGTTTTTTAGTGGCGTAACCTGGAAAGATCACTAAACCCCAACGCCTCGGAAAATTACAGCCAAACTGAGGGAATCTAAGGTTACTGCACTGACAGGTATCAGAGAGGGAGCAAAGCAAGGGGAGCTCCTGCAGCTCCAACCAGGACCAGTCGTGGAGTCTTTTGGCTCATGCTATAATAAGGCCTTTATGGGAAAACGAAGAAACAAGCTCCAGTTGCTGCGGCGGCTGCACAGCAGCGGCACACAGCCATCAGGGGGTTGTGCCGATTGGTTTGGCACTCTGCAGGCTGGCAGAGAGAGGATATCAGGAAGGATATCTTTTCTACTGAAGCCAACTCAATTATCCATGAGGCTAGTTACAGGGAAGTATGTCCTGTAAAGGCTGCACTTGGAGTAACCTCTTTCACTGCCTCCCACTGTTTCTCTCAATCACTTTTGATGGGAGAAGTGGTTTCAGCTTGATGGCCTAGTTGCTGGTGATTGGGAAGAACACAGCGGGTAGGCTGCTGCGGAGAACTGATAGTGCTTCCCTCCATCTCACACGCAACGCAACTTAGTCCCACTGCCAATTCCTGTCTAATACCCAGCAATGGAGGGAACAGTGAACTTACCCATCTTGAATCAGGTAGTACTTGAGGATCTCATCGATTTTTGAGGTGGGAGTGGCAAAGCAGCTCTCTACAAGTGTCTCTAGTCCATTGACATGTACCAAGGGTTCAATCCCAAAGTACAGAGAGTCCCGAAGCTTCAGGGTGGGAAGAGCACCCCTGTAGGGTTCATCGAAGTCTTTGTCTTTGAAGATCTCAAGAGTGAAGGGGAAGATGCCCTGGTTGCGGCTCATGATTTCTAAGGGTGAGTTCTTGAGGTTGGGTACATAACCTTCGGAGATGGTGTACCGGCGTGGGAACTCACAGGTCACTGGGATCAGCAGCTTGCTGGTGCGGACAATGATGTCCCCATTGCTTCCTGGAGTCTGCTTTGGCAAGCCAGTCACCAGATTGGTGGCAATGATTTTATCATCTATTACCTGCAGCAAAGAAAGGAGTTTAAGTGAAAGGGAGATCATTGAGAAAGATGTCTCTAAGTTCAGAATAGCAGCTGAGTTTACCTTGTTCAGCAAGCTCAGATATAAACCAGCCACTGAAAAGACAGCTTGTGAATTTATACGCTGCAAGCAGAATGATATTCATCCTTACCTAAAACCTAAGGGCCTGTATCAGTTTGTAGTCAATTTTGATGCACTGTATTCCTGCATGAAGCAGAGGAATTTTCTTCCAACTTCTACACATCTGATAAGATGAGTTCTCTGGTTCCTGACCAGTTGCCAGTATAACCTTTGAAACGTTACCGGGGGACCAGATGCTGTCTCAACGGGTGGGTGAAGAGTGACACCACTTGCACTTTCTGCACTGGAACGATGGTGAAGCTGCTTCTGTGAAGGGTTGGGTGAGCAGAAAGCAGTACCCATGGTGATAGGTGCAAACCACTGGAGAGGAGATAGAACAAGCTCTCCTCATTCGGGATGCCACCCCAGGTCTAGTCTGAGGCCAGCTACATGGCAACACAGGAAACTGCTCTGATGGTACAACTAAACCAATTTTATTCCCCAAGTAAGCCATAGCCAAGAGATGGCTCCCCAAATCCAAGAGATCCCAAGAGACAGGACAGCAATGGGTGTACGTACATCTACAACAGTGCCGCAGGACTTCAAGGAGAAATGGATGTTGACGTGAGTGCCATTGGATACTCCTTTGCAGGAAGTGTTGATGAGGGAAAGGTCCAGGCCTCCAACCAGGTCCTTTGGAATGCTCACCTCAATAGAGCTGGACTTGCACAGCACTGGAACTACAAGAAAAGTCCCCAGAATAACAGTTTGCATGACAAAACTATCCGGGCGCATCAGTATCAGGGAGGTGGGGAAGGGCTATACCAATTTCTACTGTGGGGAAGAAAGGACAATCATTATCCTACGTTTATGATACTGTCTCACCTTAGTAATCCACCTACATATCTTACATTCCCATCTACACAATACAAACCTCCCAAGCTACCACTGCCGCAAATTCTCCTGCTGCAGACACCACAAAAGGCAAGAAAGATGACCACTATATTTGCAGCAGAAACTTAGGTATGCAGTATTTCCAGCTATACTTAGTACTCAGCACAGGTTTAATGGGTCTCTTTTGCACTGCTGTGTCCTGGCAAGAGCCTTTCCCAGATATGGATATCAAATTCACAACACCCCAGGCAAAGCCATTTTTTGAGACCCTTTATCAGGTTTTCCATCTAACCCAGAACATGCCAAAACAAGGCAGAGTAATTCCATATAGATGCTGAGCTAAAATGGAAGCACCTCAAAATGCCATAATATTTTTATAAGCAATAAACCCAGCTATGACAGACAAACCAAATTACCTCACTTATTCCACCTCCTTTAACCTTCAAATTTTAATACAGATCTCCACATGAACTTTCTTTAATTAAAATTCCATTACGTAAGAAGTGGAGAAAACAGAGATTGAACAAAAAGAAAAAGGAAAGAAGAGGGAATAATCTTCAATAAAAAAGTAATTGCTACATACATTCCTTGGTTGTATACATTATCTATTCAGTTAGATACAGGATAAGCATATTGGTGCGTATATTCTGGCCTCTTCTCAGCCAGAAAAACAAACCTCCTCCAGAATTTCCATTTATCGTATTTTAAAATCAAATGACAAAACTTTTTGCAAATATACTAGTTCCCCAAACTTTTTCCTAAAATTAATTACAGTCCCAATCCTTGACATTCATATGATCTGCCTTTCCTTAATTTCAGTTCTTAGTTACATAATCCAGGATCTTGGACAGAAGGCACACTGCTAAAACATGCCTTTTACCCCCCCATAAAAAATTCTCCTTTCCCAGCTGAAGTGTTTGTGACAGCTACTGTGTACCTGCAGGGAGTATTTTTTATTAAAAGTTGATCGTTTCAAGGTGATATGCTAAAATGTGTGCAGTACGCCCAAAGCAATATGCTCTCATAATGACATTGCTGGGTTAGAACAGAAAATTAAAGAACTAAGAATTACCTTAACTTTTCCTCCATACACAGTAGAAGGCAAGCGGGAATAACCGAGCACGTCAAATGGCAAAGCTCACAAGGGGACAAGGGGACTTTGAGAACACAGTGCAATGCAGCGATGAATACCCTCTGGAGAACTGATTGGCTTAATGTGGACTTAAAGCTTTACTGTTTCAGTGACTCCTTGAAGAATAAGGAAATTTAATGCTTTTATAAAGGTATAATTCAGGGCAAGAGAGTTTGGATCCCAACCACAATTCTGCAAAGTTCAGGACCAATTTGGTTCAGGCTACTTCTGTTTCTACATGTCTTTGATTAGCACAAAGGGGAAGAAAGAGGAGACACCTATTTAACCTCTGCTCTGGCACTGCCAGGAGCTGATTCAAGCCAACTCATCACTATTTGGGAAAACACTCTGAGAAACAACTTACACTAACCATCTCAGAGGAACTGGCCATGTAATTCAAACCATTCTAGACATTTGTACACGCAAGAGTAATCAATACTGAGAAGGGTGTTTCAGTTCCACCAATTTAACAGCGGTGCTGCAAGCAGAGAGACTGCGTGATTCAGCTCTGAGCAGGCCTGATTCCCCCAAGTCTGCCAGCAACAGCGCTGCAGGGGGAGCTGAAAAGGAGCTGGCAAAGTAGCCGTGACTATATTCCAGGGCAAGTGATGACGTCCTGACTGCCAGGACTGAGATGCCCAGAAGAAATGAGTGATCCTGGGTGCCAAGGAATCCACTTACATCCACAACTTCTTGCATCTGTTCAGAGAGCTGTCAGCAACCATCTCTCACATCCCTGCCCTGGGCTCACCCCAGCCTGTGAGGCTCCCGAGAGCCTCACCCAGTCTGTGCCCATCAAACGTTTCAATTCTTCACCCTCATACTCTGCAGAGCATCTCTAAGTACTGGGAAAGCCTCCTCATTACCACTGGAAACTCTGCTTTGCGCCAACGCCTGCAAATACCCTGACCCTGATAGGAAGCTTCTGTGGCGAGTCCAGCACTCATTTTGCTGTCTGCTATTGATGGCACCATGTTCCTTATCCAGCCTGTGGCTCCTTCCTTGGCTTTTCAAAGTACAGCTGCTTGGAGCAGAGGTTATCCTTTTACACAGAGTGCTCAGAAGAACAGGCTTTCTGGTGCTGGGCAGACCTGTGTTTGTATACGACTAAACTACGCCATTGTATCCTGCTTAGATGCACACAAGGCTTGGGCATGGGTGAAGGGAGAAAAGCATTTCACCACCACGCTGCAGAAAGAGGTGGGGTACTCAGATGGTCTGCAAAATTCTAAGTATTTTGTTGGCTGGTATCTTTGTGGGAAAATTGTAGCCAAGACCGTGATTTCTGTGGAAGATTATTAATGTTTGTTCTGAAGGTAGAGACAGTGCAGAGGAGGGTTGATAGGCTGCAGATCCAATTGCTTCAGGCAACTGTGCCTGCCCTGCACTGTTAATCGTACCACTATAAACCTGATTAGATGCCATTAAAAAAAATGTGTGGTACAGTTCCAGATATCTTCTGTGATATCTGCTCGAAATTGCAGACCACTGCGTGGGGACATAAATTCATGAAATGCAAAGGAACAAGCAATTTTGCTTTATGAGATGCCATATCCTGAGCCCCAGCTTGGCACCCGACAGTGCTGCTGCTCTCATTAGCAGCCTCAGAAGAAGGAGAAACAGTGGCTGGGAAATGCACAGTCTCCTAACCCTGCTGGGGTTGCCTCATCGAGTCAGGGTTGAAGAACACTGCTCTTTTCTGGCCTGTATCCGTCAATCAGACCTTCAGTCAGTAAGTATAATCACAGGTCTTGGAAATACCCATCTCCTCCTCCCCACCTGGCTCTGCTGGAACAGTAAGCTCTACTGGAACAGTAAGCTCTACTGAAGTAGTGCACACTCCCAAGTGTGCAATGTTCACCCCTGAAAACAGTGCTCTGCATTTCTAGAAAGCTTAAAAAGCAGGAATTTCATCAAGTAGAAGCATTCCAACTTCCTCTCTGAGGCATACCTGCCTTGTTGGCCACCATGAAGTCTTGATCTGGTCCTCTAGCTGATGTCTGGGCACTTTATAACATGTCAGACTACAGGAGATTCCGAGCACACCAGGTAACACCAGCTCATTGGTATTATCTAAAGCTTAAGTGAATTAGCCCACGACAGGCTCCCTTTCATTGCATTTTAGATGCTGCCCTGGTTATGGCCCGAGTCCAGCCCATTAGCCAATCCCCATGGAAATGTCCGAAAGTAACCACACAGGTTCTTCACGAGGGCACCAAGGCAGAACACAAGCAGAGAGCTATGAGGTCTGTCTCTACCAAGGCAGTAGTGTACATCATCCAGCTTTACGCTGAGCCTGACAGGTCAGAAGTAGCCAGGGAAGTCAGATGAGGTCCACTAGAGAGCATTATCTCTGCCTTTCACATACCCACAGAGCTCTCCTCAACGTGCAGTTTTGACTCAATGTCCCTCCAGCAGCGGATCACAGTAGATAGACATCTTCTCTATACGATAGACTGCTTGATGCTCTCAGCACCTCAGTGGCCCAGCTAGCTGTGGGATTATGAGCCCCAGAAGAATTCTTGGTGTAAGTTCTGGATTGTACGAGGAGCCACAGACTCTCTGCTTAACTCTCAGTGCCCTCCAGAACTTCTCCCTGATCCTCTTCTTCCCTGTACTCTCTGCTGCAGAGCTAAGTCCAAAACAGGGAACATGTTTATTCCATGTGCATGCTATAGATGCGAGTCAGCGAGAAGGACTCCCTGTGTACAGGAACGGAGTAAAGTTCAGATGGAAGGTCTTCCAAGGATAACGTTGCCCTAGCCTCTATGCAGCAGAAGCAACAGTGAGTTTTCAGATGCTATCTTGGGTGCTTTTCCCAGGGACAGCAGAAACTCCTAGTATCAGAACTAGTGCCCTGCTTCAAGACACAGGAATGCTTACTGGAATGGCTACAGAGACACTTGGGCAAAAGAATGCCTCTCTCTTTAAACCCTATTCTTGGAAGGGAGTGAACCACTTTAGCTGAGATTTTAAAAGCCCAGTTTGAAGCACGGAAAATGTCAGTTCTAATAGCATAAATTTGTCAAAGGCATACATAGATGAAACAGAACAATGTAATGGGAGATGTTAAGCAATCTTAATTGTAAGTGAACAGTGCCAAAACCACCTATGATGCAAGAGGCACCCAGCTGGGTCCTGTGTCTCTGTTCTCCTGCCTGGTAAAAAGAGCAATGTCTCCAGGCTCTCACTTTTGGATGAGCTGTCATTAATGACAAAGCTCCATTAACAAAGCTAATGACAAAGCTCTGGAAAGGACAGACTAAGACAACATGACAAAAACAAGAAGTTCCTTTAGACATACTTTTGGCATAGAGGCTGCCGGAGAGATTTTGTTGACCTACCTTGGCAAGTGTGATTGTCTTCTGACAGAACAAGTCCCCTTGGGCATTCACATTGGTATGTGTCTTCCACTTCAATACAAGTATGGCTGCAGCCTCCATTGTTATTGTGACAGCCTTCAATTTCTGCAAAAGAAAGGAAAATCAGCACACCCTGCTCAGGCAGCTGCGTGGCAGCGACGCAGGCCCCAATATATACTCCCGGCTGACTAACCGCAGTATGACCAACGCAGAGCTTGAAGGCAACAGCATGGTGAGAGCTTGCTTCCAAGAAAATGCAGTGGAAACCTATTTTCAATTGTACAATTTCCTGTGTTTGTCATTTCACCAAGAAGTTAACAAGGAATTCTGTGAAAAAGCTCACCAAGTTAAATCACATGCTATAACTGGCATACATAAGAGAGCTGAATAGGCAATCTTCAGCTTGGCCCTTTCTAACTTCTGAGACATCCTCTTAAACTAATTTTTTACGTTGTTTCTTACTTCAAAAAGGGTGGGAGGAAAATCCTCTTAAAACTTCTACAATGTGGAACCACACTCACTCCCTTAGTCATCAGCAGAATTAAAGCCCTAAAATTTGCAGGGGAGGTGTCCTGGGGAGGACAGACTTGCAGGTAGTCAGCTTCTATTCCTACCAGGGAACACCAGAGAGAAGATGATGCGCTCTTTTGGCTCTGGGTTTCCCGGCTGTGGTGGAGGTAGGCGTAGAGGATTCCTGCATCCCTTTTGTAGGCTGAGGATAAAACTCTGCTTGTAGGAGTTTGTTTAGCAGGAATTTTGTTAGTTTGCTTAGAGAGCGCTATCCTGAGATGACATATTCCTAGTGACTACAGCTGCAGAAAGAGCCTGAAAGGTCATCTAAATACATTCTGAAGATTTGAAAATCTAAGGCAAGTAATGCCATTTCCAGTTGTTGTTGTTGGCTATTATAGAGAAAATAACAGAGTATCATATTTTTTAAAAAATAACCTTCACTGCTCAATTATTTTAACCCTTTGGGATTAATAGATGCTAGATGTTCTCAATAAAACAATAGCACATATAATATAAAGAAATCTCTTCCTTAAGCCTGCCATCAGAAATGACTGTGTGGTTTTCACTGAAATGTAAAGAAAAGAATGGAAACACCATACTCAATCCTACACGTTGCTTGGAAAACAACAGCCTGAACACTCCATGCAAGTCGAAGTAATGGGTAAAGCATTATAAGAGAAATTTTGAGATACTCCTACCTCTACTCAGCCTCACCAGCTCATGTAATCAAGTGAAATCTCCTGCATTTGCTGAAAGCAACAGCTGTGAGGTGGCCCACAAGAAAATCACAAACTCTAATGGCTCACAAAGCTAAGGACACACCTTTAGAAATAAAACTTACTAACAAGATTGTAAAAATCCCCAGCAGCCATGTTAAACTCATGAAGATCATAGAATCATAGAATTGTCTAGGTTGGAAGGGGCCTTTCAGATCATCTAGTCCAACCATCAACCTAACTCTGATAAAACCCATCACTAAACCATGTCTCTAAGCACTATGTCAACCCAGCTTTTAAATCCCTCCAGGGATGGTGCCTCAACCCCTTCCCTGGGCAGCCCATTCCAAGGCTTAAGAACCCTTTCCGTGTCAACATTTTTCCTAACATCCAGTCGCCATCCTTTTCACAGAAGGGGAAGTTAAATGATATATCAAAGGCCCTAAAACACAACTTTGGGAACTGAACAAACAAATTAGTTACCAAGAGCAGACTATTCCAGCCCTGTTAGAAGAGCTCAGGAACAAAAACTGCCACGTAGCACAGCTGGTTTGTGTGACACCCCACCACCAGCTCAGCGCTGGATATGGAAGGGACAAAGCCCACAGATCATTTTTGGTCCTAGACAGCTTAGCTTAACCAGTATTTAAGGAGCACCCTGCACAGCAGCTTTCCCCAGGCAAGTTACGGGTGTCCCGGTTTGGAGTGCAGCAGAGCCAACTGTCTGTTTAATGAGAGAGGCTCTTGCTCTTACTTGTTGCTATGGCAACCAGGGTCAGCTGACTTGGTTGTTTACACCTGTGGGGTGGACCAGACAGGTCAGGTGACCCAAACTGACCAATAGGGTATTCCATCCCATCTTCCACGCTCAGTATAAAAGCCGAGGGATCAGAGGTGCCAGGATGGCTCTTCTTCAATGGGCTCTCCTTGGATGGTTGCTTCTTCAATGGGCTCTCTTTCTTTGATGACTGATGCCCAAGGAAGATCCTCTGAGTTCGTCTACCTTTGAGCCACCTCAGCATGTTCTGGAATCCAGTTCCCACTCCTCACTGAGACCAGTGCCTGCTGGTGACATCTCCCCGTGCGTTCGATATGGTTTTGTATATATCTATCTATATATGTTGTATCTGTTTCGTTCTTTCCTTTGTATTTTATTATTAGAATTTTGTTAAAGTAGTTGAGTTTTTCCCTAAACTCATAAATCTCTTTCTCTCTCTTCTTCCTCTCCTTGGACTGAGAGGTGGAGGAGACCATCCATCATACTGTCGTTGGCCAACCCGGCCCAAACCACAACACTGAGTGATGTGTTATTAACAGAGCTCAGGGAGGAGACTTTCACAGAAGAGAGATGAATCGTGTTTTGGTCTCAGAGGGGGAAAACAGGGACAAAACTTGCCGTTTGGAGCCATCTGTCAAGTGAACCATAAAGAAGAGTGGAGTCCAGCCCCAAACTACAGTGGCAATCCTTGTGTCTCCCTGCACCAGGAATGTCTGCCACCCAGCAGCTACTGTAAGGTGGCATGCGGGCTGCAGATGTATTCAGTTCTGGCAACTGGGTAGCTCAAAAGTGCGGCACATCTGTAGCTCTTACTCTTGTCTGAGGCCACACAGTATCTATGAACATACAACACAGCAACTTTCCCTGTGAAGGGGCACCGTGATTCTCACATCTGACCACAGAAAACATCAGGCACAAGTCAATTTTTGCTGGATTTTCATATTTCTGCTCAAAGATGTTTGTAAATTGTTTGTGACGACAGGTCAAACCTACAGTTTGGTCTTTAAGCCCCTGCTAAGCTACCAGTCTAAACTCATCAAGGGTTTTCAACCTGGCTGTGCCACCACTGGGAAGTAACTGTAGCAGTTGCACAGAGCAGCGCCCATAACTAAGCACTTACAAAAAAAATAAGATGGTCAAAATGCTGCCTGAATCTCAAATCTAGCTTTTGTTTACAGACTGGCATCCCGTCCCCTCAATCTCTATCCTGGGAGGCTAAGCAATCCTCATACTCTAGTCTAATGTCATGACATTACCCCATACCTAATACTAGCTGTCAAAAAACAGTAGTGCTAAATCTGCCCCCGCACAACTATTATAAATCTCCAGAGCCAAATCTCAGCATCTCCAACAATAACTAGTCCTGGCTGGACAATTTTCCAGATCCACTGTTGCCTCTCCCCCCATGGAGATAAATACAAGCAAATCCTAGCAGAAATGAACAAGGCAGGGAGAACTGAACAAGGAGACTCCTCTCTGCTTGATTAGAAGGATATTTCAGTAACAACCCCACTGGCAAGCATGGAAGTGATATGAGTGACATTTAGTCCCTGCAAGGAGCCAAGAGAGAAATAGTGCTGCAAGGGAAGGGGAATGATTTATATCACATATGATTTTCCAGCAGACTGATAGCCGAAACCTCACCTTCACAGGTTTTCCCGTCACTTCCCAGCGTGCGCCCGATCCCGCACTCACAGCGGTAGGAGTTCTTCAGGTTAACACAAAATTCACTGCAGCCTCCGTTGTTCTGCTCACATTCATTTTCATCTGAAAAAAACCCCACACTGTCATAACACGCCCCTGGTGAACACACAGCTGGCAAAACCGGGCTGCAACATGGGAGCACTGGGACTAGACTGGCACCATGAACTGGCTTTCCTGGCCTCATGACGTGGATCAGAGCAACAGAGATGAGTAATCCCACTAAATGCCAAACACCTCTATCTACTGATAGCAGCAGAGTGTTTTGCCATGCCATGTCTACCTCGGGAACAAAGTAGACCTGAGAGGAAAGGCATCCGGCACACAGCAGTGATTTCGGAGTGAAGACGGACACAGTCCCACTGAGAAACTTCCAAACTTGTTCCACGCTCTGGGGAATTCATGTTTTCATTTATCTTCTCATCCTAAATTCTGCTCCACTCCACTCACAGGACGTTAAAATGGAGTTAACATGACTTCACTGCATGGCAAAACTAGGTGAATACCAGAATCACTCAAAAATAATCCCTAACTATTTTTGTATCACACCTGCTATTGCTACATGTGGCCAACTGTCCTACAGCAATTTTAAATGATTCAACTCTTATTTTAAAAAAAAAAAAGACAAACATGAGAATGAAAACCAGCTGTAAACAAACCTGAAGTTAAACCAAAACATTTTAATGAAGCTTCCCCAATGAAAGTCATGTCCTGAGAAATTCCACTGTTTTGGCTTCTTGCCCCAGCTCTGGCTGCTCCCTGCCCTGGAAAGCTCAGGTGTTCTTGCAGAACAAAAATGTCAGCTCACCATGGTGAGACCTAACCTGAGTACTGGTGCCCACACAGGCCACCACAACCATTAGCTGCTTAGCCACTCTGTACCAAAGATGAGACAAAGGGCCCAGTTCTGAGCTACTCCCTCTGAGGACTCGGCTCCTCACTGCCACATGATAGCCCATCATCCTGCTCTGCTCCTCTGCAGCCCTCCGTAGAGCTGTGGCTTCTACCTTTCCAGCTCAGAAGAAAGAGGAGTGCCTGAGCTGGCATCCCACACTTTCTGGAGCAGACTCTTAGATCAAAGTTGCAGAATAACCTTGTAACGGGCCTGGACTGAGTTTTTATAACCTACAGCAATATACCCATGAATAGTACCTGTGTCATGTTTCTCTGCTGGCTGCATTCAGCTTTAGATTATAACCCTCCAGGGAGCTGAGGGTATTTACTGAGGAAAAAGAACAGCAGATGCTTTTGAATCTCTTCGTAAAGCTCTGGAAACTCCTCTTAATTTTTTGTTTGAAAGATTAAAGTTCCTCTGTGCCCCATCTGCCTTTTTTTTTTTTTTTTGAAAGGTACTTTATTCTCTGAGATTCTCATTCTTCAACCTGATTTAATCTCTGTGTGCAAAAAGTGAATCAAATAGAGAGGAAGGGACAGCCATTGCTATTGCTGAGCCACAAAACTAATGACTTCTCATAGACAGGCCAGAATGCTGAGGTTATCAATCAAGGGCCACATAGGGTTTCACCAAAACGGCTTAGAAGTTACAATTTACTAGATGTCAGAAGCTAAAAACAAACAAACAAAAAACATTTTAAGAGACAGGTCAGAGATGAGCTCTCTTCGGTATTAAGTGGTCCCACACATACACAGTACCTGCAGCTGGTAGTGTTGTAGTGTTGTATCCTTCCACAAGTGAGATGAATTGAATATTTTTAGCCAAAAAACATGGCTGGTACCCTGCTTTGGAAGGCAGGGAAGCATGTCCAAGAGACACACACCGACACTTCCCTTTCCACACACATGACAGGTTCTACACTTTCCCTTCTAACAATAAAACTAAAGCTGCTTAAACCGGAGGGGAAATGGCTACTAGTAAAGGTGTAGAGATGCTGTTAATAGGTTCTAGAGCTTGGCTTGGTCAAGAGCTGTACCCAGCAATTCTCCTTGCTGGTCCTCCAAGTTCTACAACACACAGCAGATCTGTCCCTGCTCTTCTGCACCAGTGACAACCAGCACTTCTGGAACACAGGCTGGTTTTCTTGAGAGCGGGTCGGAAGAGTGCTGAACTGATTTTAACCGTGGCTTAGTCCAACATGGATCCAGGTATTCAAGAGGTCAAAGGCACTGCACTGAGTTGGTGGATCCATGACAGAAAGTCAAAGACCTAATCTAACCCCTTAAGTAATTTTGCAAATGAAAATACAACTTAGGATCAGCAGTTCTACTCTGGGATTTGAAGAACAGAATGTACTGAAAGGAAGTCAGCCTAGCACAGGGAGCTTCACAGACGGAGCTGTTTGGCATTACTGCAGCATCTTCAGCCCCCCTCTTAGGCTGAGCTGGGAAAGGAAGAATATTCTCCATATAGGAAAGGCATAGGAAAGGCTAGTGCAGGTTTGTTTGGTTTCTCTGGCAGGCAGGCACGGTTGCTCTCAGATATGTGACTGCGCAATTACTCAGCACAACAGAAAGTCATTAGAAAGATGAGGCTGCAGGCAGGTAAACCAGTGTGATTATTACAGCTGAGGTGCTGTGCCATCTGGTTATCATGAAGATAGGCAGCAGCGCACAACTCTTGCCTGGCCTGGCAGCAGGGGGATGAAGGCAGCTCCAGCACACGCAGACGGACTCAGGACTTCTGCATGCCTCCCTGCTGCAGGAAATCCTTTCCTGCGAGCCTGCCGCACGTTTATTGAGTGCTGGTGCTTGTCAAGGGCACTTCTGTACTCAGAAGTCTTGCAGAGAAGCAGCCAATAGATGCTTTAATTAGCTGAGAGAGCTAAGTCAGCCACTCAGCTGCAGAGATGTGGAGCAGCTTTAGCAAAACCATTCTGTAGAATCAGTGTGAGCAAGTGTAAATCTGCAGCAAGGCCAGGCTGCTCCCTCCATAGATTGTAATGATGGTGGCCCCTACCCTGATGCCCACAGACATGAGCAGTGTGAAGAAAGAAACCACCCATGCCTGCTTTGTCAGCTATAGTCCGTATGGAAGAAACTCATCTGCTACACAGCCTGCTGGACCAACTCTACTCTCAACTTTTCCACCAAATCAAGCCTCAAAGACAAAGATGAGATCCCACTTCCACCAAACACTAGCACCCCTTCGTCCCTCCGTGCCACCTCTTTCTATCCATCAGTGTGGCTCTGCAGCTCCCCAACAGCCCCTTGCATTGTCCCGCAGACCATCCTTCTCCTAAGACCTCACAGCCCAGCTGCTCTCCTCCCAGCACCACACACAACCGCAACTCTCCTTGCCTCAGGGGTTGACGGGGATTCCCTCACAAATCCCTGAAGCCCACGTTCCTTGCTCTGCTCTCACTTACAGCCTTCTACCTCCCTCCTGGTCACGTTAGTCTCTGTCACTGCAGTCACCAAGCGCCAGCCCCCTGAATAACACCTTGTCATGCTGCCTAGAACCACTGAGGCGGTGCTGCGACCTGCAGTCTTTTGGCTCTCCTCAAACCCTAGGCCCTGGACAATGCCCCACAAGGGAAGTATGGTGAAGCTTAGTGTGTAGTCCTACGCCAGCCAGCAAAGCTTTTCTTGGAGGAAAGAGGCATTCAACAGAGTGGGTGAGAGGAAATCTCTAATGACAGACTGCACAGCTGTTCCTGCATACCGAGGCTGAACCATGATCTTGCAAAGAGACTACTGCTGACAGTGAAGTTGCTGCCTTCAGCAGATGGACCACGCAGAAAGCAAATCTAGCCTTTGTACATGCATAGCTCCAGGGGCACCAGAACGTAGTCACTCATGGGATGTTGTATCTCGCCCTGCGGGGAAAGATCTGGAACCCTTTACAGTATCAAAGACCTGTCCTAGGCAGCAAGGGGAAAAAATTCCTCTCAGGATACTTTTCTTTTTTTATACTGCTTTGTAAGACTATGGACTGAGATGCGAGCAACAAAACAAAGGGGAAAGAAAGCATCAGTAACTGACACAAGTTATTTCCAGCCTTACCAAGACATGTCTGTCCATCAGGTCCTAGTGTTGTCCCCAGGGAACATGTGCAGTCACCGGTGTCCAGGCAGGAGCCCTGGCAATCCACCACATCACAGATGTCATAAAAATCTAGGGCATGACAAGAACATTGTCAGCACAAACCACTGAGCTTGCACTGAAAATACTGTATTTGTCCCAACAGCTTCACGCCCTGTCTGGTCCACCAGTTACAAACCTAGCCCACATTAGAAAAGCTAACTACTGAAGCTGATAAGAAATAATCTGGTTTAATTACTCTAAGTCAGAGATGCAAATTTTGGCTTTGGTAGCATGCCAAGACAAACCCCAGGGCCCACAGAGAGCATTAAATCATTGTAGCCAGGTCAGCTAAGGAAGATTTACCCTAGCTGAACAAAGGCTAGAATTCACAGAGGTGAAACAGTCTAATCGATCTCTTATAGACAGGCCACCATGTGCACTGCATCACCTGACACACTTCTGGGTGAGACAGCCAAGAACCAGTCACCACCTCTCCCAGGTGTATGGATGCTCACTACCTCTCCTGCATCACAGGGACAAAGGGTTTTCAGAAAAGCCATCTCAGCTATTACTTACGCCCACAGTATGCATGGAAACAAACGCTAGGCTTGGTTAAGTGATACACATAGTACCCGCCCGGACACGCCTTGACGTCAATCGTGGTATTCCAAAGGCAGCAGTTCCCATTGAAGCTGGCACAGGCCTGGCGTGGGACGATGCCATCTGACTCTCGCGGGTGGCTGCCATTCAGCCAGATGGGAGCATGGGTGCCACAGTGGTTCTCCGGGATGCAGAAGGTAGGCATAGCATCGCCAGCCATGCCAGTGAAGCGATACCATTCCCCGTCAATTTGACTGTCGCACGTTGGCTGGCCGTGGGAACCGTTTATCTGATGATCTGTGTTCCTCCAGGGCTCATTCAGGCTGATGTAGGCAGAGCAGGGGTCCAGGGCTGAGACATGCAGCAAGACACAAGAGAGAACATCTGGTAGATATCAAATCAAGTTGTTGACTGATAATTGCAAGGAATGCAAGATAATTTCTTTTTCTATTCCTGACTTAACAGAAATGTTGCGATAGATAGAGATCCCCGGGCAAAACCAGCAATACCAGCTAATTGCTTCATGGAAAATTCTGACAGCTCCACTTAAATGTCTTGAAAGAAAAAGTAAATTAAGAGAGCTCTTACAACATTATGCAACAGTCTGACATGCTGTTTAGCTGCTGAAGGATATAAGAGGGGAAAAAAGTAATATAAATAAACTTGATGTCCAGGGAGTGATTGCCATAGGAAATACATCCTGGGAGCACTGGATCAAACCTAGGACATCCAACCTTTGGGGATGTGCTAACCGAGCACCTGCAAGCTCCTCCTGAAGTCACTGGTAACCCTCCGCTGTGTCTTGGGGAAGAGGGCCAGACTTCAAACAGGTTATGCATCCTCTCTAAAAATCCGTAGCCCATGTCAGCCCTCACGGTTGAGTCGCCATAACCACAAGCCAGACATCACCTTGCAAAGCATCAGTTAAAACATGAACTGCAAGATAAGCAACAGAAAAGCTACATTTACAGTGTACAGAAAGAAAATATTCCATTTCAATTATTAGACCTCTATATAATTGTAATTATAGGGCATAATTTATCAGTTCCTACTCACTTCAGGGTACAAGTTTAAACAGCTAAATATAAGAACTGCTATCCCAAGTCATAATAAAATTGATCTATAGCCTAGCAGGCTATCTCTAACCAAGAGTGCATGCTTAGAGTGGTGAGATAGGAGAAAGAGACCCTACTCTGTCAGGAGTTTTGTTCTCCACTGGCTCTCCTATAGCTATGTTCATTTATGCCAAGGTGAGTTGAAAGAGCTGTAACTCAAATTCATGCATTCGGTAAAATTCTGTAATGGGGCAAAAGAGAAAGGTGGCAGCCCCTTGTATTTACAGATCCACTCAGACGTGCCCTGGTCTCCTTTACAGACCGTCCCTCACTTCCCTCTCTGCCAAATGCTAACCACCTCCACGATTCACAGTATCTACTGTGGTCTTATGAGATGTTGCCGCCTCCGTGCATCTGAAACAGCTTCCTGAAATCTTTTTATTTATTACCTTAAAATCTAGGAGACCATGAAGGTCTGAATCAGGATGTTCTGGGGAGCAAACCATCCAATTCTTTACACAGTCATGTTCCTTGCAAGCCCACAAACCCTCCTGATCTCCACAGGACATCAGATGTTTGCGAGTGAAGTGAGTGTTTATGAGGGCAAGATATAAACACAAGGACCTCCTGGTATGTGCATGTCTGTTCGTGTAGCGCTCAAAGAGCGTGTCCCTTTTCAGAGGCCTTTCTGAACCTTCTGCAAACAATTAAAACATAAGAATACCATAGGGAGACAAAAAATGAAGAACCGAAGTATTCATTACATTTTCAGTCTTCTCCTAATTAACCCCAATTTGGCAGCTTCCTCACTAAAAGTCCAGAGGTTTCATTTTCACTTACATCCAATATGCGATTAAGCACCACTTACCCATGACTAGCTATTCTCTATTAAGCAAAATGAATACTAATACTGTCCTGAATAAGGACAATTGATTGCCATTTGCTAGAATTAGGCTAATAAAACCAATCATTCTGATTAAATGAATCTCAGACTGGAATACCCTGTACTTTCCACATCACGTTTTTTTTGAAGTTCTAAAATTGCTCTCTCTGTTTATTTTATTTAAACAATAGGCCGATGCAATTTGGATGGGGGGAGATATTATATTGCTTCTATTAGAACGCTCTGGATGGAGACAAACCTTCTCGGCTCATTATTTGGATTTGCTTCGCTGCCTTTGAAGTGGGAACTACAAGTGCTTCAGAGAATAGACTCCAAGTCTTATTTGGAGTCCTTATTTAGCTGCAACCTCTGGAAATACCTGTCTCACTGACATGCTATCTTGTACCTTCTCACAAATACAACAACTCTCTTGACAAACACCCTTGCGACATCCTCAGCCATCGACACGTTTTGTTTGGCCTCGAATCCAGCATAAAAGGCAGGAGCAGCTGATGTAGTCATCAGTAAGAGTGCTGCAGAGCTGCAAGCTGGCAGAGGAAGCGTAGGTCTGGGTTACAAAGGGAATCTCTAGTGCCACAATTCATGAGACAGAGAGAGAAGCAGATTCACTCCCCACCACCACCGGCCCTTAATTCTCCTGAGCAGCAGAGGGAAAAAAACCACAGCAGGAAACCTCTGATGAGATTCCCCAGACAATCCCCTGTAAGCTCTTAATCTCACCTGCCTCTCCTTTCCTCTCCTTGCCCACAGACAGCAGCAGCACTGTTAAATCCCATCCTCCAAAAGCTTGGAGGACTTCTTGCAATAGGCAAAGATGGGTCCTGCCTTTTCTTTGCACACAGCTGAACAGAGCTTCCTCTGGGCTTCCC
The DNA here is from genome assembly GCF_964106895.1 of Numenius arquata. Lineage (NCBI taxonomy): Eukaryota > Metazoa > Chordata > Aves > Charadriiformes > Scolopacidae > Numenius > Numenius arquata. The sequence continues at coordinate 19,572,752 of NC_133585.1, read as the reverse complement.
TCAGTGTAACTCAGTTTCCACAAGATGATTTGGTATGGCCTTAGGGTGAGTCATTGACTAAGACTAAAAGGTTTTTCTGTTGTTGAAAGCCAAATGAGGCGAAGCGAGGAATGCCCTGTCAGCTTCCCAGCTGGGGAGCACCAAAAATACACACACTCTCATTAGCTTTCATATAGTATAATTAACTTCATGAAATATCCTTTGTAGACAGACTCTGAAAACGCTCATCTAGGGAGATCACATTGTCTCCTAAACATTCAGAAGATAATTTAGAGACATAATTTACAGAGATGAACATGCAGCGGCTCAGAGGGAGCTAGAAGAAGAGGAGCAAGGGAACAGGGCAGCGCACCCTCCCACCTTTCAGTTCTCTGAGAGCTTCAAAGCAGGAGTAAAGAGGAGGCAGACAAGCAGAAAAAGCAGACAGTGCTCTTTCAAACACTGCAGAGCTTCATGGCCACCCTCGGACTGCCAGGGCTGCCCCAAACCTACCTCCCCGCAGACACCAAGCAGCCTTTGGCAGCACAGTTTACTGAAAACTAATTCAAGATTCTACGGAAAAAAAACTCCACAAAAATACAGAAGCAACTAATCAACCTCTCATCTCTTCTCCCCAAACAACGAAAGCATGGGAGTTTTGCACAAGACATATACCTGTCTCCAACTCCCTCTGGTTTTCATTTTTCTTAGCTCAATTTTTTCTTCCCCAACACTTCCTGCACGGCCTGAGCAATTCAGCCTGACAAGCATTAGCTATGAAGTGAAGCTTTTCAATTTGTAATCTTGATGATATCATTAGTTCTCTACCTGACACGCTAGCATATATATTGGATGACAAATCAGGCTCTAGCAAGCATTCATAAGCCCACCATTCTGCAGAGAGATTAATCCTGTGTGTATTGTGTAACTGGAGGTCTCTGCTGTGGCAGGACTAAGCAATGAAATGAGCAGCACTGCATTATGACACTCAATTCAGTTAGGATTTGTCAAAGAAGTAGGTGAAAAAGTAGCGTAATATTTAGTCGTAGAGTCTCTCCTCCGAAGGGAGAGGAAAATCCCACAGTGCCTTGGCAGTAGAGATTTTCCCAATATGGGAGGCTTCACTCTCTGTGACAGAACGATCTTTCCAATTGGAAAGAATTTCGTATCACCTTCAAAGAAAAAGGATATTTCTCATGTCTTTCAGTCTTTCACCTAAGAATACCAAGGCTCAGCATGAACCTTAAAGGTAGCAAACAGGAATAAGCTTGAAGGCAATGCCTCTACTCACCCATTGAAGACACTGGCTGCAACTGGATGATGAAGCAGATACAGAAAAACAAGTACTGGAACATTCCACTCAGCCAAGGAACAGTTACCCCTCAAGGAACAGAGGCCTGAAAGCCCTTGCACACGCTGTGGCTCTTGTAGCCTTCCTCTCGGTGGAGCTTCTGACCTCAAGCTTTCTGAAGAGCAAGTGTGATAGCTCTCCTGGAAGTTTATCAGAGGAAGAAGCTGAAGGGATGTGAGGTACAGCTCCAGCCTTGACCTCCACAGAGCAGTTCTGCCCCTTATTGACAATAGAGATGTACTTACTGATCAATCTTGGTTTTTGGACTCAACCCGCTATTGTTTTCTGACCTGACCGCCCCATAGTGACACTTCCGCTATCTTATCTGGAGAAGAATTCTAACTAGGGACACCCGGACATCCCGAAGGAATGAAAAAGAAGAACAGATGGGTGCTTGTTGTTATCTCTGCTCCTTCCACAAGTCATATGACTTCATGGCTCCCTACAGGCAGAAAACACCAGCTAGAGGGGCTTAACTGCAGGAAATAGTGGCCAAAGGAAGAGAACCAATCCTTCCGAGCAGAGATTGCAGATGAGTGCGTGGAGCAGAGCTACAATGGGAACATCAGTCAAAGTAAAAGACTGATGTCCCACAGGGAAATAAACTGTTCCTATGCTACACAAAGACCCTTTCCATTCCTGGTCACACAAGCTGACCATAGCAGCAAGATTATCAAACAAGGCAAATAAAGACATTTTTCTGCAGTAGTCTTAGGATTTGTCTTTTTTTTTTAAAAAAAAACAAACAATAAAACCCAAACCCACAACTAAGAAACCCAACAGTTCTGAATTAACTTCCATACCAAACCGAGCAATTAGGAACCTCTGCCTTACCATTTCAAACCAAGCTATGTGGAGTAGCAGGTCATAACCACAAGCTCTGACTATAGATGAGATGTAGAACCCTGAATCTCTTCTCTACCAAGCACCATGACTGGCACTGAGAGATGTCAAGGACAACATGAATAAGCAGAAAGGGATCTTCCCTCTCATCCCACTAGCTGTAGCTCTTATTATAGACAATAGATTTAAAACTCTGGTTTTAACATATACGTACATATACACATCCACAGGTCCCCACCTGCTTATGAACAACGGTCACACTCCAGGAAATCATCTGGATTTCTGGCAGGCAGAAAGCTCTCCATCAGCAGAGTACAGTAACCGCACAATCAAGCAAATGTAGGCATTTCCCCGTTTCCTTTGCACCCTGTATTTCTGCAGGAGGCTGGCCTAAGGGATAACATCGAGGTTGATGTGCTAGCTTCAAATCCCAGTAGGAAAAAAGTAGCTACGTTATTTTCATATCAAGTTTGCGTGAGACAAGGGGTTGGGTATTTGCCTGCTTTGTAGAGATGGTACATTATAGAAGGTTCTCAACGGCCTCTCTGTCTGGGTGTTCCCATGGCGGTGAAGTGCAGTGTGCTGCCCCGCTCCACCCCAACAGAGTAGACGTTTTCAGTGGTGAATGACTCTAGGGAACAACAAAGGAAGCTTTATAAATGACTATCGTTGCTCACACCACCACCACCACAAATTAAGAAAAAAATATCTTTGTGGCTATATTGTGCTGACGGCTATGCAGTCCCAGAAAAGTTTCTTCAACAACAGGAAAAGCTAGCAAGGCATTTCACTACGCAAAGCTAGCAAGGCAGATAACCCTCAAAAGGTGGTTATGTGAATTCCCTGAAGAGAAACTAAAATTGAACAGAGAATAATAGAGCAAGCCACAGGAAGTTATATTGTGCCATTTTCATTGAGAGTTTGATTCATACATAAGATCCTGGGTAAATAAAACTGACAAACCTCAGCTGAATTTTCTATTTGTGTTAGAGGTGTGTATGTTTCTCTGAACCATTTCATTACCAACAGCTTTCATTTTTGTAGGTGGTAGATTGGGTCTGACTCTAGTCATGTTTTGACAGTTATACCTAAGTGACTGACAACTGACAATTAAGGTAAGGAAATAAACTACATCATAGCAGTTTTGAGCCTCAAAGGTGTCACAAACAGGCCCTATCAAGTTCTCCAAAAGGAATTAAAGCAGGAAATGCCCCAGCATTCCCAGAGACGACACTATCCCAAAATCCCTGTAACTATCTAGTTCAAAGAAACAGTCTAAAGCTGGAAAAGACTCGGCGTGCTGCCTCTCAACATTCTTGGGATCCACAGGAAAAGGCAAAGCTCATCTCAGTCTTCCGGAAGAAGCACCAGTAGAGGCAATTCTTCTGTCAGGACTTGCTCTTTGTTTTGCAAGCTATTTTAGGTGACACATAGCTCCAGTTTCCCCAGAAACAACAGTAGCCTGCATTAGAGTAGGTCACTGCAAATCTATGCCTCAGGGAGCTGAAGTAATTATTCCTGTGAGGGGAACGGAGGAACAAAAACCCCAAGCCCAAAAAACCCTTCTGCAAACAGACCCTCTGGGAGAGAGGATATAAACTCCAATGGAGTACTCTAGATGCTGTAGGGCCTGCACTCTAGACAGATCTGATAAATCCGTTGTTCCTGACCTCTACTTCCCCAACCCAAAGATAAGCGAGCCCAACTTCCCAAGAAGCAAGAACAATCGGGGATCAAGTTAATATTTCTTAAAAGTATTCATCAGTATGGGTTAAAAGATACAAAGAGGGAAAGTGATATTAAAATAGAAGGCTGAGATTTTATTTTGGTAACCCAAGAGATGGGATCTTCTAAACTTGCTGTTGTCTAAGGCCAGGTATCTCTGGTCTTAATGCAAGAAAGGAAGGTAACCAAACGAAGGTGGCAACCACACTTCTCTCTCCTTCCAGAGATTTGGAGGGCTTTACCATCCTTACACAAGGAACTCAAATTATTCAAAGCATTGTCTAGGCTGGAAAGCCTCACACTCTTCGTAATGGACTAATGAATAAAGATGCTTTGGTGTTTGCTGAAGCTGGCCTTGTCTTTGTCAGAGTCACCTCTCAAGACACACCAACGTTTGATGGAAGTGAGGTGTGTGAAGAACAGCCCGTGGTGCAGGAGTAACTCCTGCAGCCTGCCCAGAAGGAGCAGGCGGAAGAGCTAATCAGCATTTCCTGCCCGAGAGAGAGGAGAACCCGACACATATGACAGCATCCCTGTCTGCGATTGATTTGAGGATGTATGTTCACAATGAGCCTTGACAGGCTGCTGAGACGGATTGCGTGAATGTCAAGGACTTAGAGATAGGCCTTGTTTCTGTAAACAACTTGTTCCAGGACACAGTGCCAATGGGAAGGGCTGCTGAGATCAGGGAATGAACACGAGTTTGAAGTATGAGCAAACTCAACACGAGAACAAGTAAAACACCAAGAACCCATTAAAATCAGACAAGTACATAACTCCTAGTGAAGAGTACCAGTTATTTCCTTTCCCTTAGTGCAGCCCTGTGATGCAGAACTTGGGTGTTTTGAGAGTGTTTTTCCACAGGTTCTATAGAACCCAGTGTATTTTCCATGATGCTCAGTTTCTAGATGGAGGAATTGGGGCATAGACAGCAGACCCACAATTGCAAAACTAGTCAGGGGCAGAAACAGGAGTAGGACCCATCTTTTACAAGTTCACAGAGCCACGATGAGACAGCATTAACACCAGCTTCTCCTATACTTTAGAGCTTGCATACACTGAAAGTTTGATCTTCATTCCTGTATTTTACTTTTTAACCCCTTTAGTATCAGTATAGAAATGAAATTGATATTTTTTTTTTCCAAAGGGAATAACTGGAATCTCTTGGGATAGGTAGAAAAATACTTAAGATATAAAAATCTCCTTCCTAGGTGAAAATCAAGTCATACAACGTGGCACAGAGGAAAGCAGCAAGGAGCATTTACAACTCCACACAGAAACCACAGAGGAGATCAAAGAAATCGTCCTGCTGGCTCAGAAAGACAGGGCAACTTGGCCCGCTTCACCTGATTGACATAGTGCCAAGGTCTGACAGCCAACAGCAGCTTCAGAGCATCATGCAAACCCTCTTAGAGACAACGTGGAGGTGTAAGAACTTGCAGCAAGGGGATCATCGTCACTGCCTGCCAGGTTAGAATGGTTACAGGGGAAAAGAAAAAGGATTTCTTCTTTGCCCTTCAGGAAAAAGGAGCCATGAACACCTCCCCTGGAGAGGCTTGCAAGGCACAGCCTCACAGGCGTGGCAAAAAGGGAACCTAATACATTTAGAACCATAGAATTGTCTAGGTTGGAAGGGACCTTTAAGATCATCTAGTCCAACCATCAACTAACTCTGATAAAAAAACATCACTAAACCATGTCTCTAGACAATTTCTCCAGACAATTTTGAATTTGACATGTATTTGAAAGCTCCCTCCTAGCAAAAGAAGGGAACAGAGGTTAACCAAATGAATAATAAAATTGGTAGAAGCAGCAGCATCTGAACACTGCAATGCACACTGCTGTTTATCCTTCAAAGTGGCCTTAAGAATGCAGTGTTACATTAAGATTCAGGCAGCACTGCCTGCTCCATAGTGCTGCCAGTGGGACAGGACCCTATTACCTGCCTGGCTCTGAAGCATAGAATAGTCACTGCAAGAGAGTTTGTTGATGTTGATATACAACAGTGTCTATCAGGAGAGCAACCACCACCCTTCCCTTCAATATTAGCATTCAAGGGCAACAAAAGCAGAGGCACTGAGGAGGTTTGTGGCGTGCCATCCACCCCTGGCAGAGACCATGTGTGCAGGAATGGCGCAGAGAGGAGTGAGACAGCCACCTTCCAAGAGGTACAGACTAACAAAACCCACCAGGCAGCTCATATTTAAGGGCACAATTCTAGACTCTTACTTTACTCCTTTTCCCACATCGTCTCTAGAGCAATACTAAAGCACGTGCAGGAACAATTTTGCCACACCATTTTCTTCCTTTAAAAATAGGTGCTAGATGTCAAAGTCTTCACTTCTTCCGGCTGCGTTCTTATGCAACTGCTCAAGCAATTTGTCTAGGGAGGGCGGCAGCTCATCTGTACACAGCGGCAGACAGCGCTGCTTGGAAGAAGAGCGTCAGCATTGCTGAACTAAATTTCAACAGTGATTTAAGGTAGGCCAGAACAACTAACAGCTTTCAGCCCCTCCTCTCTGACTTCAAAAAACATAGGAGTGAGTTGGCTGTTTGAAGATCTGGCCAATCATGGAAATTTTTTTAAATTTTCTTTTTTTTTTTTTAAAACAGTCAATGGACATAATAAATATCTTCTGGCACTAAACATCTCAACATAACATCCCATAAAGTTAGGGCAAAGTAAGGTCTGCTGATTCCCAAATTTAATGAACAAATGATACGTCACCATGACAAATCAGACCACAGCCATTCAAGGGCCCAGAAAGAAAATAACAGAAGCTTAAAGCTTCGGTTTGCTCTGAAACAGCATTTGAATGCAATACAGAACTACGCTGACGCCACTTGGTACATTTTAGGTTGCTGGGCGTTACACACCCATATATATTCTTATCCTGCAACCTGCCACACGTCTCCAGGTTTTGTCAGCCTCCACATGGAGCTACTGTGCCAGTCAAACAAAGGCAGGTCTTTGTTAGACCAAACGTCTCTACATCTACCTCACCACCTCAACTGCTCCTGAGATCCCTGTGTTACGCAGCTAGGCATGGCAGCAAGGTCTCCATCCGAGCGTCTTCAAGGAAAGCTACTATCTGCATCATCATGGCCTCAGTGATGTAAGGTGAAGAAGAAACAACCTAAACAAAAAGAAATGGAGGAAACTCAGGAGACAGCTGCCACACATAGAATATGCTCTTCTCATATGGGGAAAATAACATTATTCAAGAGCACTGATTCAAAAATTGAATAGTTATTTATTGTTCCAGAAGTACATTGCTCTTTTATACATATTTCATAAATGATACAGGATTTTACACATGTTCAGGTTTTGTTTTTTTTTTTTGTTTTTTAAAGAAGGACTTTTCTCCATGCTCCCTCCCTCATCCCAAACACACACCAAGGATTCAGCTACAGGATCGTGTTCATTTTTTTTTTTCCCTTTAAAACTCACCACACAAACAGGATAAAACAGATAAAAAATAATCACACAACGTAATTAAATTGAAAGACAGAGGAAAAGGGGAAGGGGGGGAAAAAAAAAAACCAACTTAGAAACATGCACCCATTCGGTCCAACATGCCATTGAGTGAGAAAAGGCAGCAATCCCAGTTGTGTTTTCACATCTGCAAGGCACCTGGCGTCTAGTTAATACTGATTTGTTTTTTTTCTTTCTTATTTTTTTTTTTTTTAAACATGGTTCTCCAAAAAACCCAGAAGCCTCTTTCCATGACACAGTGAGGAGTAGCAGTGAAACATCAAAAAAGCAGCCAGCCTTTCTATGTATAAAGCTTAGTGCCCTTCTCCCGCCTTCATCCTGTCTCCACAGTATTTATCAGCAGGATGCTAAAACAGACTGACCCGCTTTGAATGAAGAGATGTTTATCTGGTTAGAAATCAGCCAGTCTTGGCTAGAAGAGGGGGCAACGGGTTGACTTTCCTTCCTCTATTTCTTTTAGCTAAGAACAGAAGATGTCATTAGCCACTCCTATGAAATTCTGACCTGTGGGTGCAAAGTTCATTTAAAGCTACTTAAGTCAGGGAAAGTGCTAGAGAACTGCAGTAGTTCTGTGTCTTGCACTGTGTAAAAGCCCCGGGCTTTCAAAAAGCCTCTGGGGCAAGGAAAATGATTTGACCATATATGAGACTTTTTATCCCATTACACAAGCAGTCAAATATCAAGTTTAATTATTCCACATTGCAAAACTGTTCATTTAAGCAGGACTCACGATTCTGCAACAGTTTCATAATCCTTTAAACATTCATAATTTCATAGTCCAGGTGGCTATCAGATTTGGGGTAGGAAGAGGGGAATCTCCCTCCCTTAAGACTGAATATAAAAAAAACCTCTCATGCAATGCTGCCAGTGATTTCTAGAAGGAGCTCAAGGGCATTGGGACGCAAAATTTATATAGTTATTATGGAATAATCCAAAATATCAATTATCAAATGTCCAGAAGAAAACTCATTCCTTCTCTCACTTGGCTACAATCAATCTGTGCTACAAATAAGCAAAGGAGGAAGTCAGTGGAGCACATGGGGTGGGCTGGGAAAAGGAAGCTCACGGTTTTCCAGTAGAAAGCAGTCTTGTAGTAACTTTATAAAAGAGACCAGGTCTGATCAGAAGTGTGCGTGTTAATGGCTGTGGAGTGCAAGTTCTGATCACCAGCCATAGCTCCAGGTGGCTTGGATTCTTTGTTCTTTTTTTTTTTTTTTCTCCTTTTTTTTTTTTTTTGAGAGAGAAAGAGAGATCTGAATCAGGTAAAGGAAAATTAAAAAAGCTAAGCAGGCCGCTGGTGTCTTATCAAGAGGCAGACCCTGCAAAGCTGGAAGAAGACACCCCTACACCCCAGCATTACATTCTTTTCATGAACCCCCCAATCCTGTATTTGTACACAATTGCCATTCAGACGGTTTTTAAAGGTGACTATTTGCCAAGCCCTTTTGAGAACTAACATTCCACAATGTCCCATCTTCAGATTTAAGAGATGCCCCCCCCTACAGTCCTTTGTCTTGATTAAAGGTAAAAACCCTCCACCCCCACACCACCTCCCAGCTTCCACCTGCAATGCTTTTATTAAAAAGGCAAGAGCTATGAACAGGTTTTTTGCCGGGGTTCAGAACTTCTTTGCTGATCAGTCCTTTTCATCAATTTGCTGGATGGGCAGGTGAACCTGCAGCGGGTCTCGAAGCCTCTTAAGGTCCAATTCTGCCTAAAAGTAAAAGAAACATTATAAAGAACAAGCTCTCAATACACCTTCATCCAATACCATTCCTCTTTACTGTATGGAAAGCTTTTCCGTATTTCCTTGTTTTTCCTGTCCAGAAGGGAAATGTTCAAAAAGGCAGTCACAAGCTCATATTTGGGAAAAATCATTCTCAGCACTTACTGAAAGACGTTTGCTCTGTACTTCTCTAAACTCGTCTACATGCAGACACTTAAAAGGAACATAGTAGGGAAGACTTGATGCCCATAAACTCACTGGAACCTTTTTTTTTTTAAACAAACAAACCAACCAACCAACCAAAACCAACAAAGAACCACAAAACACCAAACAACTAGATAAATGGGAATGGTTGATTCTAGAAGAAAAGCTCCAAGAAAACACAGCTACCCAAGGGTACAGTAGTCAACACGGCATGAGAAAACCCAGAGCTCTTTCTGGGTTTTCTCATGAAGCCAAGAGAGCCTAGCCCTGACCTCCCTCTACTCCTCGCGCAGCTCCTTCTCCAAGACAGGGGGAAAACACATCTTGCCCTGGATATCCTACACTGTCATTTCCAGAGCCTAGAAATAAACAGAGAATGATACGGAGCAGTGAAAAAAAATGTGGTAGCTCTGCTTTTTCTGCTTATGCCATCCCTCTTCAGAAATGCTCTCAGAAACACGAGGAAAGATCACTGCCTGACTCCTTTGCTGAACAAATCCTGCAGTGTGGACAGTCTGCCAAAGACGTCCATCTCCAGAATATGAGAAATCTGCCCCCATTGCCTCTAACAATACAGCTAATTTTTTTGAAAATTATTTTCCAGGACTGCAACCCAGTGCACTGAGGTGCTATGTCAGGAAGATATGAACTGAATGGATGCAAGTCTTCATTTCTCACTAAATCCATCTGGTGTGTAGGAGCTGAGAAGAAAGGAAATCTTGAATTAGGCTCCTCTGAGGCATGAAGTGCCTGAAGCAACTCAAGATTTGCCAGCAGTTTCTAAATGGCCCTTACAGATAGATACAGGCAACCATTTTGCGTTGATTTACACATCCAGCAGTTCTATTCCGGGGCATATCAAAACCAATTCAGTGATTGCGCTGGGGCTGTGACAAGAAAATGGGCTGAAAACTTAAGATACATCCATTCTTATTTGAGGTGCATCTAATAATAGCAGCTAAGAACTAGCAAGCAGTAATTTCTTTGTCTTATTTCTGGAAAAATTCTTGTTACCTGAGCAATTGCATCCTTGAGTTGATTGTATTTCTCTAAATCAAATCGTGTCTTTTTGGCTCCTTTATGGAAAAATAATAAGTACTGTCTGTCTCTGGCATCTGGATAAACATATTCCTAAAAAGAAAAAAAAGAGAGAAGATAGGAACAAAGCCACAACAGAATGCAACACAGGATACCATTAGCACAGTATGTAACAGATGTGTTTTGGGAGGATGACTAGTTTCCGTCTGTGAAGGCACAAGACCAGACAGCACTGTCTGAGCTCACCCAGTGTGGTGGTGTGACCCCAGCCGGTAGCTAAGCCCCCACCCAGTCAGTCCCCCACAGCCGGATGGGGGAAGAGAATCAAAAGGGAAAAACCCAAGAAAAACTTGAGAATCGAGATAAAGATAGCTTAATAAGAGAAGAAAAAATCCCACAGGAGTGATGCAAAAGCAACCACTCACCACCTCCCACCAGCAGACCAATGCCCAGCCAGTCTCCGAGCAACAGCTACTTTGGAGAAACTTCTCCCCAGTTTATTGCTGAACATGAAGATGTATAGTATGGCATATCTCTTTGGTCAGCTCAGGCCAGTTGTGCCAGCTGTGTCCCCTCACAACACAACACCCACCCTCAGCCTGTTCCCGGGGGGAGCCGGGGGCGGGGAAAGCAACGACAAAGAGAAAATATCTTGATACTGTTCAGTCATAGCAAAAACATTGGTGTGTTTTTGTGGTCACAAATCCAAAACACGCACCATACCCAGCTGCTAAGAAGAACATTGACTCCATCCCAGCCAGACCCAGTAGAGTCAGGCATTTGCTTCTTTAGCAGTATGTTACACTCCGGCAGTGAGTTACCATCACCTTCCCTCCCCTCCCCAATGTGTGAATCCTTCCATCCAGGGAGAACAAAACCTAACACATTTCAGAGTTCCAATGCTGACAAGTTTGTGGGGAGAAAGGGAGAAAAAGCTATAAATACCAGAATAAGACTTTGTAAGATGGCCCTTAATCTCTTTTTCTTAAGGTCATAAACATGCAATAGCTAATATTAATGAAGCTATGCAAGCGATAACAAGAACCCAATACCACAGGTTTTGTCAGGGATACTCTACTGCAAGAAGTCACAGCTTTTTAGAGTGTGCAGAGCTGTTCACACCAAATCCCACACAGCCTCTACAAAGCACAGGTCTGCCTCTGCTGAAGTTAACTCTCCCTTGCAGTGGAACATCACATAACCTGTGCGTCTGATATGCGTCCAATGATCAGGGCTGTCAGGTGGAGAAAAGCTGCATCCAGAATCAAGCCAACCCTGAAACACTGAGATTTTAAGGTCTGGCAGAAGAGGTACTAGTTGATACAGATGACAATTAAAACATCAAATCTGAGTTCAAACGTGGCAGAAGTTCCAACTGCACTTGGCAAAAGCTATGGGAGCACATGCGTCTACAGCCCCTGAAATGATGCAGCTGAAAGACCCTTGGGACACCACACTGGAACACCTGCAGCATCTGTTCCGATGGTCTTCTGACAGCAGAGACTCTTTGAGCCCTCTCTCCCTCATTATTTAGGTGGGATTATGAAGTTTAAACGGGAGTGATGAGACAAACCATGTACTAGAAACTCACACAGAGTCTGTCACAACTACAAGGATCCAGAAAAGGATCTTTCATCTGGATGCGAGGCCAGATCCATGAAACACCTACACAAAAGCATTTCCAACATGATTCCTGAGAGTTTGTCTCTTTAAAAAGAGATGCTTATGAGTATCTAAAGGGTGGTTTGAGGAAGGATGGAGCCAGACTCTTTTCAGTGGTTCCAGTGACAGGACGAGGGGAAACAGGCACAAGCTGGAACATGGGAAGTTCCACTCAAATATGAGGAAGAACTTCTTTCCGGTGAGGGTGCCAGAGCTGCCCAGGGAGGTGGTGGAGTCCCCTTCTCTAGGGATCTTCAAGACCTGCCTGGATGCCATCCTGAGTGATGTGCTCTGGGCAATCCTGCTTTAGCAGGGGAGTTGGACTAGATCTCTAGAAGGTCCCTTCCAACTCCAACAATTCCATGATTCCATGAAAAAGGCCAGCATCTCATGTCAGAATGTGTTTTTCCTTGGAACTCAGAAGGTACCTCATGTACCCATAGTTAATTTGGGCTGATAAATCACAGCACTTGGAGGCCTCTGGTGCAAGTCAATGTGTGTGTGGATGCGGGTGCAGAAACCATTACCTGTCAGTAGCTGAACCTGTATAGCTAAAGCAGTCAATCACAGAAGATACATAAGCGTTTATGGTAAGACGACCAGGAAAACAGCAATGACCACCACCAGAAGACCCCCATAATCACAGACCACCATCCTGGACAGCACAAATTAAATCAAGTGGCATCTAGATTCTGAAAGGATAAGGAAGGGGCAAAGAGACTTCAAACAGGCACAATTTTCCTATTTTTCTACAGAGTAGGGCTCAAAACAAGTCTTCTACTGAAGTGTCAATGTCAGCACAACAAGTCCTACCTGGCGAGTCATTACGAAATAAGCGTACATTGCCATGGCACTACCATAGGTGATGAAATAGGTGACTGGTTCCATAATGTCCCAAGAATACTCCCACCAGGTGAGGCGGGCCAAAATCCCAAACTGAGTGGCCATGTAAGCCAGGCCTCCCCACAACACCAAGGTTGTCCTCTTCTCTGCTTTCCTGCTGAGCTCCATCCTTACCTGCAGGAGACAGAAGTACACACCTTATATTCTCGAAAATAATATGTTAACATAATTAAGAGATACGTAAAAATAACACCTTGTATTTATATTAAATCCTAAGTTCTTTGAGACATATGATTTGAGTCTAGGTTATGCAGGCAAATCCAGACGCCTTTTCTATCAGTATCTTGCCATCAAATATATTTTACTCTGAGCACGCTCTGGATACCTTGCAAAGCTGCTTATTTCTCTGTGTTCAGAAATGTTCTGTTGCATCAGTCCCAGTCTTTATTTACTACCAAGTTCATTTCCAATTATATAAAGCAAGGAAACAAAATACTTCCATAGAAACCAGAAACAGACATGGTTTGGTATACACTTACTGCATCTTCTGCTTCAGTGATCTTAAAACTATTTGAAGCATGCCAGGGACCTAATTAAAACCCTGAAATAAATTACAGCTGCGTTTGGAGGATAAGTAAAATATGATGAGAAACGTCTCACTTTTTCTAGTGGTGCTAGTTGCTCCTTCAATTCCTCTAGTCTTCCTATCAGCTCCTTCTCTTTGTTCAGCTGGTGCTCCTCAATGCACAAGGCGGTGTACAACTGCTGAACCAATGTCTTGACATCATTCAGCGTCGTTGCATTTTCATGGCTTAAGAGCTCTAGGAAAAAAAAAGAGACTGCTTTATATGCATTTATCCATAGGACGTCTCATATACTCTTCAGAAACTGCTATTAGTCTACACAGGAAACGCATGAAACTATCTTTTCAACAAAGAAGCCTTTGGAAGAGCTCCAGCACTCTAAGACAATACAATTTCTTCCAAAGAAAACCAGGTTTTATTATCGGATATTCCTAAAATTTGGTAAGAACAACGAAAAGACATACATACTATTAGCTTGCCCGATTATCAACAGCTACTTTCGATCCATATTTATACACAAGACTTAACAAAGACAAATAAACAACTAAACTGGTATGATGCATCACACCAGCTGTCAAAAAACAGCTAGAATTCAGACCATCAGTAACCACCGTTATTGATGATGGTGGCCAAAGATCTTGGGCTAGTGACCCCAGAACATGCAGTCTTATGGTAATCATTTTGAATACCAATGCCAGGAATTGTTTCTCTGTTTCCCCATGCTGTGATGCCTACAGGACAACGAAATTCTCCCTCACAGTATTCAAATAAAGACAGTAACAGGGCCACTAACTGGAACTGACTTTATTCCTGCATTTCAACACAAAAAGGATTCCTAAAGGAAATCAACTTGTGAAGGAGTTGTGACTCCTTAGGTTATCTTCTCAAAATATGATTTTATCAACATAGAAAACAAAACTGACATGGAAAAGCTGCAGCAACCCATCTAGACTTGGCCTGCAACTCTCTGAATGAGCAACAAGTGAAAGAGTTTAGATTCATAAAAAGCTCTGGATAACTGAAGTTTTAACGCTAGCAGCTCAGGGGAAAGAAGTGCCTCAGATGTCTGTGCCAAGGCACACAAAGCACACGATATTCCCCTCCCAGCTAAAGGGCTACTTTCTCTTCCCACCCCCACCCCCCCCCGGCCCCGAAGGAAAAAAACCCATGTGTTCCTACAGAAGTGACCATCAAAAAGTACTTAAGATTATAGCATTCTGGCACTTACATTTCAAAATACACAGGGCAATTTTGTGAAAATGGAAAAAGCAATGGCTGCAAAGTCTAACAGAACTAATCTCAATGCCTATTTATGGGCACATTCATTTTAATACAAGCTAACTATAGAAATCTCCTTGGCAAATGAATCAGAGGCAGCATTTCATGTAACCTAGGTGATCCCGGAGCTCACGTACCAGCGCACAAAGGGTATATCACACAAGCGAACTAACCAAAACCACACCGACTCACTGGCACAGACATTGTTCTCCCAAACATTAGGTAAGTGGAACGTATGGATTGCCTTACCTTGGGACACCAATTTCTCTAGTGCAGAAACAGACACCGTATTTGCATTCTCATTTAGTTGTATTAAAAATTACAGCCTAGACCAGCTAGCCTTGATACCATCATATGCTCTCAGGGGCTAACAGTTGGAAGAGATAACTTGTTAAAATACTCACTCCACTTCTCTGTCTTATAATGTCTTAGAAGTGTGTGAAAACGCCCCATTCAGGACACAAAGCAGGGCAAGAGAGCAGAGAATAACTCGTGTGTGTGTGAAATATCCAGTGATTTAGATACCCAGTCTTAATGGAGAGTTTTCCGTCAAGGTGCTCTTAAGGAGATTTGAAAAAACACATTTCTAGTGGAGGTCAGTCTAATCCACAGATCGGGAAGAAACAACATCTCACCCAATGTCGCACTCCCAGTTCCAGAGACTCCTGCACGCTACGGACACAAGTGGCTGCACAAAGTTCCCTGAGTCAGATTTATTTTTTTACTTTTTTTTTTTTTTAAATATTGTAAACAGTAAAAAGCTAGAATACATTTTTATTATTTTCATTGCAAAAATGTCCATGGAAGCTAACTACATCTACAGAGGAAGACGGCATGTATCAGCAGATTTCCTAGAAGTCATCCACCCAGGGTAGTCTGACCCAAAAGATACGGTCAGCCTCCTGATTTTTGATAGACCAACTTCCTTTATCATGTTGACTTATTCAGGCTTCCCAAGATGGTAAAAGGAACGTTAACAGTTCCCTCACAGCTTTTACCTTATGAATGATTTTGTTAATTATCTACTGCTTGATGAGAGGCATAAAAGAGGAAGGCCCAAACACCAGGGAAAACATCCAGATAAATAGGGGAAGGCGTTTCCACCATCTAACCTCAACTGGACATGCAAGTCAAGTTATAGATCCTTACTAATTTGTTTGTCTACAAGGCTAAAAATTCCTTTCAGAAAAATACTGCTTGCAAACTTCATGTCATTGCCCACAGCAATAACAGAACAATAAGGTAGACAAAAATCCCCCACTATCTGTGAGCCAAGCAACAAGCAGAGAAACATTTCCAAAACTGGTCCTTTTGTTTAATTTCTCAGAGGTAAGTATAGGCACGTGAGAAGTTGGTGCTTTTTATACTGTACTCCTTGAAAATGAGTTAAATTAATTTTTTTCCGCAATTACTGAAAAGTAATCAGAAAAATTTATAAATTAAAAGAAATTACATTTATTTTTTTCTTTCATGGTGGGTACTGGCTTTAAGCATAATGAATATTTGCTTTTCATCATGAATGACTATGATTACTTGGATATCACTAAATTATACTCCAAGGGCAGGATTAGAAACTGCAAGGTTTCCTGTAGAAATAACACTTCATGTGCTTGTACAAGTTAATAAAGCATCCTGCAATTAAACAGGGAACTGAATATTGAAATTTATTACTGACATTTACCAGAACCTGGCTGGTTTACCTCTCTTTGGTGGTCTAACATGATATGTGACATCATTAATGATCAGTTTGAAGTCATCCAGCAGAAGCAAATCTATGCCCGTGGAGGAGGCGACACGCGTGCCATCTGCAAGGCAAACACAGAGGACTCATTAAACAGTAGAAACAAGTACCTAAACATACCATGGCTAAGCAAGTTGTAATGCCATCTCAAATCCAGCTGTTGGACTTACACGTTTTCCCACAGACAATACTCTTTGTCAAGACAGATCCATAGACTGGGAAACCTTAACATGGCAAATACTAGCTGAACTACGTATGCAGCTGCTTTTCTAAATTTGTGATATTTTGGGTCATCTTATAAAAAGCAGTTCACATCATCCCACACAGTTTGAATATTTTACTATGTTTTCCAATACAATCCACTTACGTGGCCTTCATCTCTCCCCACTGGCATTAGAAATGATTATTTTAATCTCTGGTATCGGACAGCTTTGACATCACTAACCTCGCAAACACCTCCCTCTCAGGCCAACACTTTTTAAGGAAATATCTGCTTTGATGGCACTTTCATAAGACATCCTCATGATGTTTCAGAGCTTTGGTGGCTAGCAAACACGTAGCAACTAAGCAAAACATAGCAAAATATGACATTACGTGAAAGATGACTGAGTTTTCCTAGCTAAGCAAGATACTGTTTCACTTGTACTACCTATTACACCCAATTACTTACGAATTGATTAGAATATTTACATAGGTCCAATTTACATGTGTCTTTCATACTAAATAGTAGGAAACTCACCAAAACCATAGACGTTAGTCCTAATGGAGGTAAGCTAAACATTATGAATGTTTTCCACCTCCTCCCCTCTACACTCAGATTTCCTTGGCAGACCTGACTGCCTCCCCCTGACAGGGACAGCTCACAATAGTCTTACTCTAGGAATGGCATCTCTACCTTCTACTTTCTCAGGAACATCCCAGAACTCGCACCATAACGAGCTTTTACTTAAAAAGCAAAAGGCTGGATGAAAATAGCTGGCAAGCGAGTAAATCAATTAGTTTGTAAACAATGGTACCTGCTGAATAGATTGCGACCCGATCAATTCCTCGGTCCTCTGCTTGCAGCTGTTGTAAGAACACACCAACAGAGTCCGAGATGGGTTTAAGCGTGAACTGGCAACGTTCACGTCGGGATGGAAGATTCACAGAAATCACAGGTAACCCGTTTTGGTAAACCACTGTCACTTCTACAAAGACGACAAAAATGCAAGTTTATCATTAAAAATTAACGTATCTTCTCATAGTAGTTCTGTATTCGTCCCATGGAGGAAAAGATAAACATGGTTACAAGCTGAACATGAAAGAGACTTTAAATCTTTGGTTCATCTTTTATCAAGAGATGTGCCCGTCAAAGAAAAACGGAGAGATGACAGAGGTTTTCACTCCCATTAGCTTGGCAGTATCTGCTAAATTTTCTGTACGTTGTGGAAAAGTAGAAGACATTTAGTCTAAGCACAATCACATTTATACCAAAGGCACCATGATATCTAAAAGCTGCAACACGGCATCACAGTATGTTTTGATTAGTTTTGAGAATCAAAGTATTTTGGACGAAAGAAGACAAAACACTGTACAATTTATCAGGATTTATAGCCCGTAAGACAAAGGCAGACTGTGTATATTAGGAAACATCAAGGAAGGACCTACTTCAAACCCTTTTATTCTTGTTTAGTTCTGGTTTCCTCCTCTTTGTCCTAAGACAACAAATATTTAAGAGAGTAGTCAGGAGTATGAGGTTGTAGGAACGGTGCTCCGAGTTTAAGCTTCAAGGTCATTTCATCTAAAATTCATGGGATCGACACACTTTGTACTTCAGAAGACAGACATTACTATTTAGGTGTAGGTAAAACATTTCCCATTTCTTTAGTGCTGTCAGGAGCTTTTTCAAGAGCATTCTTAAGGATTTCAGTGCACCTCTCTAAAATTTATAGTAGTGACCTGTACAAACTGGAAGCTAGTTATTATTTTCCTGCCAAAAAGACAGCCCACACTGTGTGCTTCAAGATATCCATACACAGAAAAAAAGTTAAGAGTTCATATTCCCTAAGCCCTCTACTGAGTCACAAACAGTCAGAATTTTCCCAAAGTGCAGGAGTTGCTAAGATATAGCAGCATACCTAAAAATGATTCACTTTGGAATGCTACATATTTTTCTTATGTAAAAATGTAAGGTCTTTTTCATTGCACAGAGCATTTGCCGTGTCTCAAGTCACACCCACCCACGCTGCATCTGGCTTGGTATTCCCACCTGTTGTAGCTTTGGCCAACGCTGTGAACCACACCATCGACTTAAACTCCTCTAACTCACGTATTGACACGCCAAGTCAATTTAAGCAGCTAACATCAAAACTAGCTGGGGTCAAAGAAGTCAACACAAGTAGAAATAGAAGCAATTTTAACTACCGAAGGAAACTATTTCTCAGCATGCCACTGTTCAGAAAGTTTTGCCACCAATGGACTCTATACCTCTCCCTTCAGTGATTTGCTGCCAGATGATGAATTTGTTTATCCCAAGATCATTCGCATATTAGGACAAGTCTCGGGGCAACATGCCTTCCTGAAAAGGGAAGCTGTTGAGAAAGGATGCGCCAAGCACACTTTTATAAAGCCGGAAGAGTTCTCTTGGCCTTTTCAGTTTACTGTCACATGCTTTTGTGGATTGAATCAAGCATACAAATGTTTTTTTCCCCCTCTTCCAGGGGATTGCTATCCAGTGCTGACAAAGAGGTCCTCACATCATGTTTACAGACTAGGTGGAAGTGACCAAGTATGGACATCTAAAATGACTACAGCATCCCAAAATGCCCCAGTATTTGAAAGCCTATAAATGCCTCTTCTCAAGACTCAGACTCCTGACAGGATTTTAGTAGCTTTAGTGTTTCAAAGCTTAATGCTCAGAGACAACAGTCAGATATTTACTGAAAAAAAAATAAACTGCCAATTTATTTGGACAGTTAGACAGAATTTCAACCTCCTTATCAGCAGCTGTTATGACACCAGCTTTCAGATTTTTACATTCTTTCACTCAAGTATTTTAGCAAGAGACTGGTAAGAATCAGATTAGCGTTAGCTACGCTTGTGATAGCAGGCTCCGATGGAATGATCAACATGTTTTAGAAGCTTAAAATAGCCCCTTAAGTATTGAATTCTGTGGTTCTGTGAGCAGCATATACAACATGAACTTGTGTACTGTCTACATAACCACAAATCATGAAAAACATTATTTAAAATAAAGATTTAAAATACCTTGATTATACAGGCAGCAAGCCAGTTTATTGTAGAGCGGAATAGATAACAACGTTTCCACCAACACTGTTCTGCGTATCCCCGTTGGTACAACACAACCACCGCAGCTCTGTGGAGGAAGTGCCCACCAGCACCAGCCCTGCCACATTTTAATCCTCCACTGACCAGAGAGAGACCACAGTGATAAATGCAGTAGGTGACACTGCGCCAAGAGTCATCAGCACTGGTAGCACGCACAAAAGCTTGCTCAAAGGTTTCTAGCTTAGGTGAAGTGCTAAAGAAGTGCAAATTATTTCTTTTCGAGGACAGGCTCAGTAAAGTCTGGAATTACAGCTGCTTTACGTTTTCCTTACAAAAAGCTTGTAAAAGTAATTTTCTAGCCTAGTTCACTGGTGGGGAAAGTCCATAATTCCAGTTTGATCCTCTCATCACCTCCCACACAAGTAATGTCTGGTCAGATTTTTACTGCATTGGAGAGGGAAGAGCTCAGAGGCAAATAAAAAAAAAAGAAAAAAATCTGAAGGACATGCCAGTAACACAAACCTAAGAGACAGCTCCAGTCAAAGTTATTAACAAGACAGTGCGATACAGCTGTCTGCCTTGCTCTCCTCCGCTCTGACAGCCCTGTGCATTGCCTGCACGAAGGCACCTGCAAGTTAAGTGGACAAAAGCATTTTGGCATTTTACTAATTATAGAGCTAAAATTATGACTAATCTTCACTAATTAAATTTTAAGCCAGTGTTTAAATACACGGGACAAGTAAAAGAAAGTAATAGTATGCAACAGTATTTTACTTACATTTACAGGCACCTACAACGTGGCCAAGGATGCTGCTAAATAAGACGATGGAGGTTTTCAAAGCTTTACACTCCACGTTAAGCGTGAAGTTGCTTTGAGGTATGAATTGCATAAAAGCACCACAAAGTTTTGACTCAACCCTATGTGCACCAGTAACAGGTCATTAGTGTTTCTTTAAAGATTTCTGTTCTTGAATAAGAACAACTTAAAGCAATACATTAGGCCAAAACAAGGTACAGTAAAATAAGGGTGTAGCCAAAGAAGTCAGTGTTGAACATTTACTGCTGGTAAAGGTGAAGGTATTGGAAGAAATAACAAGAGAAATACTCAAGCACAATATGAGGAGAGGTAAAAATCTACAATCTATGTAAGCTACACACTTACATTATCCTCTCAACCTTACATTTGTCCTCTACGCTTCTGCCTATTTAAGCCTTCACGTTTTTATTTTGAGTTCTTCACAGCAGTCATGTTCTCTCTGTGTTTGCACACACTTGCTATCCCGGCAGGGGAAGCAAATGTGCCAGAACCCTTTACTTTATTAGCTTTGAGGCTGTATTAACAAGCCTTAACAGGGAGAGGACCCACTAACTGCCTGTGTCAGTCAGCGTAAGTGCTCTAGTCTTTGTGCATGACGTGCAGATGTTAAGCAGGCAGTGATCTCAAAGCTGCTTGTTTCCTCTTCGCATTCTAGCATAACTGAGATTTCTAAAGTTCCACTAGGGCATTCTATTGCTTTATGTTATGACAACCTTATTAAAAAAGCTTAATGTCTGAGCTGTTCCAGAGTTTAAATAAAGGAATAAAACTGCCTTGGCTTCAGAACTTATTCTCTGCAGCAAACAGTACTTTCAACTGATTGAGCAAGTGGCTGGTATGAACTGCACTGTCATTACATAAAGTTAACAGGGCACAGGGTACGCTGAAAGGCAGGCATCACACAGGCCCCTCACGGCCACATCAGGAAAAAGTCTGGCAAAAAAAAAATTGGACGTTTGCATGCAATCTTTCTTTCTAAGGTCTGTCTGAATTTTTAAGGACAGTTATTAGAAAAGTCGAGCATTTCCTTAATTTATCTTGACTCACTTTGTTCTCTGTCACTTCCTTAGTTCAGAACTGGATTACCTTCTAGCCAAAAAAAAGCCTCAACCAGAAAAGGGGTCAGCGAACATGATTTAAGTTAGTGAAGTCAGAAGTGAGCCAAGAGTTTTCTCCGTGTCGGTACTCACCATCAGAGGGCACTACTGTACTGCAATAGACCACTCTCACACTCTGCCAAGGAGAAAGCCTCTGATGCACCTAGAAAATACAAGCACAGCAAAAAGGACAAATGTTCAGTGCCGCTGAACAGTCTGGCAGAATCGCACCCCAGTGCCACCTCCTGTCCCCCCCTCTCGCCATCACCTACCCCCAATGCCTGTGCTAGGCATTTCCTCCCATCCGCTGCAGGGGTAACCACAAACCAGGAGCGCCTGTCAAGAACAGCCTCTTCTCTTACCATCTGCCACCCAGTAGGGTTTCCCCCCTCAGCCAAGTTCACCTCTACACACCTCACTCTCAACGTACATAGTTTAAAGTAAGAATGTATACCGGAACAGCTGTGATTTCTTTTTTTCCTTAATGTAAAAGTGTATTTTTAAAGCCACATTGAGTTAATCAGTTTTAAGAAATCAGTATTGATTACTACACAGACATGGAAAGTACAAATCACAGAAAACATCAGCCTTTAAAGGCTGTTTTTTTTTAAAAAAAAAAAAAGTTTTCGCATAACAGTGGGGAAGAGTTAGGGAATTGTGGATAAAGAGGTTCATTCTCGTAGGTTGTTTTCTCTGCTCACATGTACTTTTTTCCTTGCCTTACAGAGGAAAGCCAAAAACTCTAAGATACAAGTAGTAAACATGCCTGTTCGTAGAAGAACAAATTGCTCAAGATGAAAACAAGAATTGGGATACTGAGCTATACAAAAAAAAAAGTCTAATCAGAGAAGGAAGCTCATGAATAGTTCATATGTTCTGCAGCCTTTGCAAGGGACTAATGTGTTCATGAAAATCGAGAATCAGACTGATTTAAAGTCCATCTTCTAAACTAAGTTATACTAGTTATATACTAATCCTCCCCCCACACTGACGTTACAATACAAGCACAGAAGAACCCAATTTTTAAAAAGACCAGCTCTCATCTGACTAAGCTGGTATATATTTCAGTGACCAGCACTCAGATTTTTCAACAGTTGAAGTCCAATATGGGCCTTCCTATGGTCTGGGATTTTTTTGTTTGTTTGTTTGTTGATTTCTAAAATACAGCTGCCAAACCTGCACTTCTATAAAGGTACCTCACAGGTAGGTGATTTTTAAGTAAATTTCTAACAGAAGTTTGCAAACAAAACACAGGCTGTTGATTATTTCTCTGCCAAATTGTCCAGGCCTCCATATTTTGCTGGGTTGCTTTCAATAATCTACTTTAAACAGCTTTATCTGCCATTTCACTTTTCTTCTGAAGCCTGCTATGCAAATAGAGGATAGTTTCAACTACACGAGTCTTTCTTGAGAGCAGGACCTATGGCCCAGGCGGTCAGCGCATTGACAGCTCTGGAAAATCACTCTCATTTATGCTGTATTTACACTCCATTTTTCTCAGTCTTGAGAAATGAAATCAGTCAAGTCATTTTCTATTTTCCTCCTTGCAATTGCATTTCCAGCTTCCCACAGTCCGGTCAAACAGGCAACTAACAGCAAAAGAGAACTGGGCATTAAACAACTGTAACTGAACTGAAATGGGAAGTTGCATGTTTTGGCAAAAGTAACATTAAAAAAAAATCACCACACTCCTATGTGTTGGGAACCAAAGGGCAAATCCACCTTTTTACATTTGAAAATAGCAAGTTGTCTGGACTGACAAACACCCACATGTTACTACTGAACAACCAGGAACCCCTTCCCCCAAACAAAAACAGTTTTAGAAATCAAAAAACACCCAAGCGAAATGCAGATACAGCTTCACATCCTGGACAAATGAAGCTCTGCTGTCTTGGAATCACTACTGTATTATGAAAAAAGTCAGAAGCTTCAATGATCAGAAGCCGCACCACACGTAAGCAAGTTTTCAGAACCAAATTTGACCTAAGGAGATGAAGCCTCTATGGGAAGTTTAAAAAAAAAGACCTTTTCCTATTTGAAACCAACAACATTAATTTTAATCCTTCTAAAAACACAACAATAGGTGGGCAGAATTTATACAGTGAGACACAAAACCTACTTGTCAGAGAGTACTACACAAAGCACTGTTTATATACTTATTTTACCTGACACCACGGCAGAGCTGGCACCTTCAGAGACGTGCTTTACGCTGCTTTACTCTTTTCTTTTACATGTCATTAATCATCTATTTTTGAAATTCTGCACATCAAGAGCATGCCCTTCTATCAGATTTGCACAGCAGTCCAAAAATTTAGTAGCAGTTTTCAGAAAATCCTAAAACCTACTAAACCCAGTGTTATCCCATTACAAAATAGCTACATAACTGAAAGATATTATCAGCTAAGCATTTGCAAAGACTTTACCTTAAGGCCTGGAGTATTTGACAGGTATAAGCTAGCTCCAGAAGTTTCCTGCCCTCATACAACAGAGGCAAGAACAGAGGGGAAAAGGCAAAACAGGTTGAAAACCAGGGCATGTTAGGTGACTCATCAAAAAGATGAGGTGTCCCCGGATTTAACCTCTTCGACAATTCTTTCACCCCTATTCAGGTCTCTGAAGCAGCTCTGTTTCATTAACCCCACAGCAGTATGCTGCCATTATGTTTTTACAGAAAGAGACACTGGTTACACTACATGTATCTGTCACTTCTGCAGTCCTGAACTGCGCCTTGCAATACAGGCTGCTGTTAGAAATTCCGTATCTAAGAAAAGAGTCTCTACTGGTTAGGAAAAGAATAAAAAGGAACAAATGAACTCCAAGTCAGCAGAGACCTAAATGCCATCTCCCGTCATCCAAGGTTAGTGAGAGCTTAAGGAATCATCAATCATTTTTATTCCTGAAGGGTGGCTATAGTTTTAAAATTGAGATGGGTAGAAACGTCTGAACCCTTTATCACGCATCTGCAATTCAACAGTTCTAGACAGAAATGTGCCAGAAGGCTGAAGCTCGGGACTGAAGCAAGTGCAGGATGGAGGAGAGGAACTTGTTTCAAGCTTTGCTGACCAGATCTCACCACTGTTTGCCTGCAGACAGCTCACCACTTCAGCAACAAGATGCGGAATAACTACATCCAGGTTTCAGTTAAGACAGACTTGTCCCCCGCTTCAAAAATAAGCGGCATGTGGAGTATGAAAAGCACCAAAGCCAGACCACTGAAATCAGAAGCTTTAAACACCAGAATTACTTTCTGGGTCTCGAGAGAACAGATGCAGGAATTCACTTTTCGCATCCATTCGCTCCTGTCTTAGCTGCAGTAAGATGCATGTTAAGAGGCTTGGGTTACGCAGCAGCTTTGCTCCCAGAATGATTAAGGGAGCAAGAGGAAAATAAATAAATAAATCCCAGTCCTTTGTCTAAAACTAACGCTTCCTCCAGCCTTGTCTATACTGGACAATCCGAAGGTAAAAATAACAGCATCTCTATAGGTCCTAATGTAGCTATCTCAATTCTACGTGGGTGACAAAGTTAATCAAAGCCCTGCTGGAAAAAACAGCCTCTTAGCTACCAGCGAGCGCTCTCTGATGGGACAAAAGGGAACAATCTGGCAGAGCTACTGTTCTGCATTTTATGTAATTATCAATGATAGAAAGGTAACAATAACTTCGGGGCACCAAGTCTCCAAGCCCTAATTAAAATCAGAAAAGAAGTTGTCCAGAAAAAAACCCACACCTCAAGCATGGAAAAGGTGAATACATTAATCTAGAACACAGGTAAAACATGCTGCTCACTCACTACCTGGAATATCCTGTAGTTCTCAGTTTAAAAATTTCTTACCATTCGTGAAATCTTCAAGAGACACATTTACAAGTGCCACCTGCAACACTTATTTTATAATGTATGAAGGGACTCCTTTAAATGAGGCTGCCTTAAATCAGATGTGAAGCAGCTCACCTTTTCCAACAAGCAACAGCTATTTTCCTCTCCATTCCAACTCTCACAGCATGACAAGCTGAATGTCTTTCCTGGCTCCAGCACTGGTTATCCTAAAACCTTCTGGCCAGCATCTCAGTGACAAAAATTGCTGCAAGCTTCCCTGTGCAATCACAGTAACCCAAACCACCCACCCCAAAAGTGCCGAAGAGCTCCATTTATCGATTTTTTTCCCTCACTTCAGGGCTCCAGCTACTTCTGCTCCTGTACTCAGCCTTACATTTTGATCTCTCTGAAACGGTACTTCCATTGTAAGTCGCTGGATCCCCTTTTGTCCTCCCATTTTGCTTTCCCTCACACCAGCTGTGTTTAGTGAGCAGAGCAAAACCCTGTTCTGACCAAGAAATCTGCTGCCCAAGCTCCTCAACATGTAACTTATCAGAACCACTAATATTTTTGCACCAGTAGGTAAGCTTATATGTACTTAAATCCAGTAGAACTGTGGTGGATTGACTGTGACCAGCTGCTCTGTCCTCCTTCTCCTTAAGAGGAGGAAGGACGAAAGATGAAAAAGCTCATAGGTCAGGGAGATCACTCGCCAATCGCCATCACTGGCATAAAAATCTCCACTAGGGAAAAGGTTGATTTACAGCCAATTAATGTAGATAATAGCAAGAAAGAGATACGAATTGGCACACCTTCTCCCCCACCTGACCCCTTCATTGCCAACTCCTTCCCCTGCCTTGAGGGGTGCTGGGGAATAGCGGTTCCTTCTGGAAACATCCGCACTCCAGCCCATGGAGGACCCCACCTCCCTTCTTCCTCCCGCCTAACTGCTCACAGGGCTGTTCCTCACACTTTTTTCCTCATTCCTCTCCTTTTCCCAGCATTTTTCCCCTTTTTTTACCTCAGATTCCTCAAGGCACCACCACGGGGGCTGAGGGGCCAGGCTGTGCGTGGCTGTGGAACCGGCCTGAGGCAACCCTGGCCTCTCCTCACAGAGACCCCTTAGCCCCTGGGCACCCAACACTGCAACCTTTGCTTTAATTGTCGCTAAGTCCTTCTCTTACGAACCAACACATGACTCCAAGCACAGACAAGACCCTTCCAGTCCTCAGATGAAGAGGACACCTAAAGCAGTCCCTCATGTAGGGTCTGAGGACAGCATGGGGACAGGGAGAAGACGTGGGCCCTTAGGCCCATGATGGCAGTCAAGAGGGATCCTGCTGCTGCCAGCACCCAGGCACAGCCCTGCTAATTTCAGATGCCTTCCTTCAGCATCCTCAGAAACCTCCAAAGAGATAAAAACAGGCCAGTCTGGCATGGGAGATCTTTGCCTGCATCGCTCGCCCCCTTCTTTGCCACCTCCATTCTTTCGAGACATCTGGATACCTTGGTCTGCTTCTATGATTTCCCTTTGGAAAACAAAAGAAATCTCAGTCTTCTCCTGAAACTGAGACCAACTTTACCAGGGATCCAACTCGACAAATCAGTAACCTCGTATGGTAGATCTCCTCCAACCTTTCGCTATGGCCTCTGGATACGTTCGGACACTAAATATTACGTGAAGTATTTCATAGAATCATAGAATCATCTAGGTTGGAAGAGACCCTTGGGAGGGTCCAGCTTTGGAGTCCTCAACACAGAAAGGACATGGACCTGTTGGAACGGGTCCAGCAGAGGGCCACGAGGATGATCAGAGGGATGGAGCACCTCTCCTATGAAGACAGACTGAGAGAGCTGGGGTTGTTCAGCCTGGAGAAGAGAAGGCTCCGGGGAGACCTTATAACAGCCTATCAATACCTGAAGGGAGCCTACAGAAGAGCTGAAGAGGGACTCTTTGTCAGGAAGAGTGGTGACAGGACAAGGGGCAATGGTTTTAAATTGGAAGAGAAGAGATTTAGATTAGATATAAGGAAGAAATTCTTTACAGTGAGGGTGGTGAGGCACTGGAACAGGTTGCCCAGGGAAGTTGTGGATGCCCCATCCCTGGAAGTGTTCAAGGCCAGGCTGGATGGGGCTTTAAGCAACCTGCTCTAGTGAGAGGTGTCCCTGCCCATGGCAGGGGGGTTGGAACTAGATGATCTTTAAGGTCCTTTCCAACTCTAGCCATTCTATGATTCTATGATTCTATGATCATCGAGTCCAACATCTACCCTACTCTACAAAGTTCTCCCCTACACCATATCCCCCAACACCACATCTAATCGGCTCTTAAACACATCCAGGGATGGTGACTCAACCACCTCCCTGGGCAGCCTGTTCCAATGCCCGACCACTCTTTCTGTGAAAAATTCTTTCCTAATGTTCAGTCTAAACCTACCCTGTTGGAGCTTGAAGCCGTTCCCTCTCGTTCTGTCATTAGTTACCTGTGCGAAGAGACCAGCACCAACCTCTCTACAGTGTCCTTTCAAGTAGTTGTAGAGAGTTTCCTTTGAGGCACACTCCGTACTTCCTTTTGAGAGCCTGGTATGCAATAAAATAGCAAGGGCAGTGCTCGCACTGCACCGCTTGGCTGCCCTGTGGCAAATGGGCATGCAAAAACCCCAAAGGTTTGGCCAGAGAGAGGAGGGAACGTGGCATGGAGATCCCTTGTACCTGGGAGCCATAATCCCGCAGCCTGGCTGCAGGCCCACACACCAGCACCATTTTCTCCCCTGTTTCCAACAAGTCCAAACTGCTGCCTTTTATTTTTTAAAAACCATACAGCTCGTCTCCCAGGACCTGAGCGCTTGCCTGATTAAATCCCACTGTCTTGAACTCATTTTTCTTGCTCTTTTTGCCAGTACGCCCACTCGAGAGGTCAGATTTTGCCCCTAAAAGAACATTTCGCACTGGCTGCCTCCGTAGGGCAATGGTTCTGCGGATAAAGGTCAAGCAAATGAGAACCCATCTGAACTGCAGAGTGTTCCCTCTTTTTTTTTTTTTTTTTAATTTTTTTTTTGTTTTTGTTTTAAAATCAGGCTCAGGAGATGGACACAAAAAAGGCAATGCCAGTAAGATGTGGGAAGTGTTAATCTTTGCATGTGGAAGCACTTCGCAGGACCTACACGTTAGCAAATGGTCTTCATTTGCCACACTTCTTGTTCCTGCCTGAATTCTCTCTCCTTCCATCTTTAGTAAGTACAGAGCCTCATCACATCTGCTAGGAAAAGAACATAAACAGGGGGTGAGCTATAAATATTCCCTTCTCATCCTGCTTCCTTTGCCCATCTGCCTAAAGAGAAACAGGTAATCCACAGTGTCCAGGAAGAGGTGGGGGGAGGAGGAAGGAGATTCATTCTTTGCAGAAAAGGGGGAAAAAAAAAAAAAAAAAAAGAGAAAAAAAGGAGGTATGAAGTAACTGCCCACTGTTCTTTATTGTGCCTGGAAGAAAGGCGTTACTGCTGCTGTGGAGATGCTGCAACCATGAGTCTTGTAACAGGAACATTACTGCTTTTGATGGCTTCGATAGAGCCTCTTTGAGGCAAGAGAGGGAAAAGGAGGTAATGAAAAGGAAAAAGTTTAACAGGCACGTTAAGCACACTAGTCAAGCAGTCTCTACTGCTTTTAACGTCTGCTTCCCTTGCCACCATCCACCCTTTTCCCCTAAACAACAAACCAAAACCCCCAAACAAAACCTTCTCTCAGCCTATATTCTTAATTTTATTGCAAATGTCAACAACTCCCTGAGAATTACACTATTCCTCCTTTACTTGAAACATAGGATAGCCACGGTACACCAGACCACCGTGCTCTCTCTTTGACCTGAACTTCACACAGTCCTTCCTACCCGTACAGCGGGGCTAGAACCTCTCCCTCACAGTTTGTGATGCCAGATCACGGCTTCGCTATTAAAATATTTTTGCTTTACTGGAGTAGGATGGTTTGAATTCCATTTTTTTAATATAACCCTCATGGTTACTGGGGAAAAAAAAAAAAAGCTGAGAATTTTAATTCCCTTGTATTCTGAAGGCTCGAAACACAGAAACAAAACAAAATACCATGATGCATTTAAGGCTGTGTCAGCTTTGAAACCTGAGCACAAAGACAAGGCAGAGCTAAATTCCTTTCCCTAGTTTCCAGATTCATTACTTGAATCTTCCTGTACTGAAAAGGACAGTACCTCCTTTCTCGTATTAAAAGGGCTCCCAACCCTGGTTCAAAAAGCAGTGTGAAGGTTTTAGTGAATTTTGATCCCACTGATTTCAGGGTGCATGGTTTTGTCTCCCCTCAGCCACTCACAGCCGAAGGTTGTATAACCTTCTCTCTCTTTCTCTGGTATCAGATGGATTCCCCTCAGCAATTCCTGTTGCTTTGCTGTTTGGTTTTTACTGTTTGTTTTTCTGCCTCTAGCACTTATCAACCCCATTAGGCAATTCCTTTTTGTCTTTATTATAGCCAGTTTAAAAGAAGCCCCTCTTACCCCTCTTCTCCCACCTTGCTGTCATACTGCATGAAGAGGAAACAGCAGCCGACTGACACATCCCTGGCACGCACAACGTCAAGAATGAAACAACAAGCAGAGTTATGAAGTGAGATTTCCACAAGCACAAGGAAATTCCTTCTGCCTTGGTGCGTGCTGGGGAGCAGCCAACTCGCACTGGTTTTCCAGGGAAATAAACTCAGAAAGGAGGAAACCTTGCTTTCAGCTCTTGAAAAGAAACAGCAGGCTCTTGCAGACTTTGGAGTCGGCACCAGCGTACGTACAGCTTCAGAGAAGCCACATGCTTTTAAATATAGAGAGGTACAACATTCTGCAAGCCATGGCAGCCCAGTACATCCCAGTACTGGGGGAGTCCTACACCATCAATCCCCAGCTGATTTTCATGCAGAAAAGAAAAACACACTCAAAAAAATTCAGCTCTCCATCTAACCTTAACCGGGTTCATCAGCCCAAAAAGGGAACCAGTAGAGCAGAAACGTCAGTAACCTCTGCTGAGGTCACTCCTCTCTCCCAGATGATGAGCTTTACAGGGTAAGTTTGGAGACCCAATTAGCTTTAGGATTGAATTCTTTATGAGGCACTTAGTCGGGGAATTTTGCTAGAAGTGTCAGATAAATTTTACAGATACTCTGACATTCAGTTCAGGTCCTAAGACAAGAACCATAGGTTTGGTAAATGGCTATAAACACCTGTGGTCAATTAGCATTGGCCAGGTTTCTTCTGTAAGAACTACCAAAGCATAGGACATTCAACTCTGCATGCTTCATCTGCATTCAGTTTGCATCAGCTCACTACCAGGTGTGATTAGTGTGGTAAAAATCAATCCTTTTGCTAGTCCCACACACATCTTATCATGAAAAATCTTCCATTTGATTAAGAGTGGATGCCTGACATTTTTCCCCTAGATGTGCTATCTGCCATGAGGACTGGTACTGTGCAACTCTGACTTCTACATTACTTACAGTCCCTGGCAAGTTATTGTCATAGCAGAGCAACAGAAGAAAATGAAATAAATTCCAATAAAAATATATGAATATTTTTAAGCCATCAGAGACCACTGTTTCATTGTGCTACCAGACCACAGCTCAAGGAAGCTTATATGCAAATCTAATATCCCTATATGTTAATGTTTAATATCCTTTAGTTAATGATGTACCTTGTACCTGACTACATGATGTACCTTGCTCTCTACAACTCCCTGAAAGGAGGCTGTAGCCAGGGGGGGTCGGTCTCTTCTCCCAAGTCACAGGCAATGGGATAAGGGGAAATGGCCTCAAGTTGCACCAGGGGAGGTTCAGATTGGATAGTAGGAAAAATGTTGACACGGAAAGGGTTCTTAAGCCTTGGAATGGGCTGCCCAGGGAAGGGGTTGAGGCCCCATCCCTGGAGGTATTTAAAAGCCGGGTTGACATAGTGCTTAGAGACATGGTTTAGTGACGGGTTTTATCAGAGTTAGGTTGATGGTTGGACTAGATGATCTTAAAGGTCCCTTCCGACCTGGACGATTCTGTGATTCTATGGCTATTTCACAGGATGGTCTCCCACCTCCACCCTGAGAGAGGAAATGCGTAATGCTCACCTGTGGTGCGCCATAGGTATGTTCCTAGAGAAGACAACTCAGCAGAAGTTAAACACAAGCAAGAGGTAGTGCTCTGCAGAGGCAGATCTTGATTGACATACTAATGAAGTGCCGTAAGAACAGAAACACACTTATTTTGAACCCGATGTTTAAATAGCACATTAAATTCAATTTTGAGTGTTTCCTAGTTAGGCTTTCCTGAGCTCACCTGGCCTCTCTGTGAGCAGATAGGAAACTGGGGTTGACCCCTTCCGTACAGCACAAGGAACAAGCACATATGATACCCCATAGCATTCTGTGCATGATTTCAGAAACACAAACTTGGCAGTATTTCCCAAGCTCCTCAAGGCTGGCATGTTATAGTTCCAGCCTGGCCAGGGAACACACAGAAGAGCCACTTCGGTCTTGTTCCTCTGGAGAAGGCAAAAGCATTTATCACCTGTGGGACTGCTGCCCCAAACCCCCGTTCCCAACCTTGGCAGCCAGTGGGTCTGACTGGAACTCCAGTGCCTGCACCAACTACTTCATCATCACTCATCTCTGGGAAAATTCCTTATTTGAGACCCAGAAATCAAAAGGTTTTTATTTAATTGACCACTGATAAAGGAAATGACTGCAACAGCATCTCTTAGTAGCAGTCACTAACTCCTGCACTGAAAAATATAATTATACTTAAACACGTGAAAGCATGACAGAGACACTAACAGCTAAACAAAGTTTCAGGAAAGCTAATAATAAAAGTCAATCATTTCATCTGAGAGCCAGCACCATGCTCAGAGCAAGCTCGGTCACGTCCATCCCTCCTGCAGGCTGAGTGCGGTGGGACGAGGGGCTGAACCTCTGCTTCTCCCCATTAGGTGCCACCACAGAGCCTGAGGGCAGGTCCTCGTCAGCACCAATTAATTCTGTCACTTCCTGGACCTCCCTCCTCTGTCTTGCGGAAACTAGTTTTATGAGCACATGCACTATGCACAAACACACCTTTAGTTTGTATAATGATTAAGTCAATTCAATAGTTATCAAGTTATTGACTGTCAGCGTATGGGATAAACCAGGATTAGAAGGGAGCATTATGAAAGGAGTTCCTAAACAATTGGTTCTGTTTTGGGTTTCAGTTTAAAAAAAACTGTTTTCTACTAATTCTGTACCATCCAGATCAGAAGGATTGTGTCAGCAGCATTTTAATTGAAATTTTTCAGATTGTTTCAGCTCAAGTACTTTTGTTTTAAAGCTTTTCAACATTTTCTGTGTTTATACCTCTAACCATCTAAAAATTTTTCCCCCAGAAACTGTCGCAGCTTCATCCAAATAGTAAGACACGAGGAAGAGCAAACACAAAACAAATCAGTTCTCAACAGCCAGTCCTGAAAAGCTAATTTGAACTACTTGCCCAATTATAATCTGTAAAGCACACGTCGGGGATATGCGTGGTACAAAGGGGGCTGCAGTCCACACTTCTTTCCAGTATGAAAAGTGAGGCTTGATTCATATTAAGAGACTGAGAAGCCTTGGAAACAAACCATTAGAAAAATGACCGTTTTCCTAGTCATTAAGACCGTTTAAGAATCAACAGCCCTGGGAAGAGAGATTATCCTAGGAGAGGGGGATTTGGAATGGAAAGTAATGGGAGATCTTTGGCTAGGTCACTTCCTTAAAGCTTTTCCAAATCAATTAAATTGGGTTTAATATATTGTGATATGTGTTCAGTGGCCTAGAAGGCAGCAATTTGCAATTTGGCTCCGAATTATACAATCTGTCAGAGACACCTTTACAGTTTATATTTTCATTGACAGTCTCAGTTAGTTAATGAAAATTGAATCATTGTTCTCAGGAAAATTAAAAACACACATGAAACTGAGCAAAAAAAAACCTTCCCTGGAAAAAAATATGAAGGGACAGGCATCAAGGCAAGGACTTCAGAAGATTTCCTTTCAATCCGAGCAAGGAGGCTCAGCTCATGCAGAATAGGATATTTTCCACACTTCTTTTTTCCAAGAACCTTTTTAATGCTTTATCACTAGAGTAAACAGGCCTGGGAACCAGGACTTTCCCTTTCATCCAATGCTAATAATTACTTAAAGCTCTTTCAACCTTGAATCCCAGGTTTCTTCTCTACAGGGATAGTCTTAAGAGGCCAGAAAACCCCATCTGCCTTTCTGAGCGAGACCATCACCAATTACAAGTTGCCACAAGCCCCTGCTTACACCAAGGGGCTGCCACCATTACCTACTTCATAAAAAAAAAAAAAAAAATTAAAAAAAATGAAGTATTTAAACATTTAAAGTAACAGCCACAACAAAGAGATGAAGTAACAGTTTTACAGGCTAGAACTTAGTGTGTTAGCGGTCACTGGTTTGGAAACATTTGTAAGTGAAAAGTGTTCTATTTCTCATGGTAGATACAATTTGTTATTAACATATACAGCATATTTAATAATACAGAAACAAATTTGTCATACCAAGTCTGATCAGTAATAACTGCTGTTCTCCTCGTCTTCTCCCTTGCCTATTACAGGCAGGGAAGATGCATTAAATTTAAAGAGTTTGACAACATGACTCTTTGGATTACAAAAAGCTTACCAAATCTCCATCCTCCAGACCACTGAAAAATTCAGAAGCATCAGCTCCAGGACCACTGAACAACCACCACCCTTTTTTGTTTTGGAGGCTGGTTTTGTGAAAAACCTGTTGACAAGTTTTTAATAAAGGATGTTGCAGATGAGGGGACTTCTTCTGGGAGAGGGAGTTTTCCCACACGTGCTTATTATTCTTAACTCAGCTAATTTGAAACTCCTGCTTTGGAATTCTGCATCTTCCAGACAGAAAGTTCTTGCCTAAGGGATAAAGGGTGATTAAATACCTGGTTTCACCACAGGAGCAAGATCCCTAGGAAAGCATCCTGTCCAAATCGCTCCTCCTACCAAAGCGTCAGTTGTATATGTAATTTTCCTGGACTTGTATGGCAGCTTCTACGATGCTTAAACCCCCTGAACACCCCCCCCCCCCCCCGCCGAAATCACAGCAGGAAGTCAGAGCACTCCTCGTCCCTGCTGGCTGCGAGCCATGAGCATGCAAAGCCAACTCAGCTTCGCGCTGTGGTGCTGTTACTTCACTGATCGACGGTACAGATATCATTGGCATCGCAGTCCCTTGCTGCGTACCAGGAAGTTGGTATTAGCTGCAGGAGCCCCCGTGGACTTTTCTTTCGCTACCAAGTCACAAACAAGCCCCTGCAATTTTGTAAAGGTCCATCTTGTACTCTTTTGGGTAAAGGGAGATTTATAGCCAGGTGCTGTACGACTTGCCCCACTGACCCCCGTTTAAAAGAACCCAACGGGAGAATCAATACCTCTGACACTTGCTAGTCTTGGTGGTGGCTTACTTCTGGGCAAGAAAAACAAGTACGTGTAGACTTCCCATACGAGGAAGTTAGAAAGATAAACAGAAATAAAGCCTGCGTAGCCCAAAACAGATTTCAATAAGCTTTCCCACACCATTTTCAGCCCAGCAAGAGGCTTAAAATGCTCATTCTGATCTGGCTAGAGGTAACTCACGCAAGTGTCAGGCTCACCTTAACAGGGTGACACAAACTTCCTTTTATGTCCCAAACCTTCCTAGAATTGCATTTAAATGCAATCTATTTCCCTGCTTCCCTCCTCCCCCCCACGAGCCAGGATTTCTTTGATTCTCAATGTAATTAGGAGATAATTTTAACTCTGTCACTAGATTGATTGCACTGGTGCTTAACTGCGCTATTAAGCAAATCATTAGCTGACACGTGGTATCTTTTCCATCTGACAGAGCAATGCTCAACGTTAGCAGAGAAACAGCCAGCTCCGATCCTTAGACCGTACAGGCGTACGGCTGCAGCTGGGAAAGCACTGCTTGGGGAACCATACGCACTTTATCCTTAACAACGGAGGCAAGACAAGCAGCCATAACTTTAGTCCAACCTGCATCCACGGTGACCTGTAAAGGACAACACAACAGCTAGATGTTGGAACCATCACTGGGTAACTTCAACAGCACTGCTTACACATATGAGCTGTAACAGCTGAGCAGAAGACTATCAGTTTTCTGTACTTGGGCACCGACTGTACAAAGAGCCTTCCTACTTCATTTTTACAACCCTGAAGCCTGAAACTTCCTGTGGCATGTTCTAGCAAAAGGTATTACAGCCCATCTTTGAAAGGCTTCTTTATCTGTTTATCCACCTATTCCATCTGGTGATTCCTTCAAGGATCCTAAATTAAGTTAACAGTAAGAAATCATTTAACAAGTCCAAACACTGTGCCCAAATCAATCATCAGAGCATCAAGGAGTCATAAACAGGCAAGTTCAAAACAGCTGTTTTCTCCTCCTGGGAAAACCTTCTGTTCAAATACGAATTTGCATGGAGAAACCATTCGTCCAGTCTGTGACACCAAGGCCTTCTGCTGCAGCAGCCACAGCTACTGACTTTGCCAACTACCTGCTCAGCAGCTGCTTCAGCACCTCATTCTCTCCTTGCATTGTTTCTGAACCACAGAGTCTTCCTTCCTTGTCAGGGCGAGAATCAAAGGCCGTTACAAAGTCCGGATTTTGTAGCAGTGGATTTATAACCACAACAGCAAACATCTTGCAGTCTGGCCCATAACTGAACTGCATCTGAAATTATAATGTTATTTCTGAGCTATGAACCTTTCTTCAATCGGATCCCGTTTGCTCAGCTGAGCTTCCTCAAAATTCACATCTACTTTGCTGTGTATCAGATATCACCTAGTTATTTGGTTGGAGTCTCACTAGATACGTTGCAACCTCAGCCTGATGCTATCTAGAAAGAGCAGATGTGCAAGCCCCTGTTCCAAAGAAAGATGGGCCTGTGACGTTCTTGTCAATGGGAACCCAAGCTACACCAAACATGTGCACCCCCATAGCGTTTGTACAACAGCAGGGCTAACCAGCTTTCTGGCTTTACAAACCACCAGACTAAGTTTCTC
The DNA here is from genome assembly GCF_964106895.1 of Numenius arquata. Lineage (NCBI taxonomy): Eukaryota > Metazoa > Chordata > Aves > Charadriiformes > Scolopacidae > Numenius > Numenius arquata. The sequence goes on along the minus strand of NC_133585.1, from coordinate 19,536,188 downwards.
TTTAGCAGTGGCCCACACGAAGAGCTTGGAACCATCAGTTTGCTCAAGCAGACGCGTGTCCCCGATTAGCTGCCTTCTGTGCCAGTAACTGGCTTTGTCTGAACACCGGGAACGGTGAGAAAAAGCAAAAAGCTTGCTTGTAGTGAGGACTGAGATAATAATGGAGGTTTTAAACTGGTGTCAGTGCTTCCTCTTCACAGAAGGTATATTTCACAACAGCCATTTGGGTGACTAGCACCTTTTCTTTTCCTTTCTTATGTGCTATAGCACCTGGGAACAAGAGAAGTCTGATAGAGACCAAAGATATTCCATAGCCCTTAAAAGGAATCTCGCATGACAGAAATCACTGAAGTATTAGCACAATGAAGTATTGTGCTAATATTCAGTATTCGGTAGCACTGAAGTATTAGCACAACATAATATTTAACCACATTGCAAGAAAAAAATCCAAAGCCTCTCAGCAAGCTGATCATGGGAATCCTTTTTTTTCCCCTGCTTTTTGTCACAACAGCAGAGTTTACAACTCTGCTAACCTGGCACAGCTGGGGAACCAAATACAATTCCAGATAGGCTTTTAAAGGTCTCCTTTACTGACTTTAAAATACAACACAGACTGCCAGCACTTTGGGCATAGAGACCACAAAATGATAGCTTTTGATTCTTGGAGAAGTAAGGGGGGGGCAGTTAGTAGAACTTCCAGAGGACAGAATTTGGCCTGTTAAAGAGACTGGTTGACAGAATCCCTTGGGAGGTGACTCTGAAGGGCAAAGGGAGTCCAGGAAGGCTGAAGAGAAGGAAATCCTAAAGCCACGGGAGCTGGCTGTTCCCATGTGCCAGAAGATGAGCCAGCATGGAAGAATACCAGCCTGGATGAACAGAGAGCTTTGGCTGGAACTTCGGGGGGAAAAAGTGATTTTTATGACCTTTGGAAGAAGGGGCAGGCAGCTCAGGAGGACTACAAGGATGTTGTGAGGATATAGAGGGAGAAAATTAGAAGGGCCACAGCCCAACTAGAACTTAATCTGGCCACTGCCATAAAAGACAATAAAAAAAAAGTTTCTATAAATACATTAACAACAAAAGGAAGACTAAGGAGAATCTCCATCCTCTGTGGGATGGGGGGAACATAGTGACAAAGGATGAGGAAAAGGCTGAGGTACCCAATGACATCTTTGCCTCAGTCTTTAATAGTAAGACCGGTTATTCTCCGGATGCCCAGCCCCCTGAGATGGAAGACAGGGAGCTGAATGAAGCCCCCATAATCCAAGCGGAAATCTTTAGCAACGTGCTACACCACTTAGACACAAGTCTGTGGGGCCAGATGGGATCCACTCAAGGGCACTGAGGGAGCTGGCAGATGTGCTCACCAAGCCACTTTCCATCATTTACCAGCAGTCCTGGCAAACTGGGGAGGTCCCAGCTGACTGGCATCTAGCAAATGTGACGCCCATCCACAAGAAGGGCCCAAAGGATGATCCAGAGAACTACAGACCTGTCAGTCTGACCTCGGTGCCTGGGAAGGCCCTGGAACAGATCATCCTGAGTGCCATTATGAGGCACATGAAGAACACCCAGGCGATCAGGCACAGTCAGCACAGGTTAATAAGTCTGCAGAGGACACCAAGTTGGGTGGGAGTGTCAATCTGCTGGAGGGTAGAAAGGCTTTGTAGAGAGATCTGGACAGGCTGGATGGATGGGCCAAGGCCAATGGGATGAGGTTCAACAAGGCCAAGTGCCAGGTCCTGCCCTTGGGTCACACCAACCCCCTGCAGCGCTCCAGGCTTGGGGCAGAGGGGCTGGAGCTGCCTGGCAGAAAAGGACCTGGGGGTGTTGGTGGACTGTGGGCTGAACATGAGCCAGCAGTGTGCCCAGGTGGCCAAGAAGGCCACCAGCATCCTGGCCTGTCTCAGGAATAGCGTGGGGAGTAGGACTCGGGAGGTGATGGTCCCCCTGCACTGGGCACTGGTGAGGCCCCACCTCGAGGGCTGTGTCCAGTTCTGGGCCCCTTCCCACAAAAAAGACATTGAGGGGCTGGAGCGGGTCCAGAGAAGGGCAACGGAGCTGGTGAGGGGTCTGGAGAACAAGTCTCCTGAGGAGAGGCTGAGGGAGCTGGGGGTGTTCAGCCTGGAGAAAAAGAGGCTGAGGGGAGACCTTCTCGCTCTCTCCAACTCCCTGAAAGGAGGCTGTAGCCAGGGGGGGTCGGTCTCTTCTCCTAAGTAACAACCAATAGGACAAGAGGAAATGGCCTCAAGTTGTTCCAGGGGAGGTTTAGATGAGATATTAAGAAAAATTTCTTCACCGAAAGGGTTTCCAAGCTCCCCAGGGAAGTGGTGGAGTCACCATCCCTGGAGCTATTTAAAAGACACGTAGATGTGGTGCTGAGGGACATGGGTTAGTGGTCAACTTGGCAGGCTAGGTTAACGGTTGGACTTGATGATATTAAAGGTCTTTTCCAACCTAAATGAGTCTATGATTCTATTTGCCTTAACGTGTCAGCCAAGTACAGTTTGACGGCACTTCACAGGGCACGGGGTTAGAGCATCTCTACAGAAGTCACCATGGCCATCTTAGAAGTGACTACTACAGCCACGGAACAAACTGTACAAAGAGGAGAAAGCATGCAAAGTCAGATGGCTTGTTTTAAAACTGTTGCTAATAGCACATACGATTTGTGTAGTTACAACTAATCCCTTTCATGAGAGTTGAAGCGTCTCAAGCATCTGCCACCATCATTTCTGCAGCCATCATCTAGTGGCAGCTTTAATAGCTATAAACAAGAACAAGACGAACGGCAAATTCATGAGCTATCAAAGAAGATACTATTAGGGCAGCTCACAGATGTCCATGCCACTAAAACATGACCAGTTCTGGAAAACCCTGCACAAGCTAAAAGAGCACAGAATTTTTTAATTTTTTTTTTTTTTACTTTTAATTATGAGAGGAAAAATTAGGGGCTTTGAGGTAGCTGCAAAGTGTTATAAAACACCAATACACCAAAACCAAAAAACCCAAAGATGAGTGAGAGGACTACTATGAGTTTATTTTTCTGAACCAGTGCGTTTGTACTCCTGATTTTTTATTTTTTTTTCCCTTAAGGAGAACACCATTCTGTTTACTGCATGTAGCAAACAACTACTACACGTCATGCACATGTACAGGAGAAGGGAGATTTTACTCAACCAGTTCATACATATTTCAAATTGAAATTTTCCAGGTTTTTGTTTTTTTTTTTTTTTTTTTTTTTTTAAACGCAGCTTGCAAACAAGCAGCAAGGTCTTCAGTACAAGTTACACAAATCTTTACAGTCCATGTGACATCCACACCTGACACACGAGGTGGTGTCTAAAGCGACAGTCAGACTGCAGTTCTGGACAACAGGCACACCAGTGACCAACGTGAAGCGAGGGGTAACTAGACTTCCAGATCAGTGCAAAATAGAACAGTGATGGACACCTCCAAAGCACCCACACACCGCTGCCGGGTACAGGCAGCACAGGGCGAGGGGGTCAGTTCCTACAAGCACCAGATCTGTTGTCATCCTGAACATTTCATAGAATCATAGGTCCTCTTGCACTGAGCACACCCCCCCTGAACGTTTGAGAGTGCAGCAACTGAACCTGGAACCCATCCTTTGGGAGCAGGCAACACATCACCAACAAGCAGCCTCAGCGTTTCGTTTTCACCACCAGCGCATCTGCATGTGCTCAGCAAGCCAAAACCTCCTCTTCCTACAGGCTGCCTCCTGACAGCCTGGTTTGGGTTGGAAAGGACCTTAAAAATCATCGAGTTCCAACGCCCCTGCCCCAGGCAGGGACACCTCCCACCAGACCAGGTTGCTCAAAGCCCCATCCAGCCTGGCCTTGAACCCCTCCAGGGATGGGGCAGCCACAACTTCCCTGGGCAACCTGGGCCAGGCTCTCACCACCCTCACAGCAAAGAATTTCTTCCTGAGATCTTCTCTAAATCTCCCCTCTTCCAATTTAAAACCATTACCCCTCATCCTGTCACTGCACTCCCTGATCAAGAGTCCTTCCCGTAGTCCCTTTAGATACTGGAAGGGGCTATAAGGTCTCCCCAGAGCCTTCTCTTCTCCAGGCTGAACAATCCCAACTCTCTCAGCCTGTCCTCATAGCAGAGGTGCTCCAGCCCTCTGATCATTTTCACGGCCTCCTCTGGACCCGTTTTTCACAAGCTCTCCCCTAGACAAACCAAGCTGAAAGCAAACATCTTTACAGAGCATTTCCATTCCATCGCAAAACCCCAGCTGAGTCCTTGAACCCAAAGATCTAACCAACTTCGAAAGGCAGTGAACGAGCACGTCTCGAACTGGACTAATAAAGCAGAGTCAGCTGGATTTATTCATAATGTCTTTTCAGAGCAAATCTAAAATACAAGCAGTGATACACGGTCAGGCTATGCCACATACTGGGCGACCTCCTATGTGACATTTGCAGCTGTTTCATCAGCTGTCACCAGTCATTTGGCACTTCTCATGTAGAAGAGAGGCTGCCCTTGCCCTGTTTACAGCCTTCGCCACCACGCTTCTGACCTCAGCATCTTCAAAACATAGTTTGCGACACCATATACAATACCATATCCTTACTAACATAAGCACTTCATTTACTCCTCCATACAGATAGGAAGGAATAAAAAAGCTAAAAGCTTTTGACTAGTCACGCGGTTATAAAGAGAAAGTTACAGGATTAGGGTCAAAACCACATAGTTTTGCCAAAACCATGTAGTTTTGTCCAAAGACTACCAGTCTGGGCTTAAAATTTGGAGTGGAACATGCCTCTGCTAGTCAGCTGTTTACCCAATAACATATTTAAGAGCTCAAATCACATCGCATAAGGAAAACAAACTCTGCATTTCCGGAAGAGAAAGAAGATAGAAGATGAAGGGAGGATACTTATATGCAGAAATACTAAGCTGCTTTGAAGCAAAAGGCTCAGGTACTTCATTTTGGGGAATTTGGGTGGTTTTTTGGTAGCTTTTTTTTTTTTAAGCTGTTAGAAGAATAAAACCGTGGAAAAGAATTTTCCATACTGCTCCATCAGAGATAGTGGCGCAGCTGCAGTTCTTCGGGAGCACGTTTATGGTGGTAAAGCACGCAGAAGGGAGCAGATGTGCATCACCAGGCTCAGCAGCATGAAGTGAGTAGGAGAGACAAGGATCAGAAGCCAACTCAAAACGGAATCAGTTACTAAGTGCCAGGTACAAACTGGAAGCCTGTTTCTACACGGCACTGAAAAATATTCATTTGACCCTTTCACACCTTATTTCACAGGGCTTCTCAACAGGTCACAACGAAGATGTGCGGGTGTCACCCCCGTCCTCTTGCACTGAGCACACCCCCCCTGAACGTTTGAGAGTGCAGCAACTGAACCTGGAACCCATCCTTTGGGAGCAGGCAACACATCACCAGCAAGCAGCCTCAGCGTTTCGTTTTCACCACCAGCGCATCTGCATGTGCTCAGCAAGCCAAAACCTCCTCTTCCTACAGGCTGCCTCACCAGTTATTTTATTCCTGTTAAAGCTTTTACTCTTCCCAGATAACCAGCCATAAAGTATTTAACCCCAAGCAGCGCTACAGGCTTGGGGGAATGTGGCTGGAAAGCTGCCTGGAAGAAAGAGACCTGGGGGTTCTAATTGACAAGCAGCTGAATATGAGCAGGCAGTGTGCCCAGGTGGCCAAGAAAGCCAATGGCATCCTGGCTTGTATTAGAAATAGCGTGACCAGCAGAAGTAGGGAGGTGATTGTCCCCCTGTACTCAGCACTGGTGAGGCCACACCTGGAGTATTGTGTCCAGTTTTGGGCACCTCAATACAAGAGAGATATCGAGGTGCTGGAGCGGGTGCAGAGGAGGGCAACGAAGCTGGTGAAGGGCCTGGAAAACAAATCATATGAAGAGCAGTTGAAGGAGCTGGGACTGTTTAGTATGAGGAAGAGGAGGCTGAGGGGAGACCTCACCACCCTCTACAACTACTTGAAAGGACACTGTAGAGAGGTTGGTGCTGGTCTCTTCGCACAGGTAACTAATGACAGAACGAGAGGGAACGGCTTCAAGCTCCAACAGGGTAGGTTTAGACTGAACATTAGGAAAGAATTTTTCACAGAAAGTGGTCGGGCATTGGAACAGGCTGCCCAGGGAGGGGGTTGAGTCACCATCCCTGGATGTGTTTAAGAGTCCTTTAGATGTGGTGTTGGGGGATATGGTGTAGGGGAGAACTTTGTAGAGTAGGGTAGATGGTTGGACTCGATGATCCCAAGGGTCTCTTCCAACCTAGACGATTCTGTGATTCTATTTTAACATTTACAGAACTGCAAGTCAAATTTGCCTGAAGGAAATCCATCCCTACTTCCACTGTCTTAAGTTTCCAGACATCTGGACTGTTCTGTATCATTATCAGCCCAGTGCGTCCCACAGCAAAGCGCCAAACCCCAGTACCGCACACACAGCCTGATGCTCTCAATGGGCTTTCAGAACATCCACCCTCTTCAGGTGTCCTTGCCTCCTGTCATTTGACCGATCATTGCTCTTTATGACAACCCAGGGAAACTTCCACAACCGTTTCCTTACAGCAGCGAGGCCGAGAACAATATTTTGCTGAACCGTGCAACCTTCATTAGCTTCTTGGCTCACAGACAGAAGGAAAGTTATCACTGGCTCATACAAAGATATCCAAGGATATTTAAAGCAGTTAAAATATTTCTGGCACGGAAACAAGCAAAAAAATTGAAGTGTTTCAATGCGTGGCTACATTTGCTACAATAGTTGAAAAAGCACTTTCTAAGCAAGTTTATCCATGAGATCATTGCATTGTGATGTACATCAGCAGTTTGATTAATCACAAAACTATTTCCAAGGACTTGCCAGAAAAGGAGAAATAATAGAACAGACACCGCAGAATAGTTCCCTAACACAGCACATGCATGTGGACACACGCGCTCTCGCTCTTTATCCTCCTGCTTAAGGAGCCATCCAACAGTCATCTCTGAATTGAAAACAGGGTTTTGGGTTTTTTTTTTTTCCCATTTAAAGTAACTAGTGAGCGTAAACTGGCTGTGCCACTTCTCAAGTGGTCACTGCCTCACTCTACAACCTTCTGTTTGCACAGTACTTCAACCATTCATTAGGTTCTTTCAAATGAAAGATTTCATGGGGGAAAGCACCAAGAGAGGTAATTCAGGTAAACAGCGTGTGATTTATCTGTGTACCTGCACACAGAAAGTGTTCTTCCTCCAGTCAATAAATTTTATTTCTCTGTAGGAAGGATTTGACACTGACATCAAGCAGAGACAGACCATCCAACTCCAAAAGCGGGAAGTTCACAGGTCAAAATAACACTACCCAGCTCCAAATAACCAGTTTTCTGTTTGTCTTGCTCCCTGTAAAATAAACTTCCATTTTATACTGGAGGTGAATTCTCAGTGCTACCGGTCCTTACTTTATTCCCCCAAACTCCTCATTCACTCTCAGCCATCTGTACAACCGTACGCTGCTGCCAGGACGTGGCTATTACTTAAACCCCTCCAGTCTTTACGCATGCTGTTCTATATGATTTAGGTTTAACCTCTCTATGTGGCACTTTTCAGAGCACAGCCCCTCAGGCTGTTGCACAGGGCACACGCATTGCCCAGGAGTCAAGCGATTGCTGTGCTAAGCAGGATAAACCACAGGGACAAGCTTCTTAAAACAGATCTAGTGCCAAAAAGCATGGTATATAACTTCTGGTATTAGGTAGCCTTATAGAATCAAAGAGTATTCATCAGTATTCAAAGATGATTCATCAAGGGAAGATTAAAAGGAACTAGTTTTCTAATATCGCCAGTAAAAACCCATTGGTTTGTAGAAGAGACAACATATAATCCTCAATATAAGTTCTTCTTGCTCCACTTTCCCCTCAAATGGGTGCTGTCATTTTGATGCATCAGTGGATGTTAGATCAATGCAATCTTACACTTTGTGTCTTCAAGAAGTTATCTTCCCAATCTGTCTTGGAATAGTTTAAATATTACAGAGGCTGAAGAAAGAATAAATCAAACCTAACTACTGAAAACAGAGGTCATCTATCTCACAAGATGAGAATAAAGACAATAGGCTATGAATAATGCAAAAGAGGTAAGATAGCAAATATTCAGTTCAGTCTATTACCTGCAGCCTGAAACGGGTATAAAATAGTTGATTAAAGTGGAGAGCAAAAGCTGTTCAACCCAATTACTGAATAAATATTTCAGAGCAATTTTTCTGTTAAACATTTGGAATCCATCTACTAGCCTGCATTTCACCCAAGGACACTAGGGGAGGGCAGCAGGCCAGAAGCTTGGGCTTGCATTAGAGAAAGGCTAGAGCTAACAGGATGCGTTGAGTGAAGACTTCTAGAAGAACGCCTGCCCTTTCAAAGAGTAGCCCGAGAGGGTGCGCAAGGTGAGGAGGGGTGAGCATTCGCAGGATACACTGGCAGGCTGCTCCTCATACTTCAAACAGTTGCTATGAGGCCACCGATTCAAGCCGAAGCACTCAGCCCCAAAGCAAAAAGCCAAAGCTCATTATTTTTTTTTTGTGTAGCTACGACTTCAGCATCTATTCGCCGCCCCTCTGTGCCGCACGCTGCACCTTGGCACCGCTGACAACCAGGATGCATTTCAGAGTTATCCGCTTACAGCCCCTCTTCCCGTAACCAGAGCTGAGACACATGTTCTAAGAACCGATGGGAATTTTCTACTCACTTCCCCTGACCCGTTCCCTCTTTGCTGAGGCCATAACCCCCACCTTCAACTGCGGTGTCATTGCACCTTGCTGTCTTCATCAATACAGGCTTAAGAAAACCTCGTTAAAATCGGTACGCCACTTAGCAAGTTCCTTTCTTACATGTAGCTTCAGACATCTGTTGAGGAGAAAACCTAAAGTTAGTAATTCTGCTTGTGAACGTACGATTTCAGGTGCTGCTTTGGGAAAGCATCATCCTCCTCGCCCTGTTTTAGCTGCTGAATAAAATTAGAGCCCTGAGAATAGATACCACAGATCATTTAACCTACATTTGCCCACTTCATTTAACCTAAACACCGCACTATCCAGTGGTTACAGGGAGCATAACGAGTACCACAACAAAATTAAACCAGTTATGATCCGTGTTATTTCCATGCAATTTGTTTCGGAGAAAGACTGGGCACGTAGTTTGCTGAGCAACTTGAAATTCTGGAAGACTGTTCTTAATTGCCACTTGAACTGTAAGGGAAGTATTTCTCAGCGCCCACAGGAGAAAATAACTTGTGCAAAGACAGAACCTAGCCCGGATCAGCAGGTGATCCCTGCCAGTGCCTCTATCCGCTGCCCAGGATGTAATTAACTCTAATATCAAGACCTCAGGTATTTTTCCCAAAAGACTCATACACATGTGAGGAACTTCACAGTAACTTTCAGCCTGCGTTTGGGAAGGGGAGGGGAAGAAATATGTTCGCTAAGGCTAATCTTTGCTCTAACAAAAAAAGTAAGTTTCAAATTATGTCTTTTTCGCCTCATCTTCCCCCCTACCCCCAGTATTTAGGAGCAGCGAAGATATGGAAAAAGAAAAAACTCCAATCTACGTGAACCCATTTACCTTCAAAGGCACAACCATGACAAAGCCTGAGGAGCACAGAAGGGAAAAGGGATAAAGCTTCAGTGTAGTTTTGGAGGAGCAATTGATGCTTTGGTGAAAGTTTTAGCCGGAGACTTTAAAGATCAAACACTCAAGAGCAGAAAGGTTAGTTACATCCGCTTTTAACTAAGGAAGAAAAAAATAAATTACTGCATTTCATCAAGCCTCGCAAAACCTGCTTACCTATTCTTTGTGGTTGGTTTAGCAATACTGCAACACAAAAATTAGTTTGGGGATATATGACTTCAAAACCAAGCAATTTCAAGAATCTCTCACTTCAATAAGTCAAGTCACCGAGCAGGAAAACTCATTTTAAATAGTCAACCCTAAATATAGTCTACTTTGTTTTCCTGAAACGCTGCTCACGTCCAGTGACATGATGTGTACCTACACTCAGGTGCATTGATCAGAGTGTATAATCATTGCTCCCTGGGTAGTACTACGCTTATTATCTCAGAAAACACCCAGCAGGTAAATAGCTATGCAGTTATTATACTTTTGGATACATTTAAACCAAAGACATTTACTAAATAAGGTAAGTTTATGACTTATTCAAATTCAAGTTGAAATATAAATATCCAAGTCACACTCTGAACAAACATTATTCGTAGCATTTAGGTTAGGAAATAGGAAGCAACTGTTAACTGTAATAATAAATACAGAGAAAAATGTAAGCATACTCAAGCTAAAAAACCCACAACCAGATACTTTTGAAACTTCCAGAAGAAATACGGCAGGTTTGATGTCTGACTTCCACAGAAATTGAAAAGGAACAAAAATGAACATCAATAAACCTATTTCCCTTTTAGATGCCCAAACACCTAAAAATCTAGTCCAATATGCCCCCTGATTTTTAAAGGGAGATTACCCTGTTTCTTAAGTTTTTTCATACACCAGCAAAAAAAAAAAAAAAGAAGGAAAAAAACCACCCAAAACACCCCATGGAGCTAAAGAATCAGGAAAGCTTTCTCGCAGAAGAGAAGTGAAGAGTACATAAGCCTGGGGAAAAAGTGGACTACCTGCATTTCCTGCTGCAAGTACAGAAGGGATATTTAAGCTGGTATACGCCATTCTGACTTTTGCAGAGTGGAAGGTGATTTTCACAATGAGATATAATACCTTCTCCCAGCCGGAATTTAAAAAGCAGCTCCCCTTCAACACATGAACATCCCAAGGTTTATAAGAATATAGTAATTAAAATACTCGGGCATACTTAAGACTATTTCTGCTTATTTTCCACCAAGAAATAAGCCTGATAAAGTTAATATGCACGGAGAGACTCCTTTAGGCATCCCTATCATGAAATATTCAAAGCCTAAGACCCGATTTCTGATTTTGACAGTCAATACCTTGCATTTGGCTTTATCTGCCTTGTGATCAGAAAAATACAGCTGTAACTGCCCAAGACTAAATAAAAAGAAAGATGCTTCACTCCGGCAAAGGAAGTCTCTCGCAAGGAAGAAAAATAAGAGTCATCAATCATTTAATTCCACAGAAATCAGCTCCCATTTGGTACTCCCCCAAATTTTAATAAATAAGCTGACTTCTTTCAGCAGACCCATCACCCCATCTATCCCACGCTTCAGACAGTGACTTTAAAATTCACCTGTCCGCAAAATCTGCACAAAATCTGCTGATGATGGTGCTAAAAGGATGTTTTAGAGAGTGTTATTGGGCTAACTGCATCAGCACTGAGTGTGATCAAAAAGCCAACCGCCCCAATTCAGGCTTTGCTCGGAGCAAGCTGCGTCTCACTCCCTATGCCCAGTACTTTCTCCTCCTGGTTGCTTCCAGCACCGCTTGAGCTCTATAAATAAATAAACAACAGGGAATCCCAGTAACGCTCAGGGCTCCGATTGCCTTTTCTGCCAGTGAGGCTGATAACCAGAACCAATGTTTTCGAGTCAAGGCTACCCTCCTCTCCCTGCTACCAGCCCGGGGAGAGCTAACAAGCAAGAGAAGCCCAAAAGGAAACCGCTTTATTTCTGCCTTATGGTTTTGAGCAAGGTTTTTTTCTCGGGGAATGACTCACCGCTCAGATTTCATTCATACCGAATGCCCATCGCTGGTTTTATTTCGGCGAGGACGAGCGGTGCACGCTCAAAGAGGAGGCTTCCTCCACTTTTAAGCTGCGGCCCCTGGGGAGATGTTGTCCAAAATGTTTGGGGAGAGCTTCTGCCTGCGCTAGCAGCACGGAGGGAAGCACGAGGAGCTCGTGTGCTGCCAGCCAGCTCAGCAGCCCTGCTCACCCAGGCACCCTGCTTAACCCACCGGTTAAGGCTACTCATATAACTCGTTTTCCTCCCAACTTGGCACTGAACCGACAAATCCATTAAAATAGTTATGAATCCTGTCAAGAGATGCCACTTAAATTGTTACTGTAGTTACAGTGGTCCGTGGGTACGGAGATGTTGGTGAAGGCACTGAGAAATGCAAGCTTTTGAAGAAGCAAGGCTTAGGGTTGGTTTTTTTTTTTTTAAAAAAATAGTAGTTGTCTAATAGCGATTCTAGAGATCGGTTCTCATCTTTTTTAATTTCAACGTAGAACAGCCTTAGAGATACAGAAATTTCTAAATGGGCTAGCTTCATGAACTACAGAGGTACTGCTCACAGAAAATCATGAAAATCTGTCCTTACACCAGAAGGACCCCGGTGACAAGGACAGACGTGTCCCTGCCCACTCCAATGAGTGTCCCACTTACAGTATAGGTGGTTTTAACAGAGGCTGAATAAACCCTGCAGCATGAGAGTTAAGGCATTCACCTTAAGACAAATGTGTTTAGATCCCACTTATGAACAAGCTGAAACGCCTTGAGGTTTTCTTTGTGTTGTTTTTTTGTTCTTCTTGTGTGTTCATTTCTTCTTTTTTTTTTAAAAACACAGGTGTCTTGCATCCTGGAAAATTAATCCAACTGCTATGTTACAGAAAAATCAAGTACAAGATTGCCTCAGTGACTCCAAAAAGCTCAAAGCACTGTACATGAACTGCTACAGCAAAGCATTTCTTGTGAGTATTCCCTGAACCAAGCCAACTCTCTCAACAGGTTGGCAACTTTTTATTATTTTTTAGAAAAAAACACAAAAACAAACATTGTTTGCCAAAGAAAACACAGCCATGGGGTGCAAGGATCAGAACTAGAGTCCCACCCTCAAGATGCCTCCATCCCAAGTCCTGTTTTTTGCCTGTACTGCTCCCAGATTAAGAAATAGAGCAACCACAGCTCCACCGTTAGGAGAAAGCACAAGGCTTTCCTAACGCTGCTGGTGGGTGGCAGTTATGCCACCAGCAACGGTATTGCCTGACAAGGTTTGTTTGGACCTTCCAGATGTTAGTTTGAAGTCAGTTTTGAACTCTTGAAAAAAGTTAGTGTGAAGTTTGAGGCTTTTGAGTCCAAAACGTCAGACCGTGCAACGCCACCAAACTCTGCCTTTGGGAAATACTCTTCATTTGGTACCTTTATTATCACATCTGATACATCAGCACCATTTGGATCTTTACTTGCTTAAACTTGCTTACTGTTGGAATGGGTCCAGCGGAGGGCCATGAAGATGATCAGAGGGCTGGAGCACCTCCCCTATGAAGACAGGCTGAGAGAGCTGGGATTGTTCAGCCTGGAGAAGAGAAGGCTCCAGGGAGACCTCATAGCAGCCTTCCAATATCTGAAGGGAGCCTACAGGAGAGATGGGGAGGGACTCTTTATCAGGGAGTGCAGTGACAGGATGAGGGGTAATGGTTTTAAACTGAAAGAGGGGAGATTTAGATTAGATCTCAGGAAGAATTTCTTTGCTGTGAGGGTGGTGAGACCCTGGCCCAGGTTGCCCAGAGAAGCTGTGGCTGCCCCATCCCTGGAGGGGTTCAAGGCCAGGCTGGATGGGGCTTTGAGCAACCTGGTCTGGTGGGAGGTGTCTCTGCTCATGGCAGGGGGGTTGGAACTCAATGATCTTTCAGGTCCCTTCCAACTCTAACCATTCTATGATTCTATGGTATCTCACACAACCCAACAGTTCTTCACCCTTCATGTTAATTTTCAAGACACTTACCTTGGTGTTCTGGGAGATAAGCAAGTCTGACCCAGAATCATGCCCAGCAGTGCAGCCAATAGGAAATCCTGGGAATCAACACTTCGCCGCCCTCTCGGGTCTGCATTTTAAACAAGACTGAGCTTTGGCATCCCTCTCCGAGTCTCCGCTGCCTGCTTGCCAACACATTCCCCACAGGCTGTCAGCATGTACCATCCATCTCACACCCCTCTTAAGCGTCTGCAGAGCATTTTACCTTCAGGGTAAGAAGATTCAGGGAAAAAGTTTCCCTAGACCAGTCAATGCTAACACAAACACAGATTCCATGAATCCTGAGTGTTGCTCCTATAAAATATACCTCAATTTACTATTTGGATGAAGCCTCATGGCTACCACAGTGCGACCTGTTGCATTACCTTAATTAAGGAGACCCCAGGCTGTGCAGCCGCTGGAAGGAGCTGCCAGCTCCTTCCCCTGATGGTACTCCGACCATTTTTTCCATCGGGACAGTTATCAGCTGGATAAGACAATCAATACGTCTTGCTGCCCGGCCATGCAACTGCTGTTTTTCCAGCTTGGGGCATTTTTCAACTGGAAGATGAAAAATACCCCATTGTCCTTGCTCACTTCTGGGGTTGACGTTTCATTTCTAAAGAGAAATTAAGGCTCGCGTTAGGGGAAGCTTATAACCTTATTAAGCACTGTACCACTCGCTGGCAGATCTTTGTTTGCATTCATCCTTGTTCCCCAGTGAAAACCAAATTAGCGCTGCCAGAAGTGGTGGCTGAAGCTTTGATGGCTTCAATTGAATAAAGCTAAGAAAAATTGAAGCCTCGAATATTGTGTTAACTGTTCAGAAGTATTCTGTTCTCCACAAAGGGAGGACACGAATTCCTCAGATGGATTTTCTTACTTTGCTTCCATAAAAGCACAGTGGTAATGTTCAGCCCTCACAAGGACGATGCCACACGGCTGGGTTAGACCGTTGTTTTCTCATCACTTAAAGACCACTGCATTAATGAACTATAAACATTCATTTCAGTCAAATTTTGGGGGGGGGGGTTTAAACTCACTCCAGGCAATATAACAGCACTGTATGAAACACAAAGAAAAGCTTACTTGTTTCTCACCAACCACAACATCACATTGTAATAAACCCAAGTCTGCAGCCAAACTCATCTTTCTTCAGAAACGTGCACACGTTTTCGGTGAGCATCTAACTAACTTCCCCTCAGGCAGAAGGAGGCTTGTCAATGCTGCAATCATCTAATCTGAATGAAATCCACGTTGAGCAACCCCTTGAGCTCGCTTCCCTATTTAAGTTCAGGGTTAGCTTTACCCACAATTAACCCCAAACCTTTCCCCCAGTCCGATTTCCCACGGTTCAGTGGGCAGGAAATGCAAAGCACCTGCCTTTCAGAGGAACCAAAGCACTGTTATCTGAACAAGCTTCTAAATTTCTGCTGAAGAGATCAGTCCTGTCCCATTTCAGCCGTCTCCTAAGGCTCACCTCACCCTCAGCTAACATCATAGTTATATGCTTTATAACTATATTTAACTATATAACATTATAACTATATTTATGTGCCCTTGTGGCCAAGAAGGCCAATGGCATCCTGGGGTGCATCAGGAAGAGTGTGACCAGCAGGTCGAGGGAGGTCATCCTCCCCCTCTGCTCTGCCCTGGGGAGGCCCCATCTGGAGCACCGGGACCAGTTCTGGGCTCCCCAGTTCAAGAAGGACAGGGAACTGCTGGAGAGGGGACAGCAGAGGGCTACAAAGATGAGGGGCCTGGAGCATCTCTCTGAGGAGGAAAGGCTGAGGGACTTGGGGCTGTTTAGTCTGGAGAAGAGAAGACTGAGCGGGGATCTGATCAACGCCTATAAATCCTTAAAGGGTGGGTGTCAGGAGGATGGGGCCAGTCTTTTTTCAGTGGTGCCCAGGGACAGGACAAGAGGAAACAGGCACAAACTTGAACATAAGAAGTTCCACCTAAACATGAGGAGGAACTTCTTTCCTTTGAGGGTGGCAGAGCCCTGGAAGAGGCTGCCCAGAGAGGTGGTGGAGTCTCTGGAGACATTCAAACCCGCCTGGACACATTCCTGTGCAACCTGCTCTGGGTGGACCCCAGGGGGGTTGGACTGGATGATCTCTAGAGGTCCCTTCCAACCCCTTATCATTCTGTGATACTGTGAACAGGACCTTTCTTAGATTTCCAGCTGCAGAGAACTGAAGTTCAAACTGGCGATGAGTTTCTCACTCCTGCCAATAACTAACAGAGAACCAATACCACATCACCTCACCCTGCACGCTTGCTGTGCGACCATGTCGCGGTTTTACCACCAAATCTCACAGCGTTTAACCCACAGACCACTATTGGGGTTCTCTTCCACATATGGGGCCAGCATCTTCGCTATGCTTCACCTATGTCCCTTGCCACCAATATCTGTTCCTGGGCTCAGCACAGCGAGCCCACACAGCTGGCATGGGGAAAAAAGCAGGAGAAGTTTTCCCCTCTTCCTTGGGATGGGGAACAAATTCTCCTCCTGCCCCAGGGGCATCGTTCCCTTGCAGTTTGCACTTCTGGGCCCTGGGAAGATGCTCAGGAGATGATCCATGTTGCAGTCACTTTGCTTGATATTCCTCAGCTCAGGGGACTAGTTCCAACTTCATGTAGAGTAAACTGTATATAGTCTCGAGTTTGAGACTCCAAAAAAGATGCAAGTAAAAATATTCTAACGGGGATTTTACTGATTAACCTGCACCTCATATTCAAGAAAATTTGGCTATAGTGTGTAGAAATATGGAGCACATTTCATTAATATCATCAAGTGCACGGCAGTTAACACATTCATATTGCAAGTCCCTATACGTACACCTAAACTTTCAGCATAAGCTTTTCATACATGGTCTAAGAACACAACTAGAAGCTTCCCTACTCGAGTTGAGCATTTTTTTTTTCTTTAAAAATCAGATTTCCTAGTTTTATTTAAAGGGTCGACAGTATACGTAACTTCCAGTTCTCTCATACTGAACTGGCTCGAGACTAGATAAAAATAGATTTTTATATTTTTTTTTTTTTTTTGTACACCAATGCCTTCACCAAAGCCAGTGCCAAACCACACATTTTGATGTACTGATGTATTGATGTATTGACGTGTATTGATGAACATGGGAACTGTCAAGAGGTGAGCCTGAATGCAGCAGGGCTTGGCAGAGTCTCCAGGATCTGGGCCGATATTCACAACACCTGAAAATTCACATGCAGAGAAACCGTACTGAAATACCAATATATTCTATACAACGAGGCCAGTTTGTAAACACACTCACACTAATTCTGACATTTCTAGAGTAATTTTTCAGTGCAGATGCTGTAATTGAGTGTCTGCAGAAGTGATGTTGGTTCATTCCTACAACCTGTTTGACGCTCGGATTTGTTTTTCAGGTAGTCTAAAAATCATATACAGTCTTACTTTGTCTGCAGAGAACAGCTAAGCAAAGGGCTACAGAAATATTATCTAATCTCTACTACACGGTATCGGCAACGCACAGGACAAGAGCTGAGACTGTGACGTTAAGATGCAAACGGGCAATAATCTAATTAGCACTGACCTTTTTTTTTTTCCTCTGGCATCGCCTACAGGTCAAAATGTTCCAGTGGCTTTGAAAAGCGAGACGATGACAAAAATGGCTGTTCTGGGAAAGCCCTACATGCAATAATTGTTTTAACCAGCCAAGTCACACAGCAAGGTTCACGTCTCCAGATGAAGAATACTTGAATGGCGCAATGAATACAAAACAAAGGGATTTCCATTTAATGTGCACCTCATGGGAAGCGAGTCTTCATGATTAAATGCCTCCCTTCTCTCCTCGCTCCGCGGACTCCCGGGATAATTAATGCTCTGGGACAAGAACACTCAAATCACATTGTTTCTAAATTCACTGATCAAACCAAACACACTGAGACCATCTGCTTCAGTCTCCTTATCACGTATGTGTTTCCCTCTTTTAAGAAAGGAAAGCTACTTGTTAGCAGGCGGCTTTGTAGTACCAATTTTGCTACTAGCAGCAACATTTTCAACAGAGTTCTCTAAAAGGAAGAGTGCGATCCTCTTTTTTTATATTATTTAAAAGGGGGCTGGGGGGGGGGGGGGGGGCTTGCTTTAGAGACAAAGAACCCCCCCAAAGAACCCTGACATGGGAAATTTAAGTTATAGCTTTCAGCCCATATGAGCATCAACCTTGCCGCAGGAGCGTGAAGGTTATCAGCAGAGCATCGTCATCAGGGGCTGCCTGTGGCCAGGGAGGGAGGTGGGAGAAGGGAGATAGCCTTTGCCGGGTGATGCAGCTCTCCCCGCACGCTCCACGGGAAGGTGGGAGAAGAGCCATGTGGTACGAGGAATCCCAGCTCCCCTGGCGACGAGATGCCTTTGCTGAACTGATTTCAATAAGGCGTAATAAAAGAAGGCTTTGAAATTAAGTTAAACCCGATCTCCCATCTCTTCTCTTTGCTTGCTTCCTTCCTTCCTTTTCACGCCGCTAACAACTGCTGCTTTGGGGAATTACCTTTGCTGCAGGGAACTCCCACATTCAGCATCAGAAGTGCAAGGCAGTTCCGCAGTCTCATTTTCCTCTGTCTGCGTGTGCTGGGGGTTCCCTTGGTGCTTTGAAATCAGAGCCCGAGCTCCGCATTGCATTTACGGCTATAAGCAACTGCAGGGAGGTAGGGATGTATGAGAACAGACCGGAATATTTTTGTTATCAACTCCCCCAGTTCTTAACGTACTACAGCATGCAATACTAGCAGATATATTAATACATTTATTTATTTATGCTCCTACCTCATCAATTTTCTGTTTGGAAATTATTTGCTCCCGAAAGTAATTACACTGCTTTAAGAGCAAAAGCAAGAAAATCCACAGAATACCAGAAAATTAGCGTATAGGAGAGGCAGTGGTGAAAAAGCAGTCGAGTGATTTGAGACTGCAACAAATTACCCACCCAAAACGACGCAGAAATTCTTCACGTAGAAATAATTTGCATATTTATATAGCATAGATGGACTTTGCAAAACTAGCTTATTAACCCTTTAAGATCCTTTGCATTCACCCACCCTGCTAAGGAAAGAATAATTTTTCTCTGAAGACTGTGTTTACCTAATTGCAAGCGTAATCCAGAGATGCATTAAATAATTCTGTTCTTATACTGCAGCCAAATGCTTCTCCTGTAGCTACTGCTACAGAATAAAGTCTGTAATATGCTATAGTATCTGCTAAAACTGAGAGCTAATTCTTTTTATAGTCTGACGCACCTATCAATGTAACATCCTCTATCCACATGTAACACTAAGCAGCGGAACTAATTACGGTGACTGCATTAAAGAACCAACACGGGGAGGGGGGTGGTGGGATGTGCTTCTGTTCCGACAGATGTCTTCTCCTTCCAAAAATTAAAATAATCAAGACGGAGAAATGAACAGTATTTTTAACTACATCCAGAAATTGGTGGGAAGAGTGCCTTAGTTCTGAGACACCATCAGGGATTTTAACAGAAAAACCCAAATATGAACTTGCACACCACAATCTTTACACTAAACAAAGTTCCTGGAGATTTTACTTTCTCTTGAACATTCATACTCTTCTCAGAAGCCCACTTCTCCAACACAACAGTTCCTTCTCCTACAGCTGCCGTTTCAGCAGCCACAAGAGTGCCCGAGACCTTCACCAAAATCCCCCGCCCAGGGAAAGAGATGTGTCCCAGACAGTGTGCATCAACGGCTGTGTCCTGTGTAGTAACATATTGCACTCTGCAATTAATTCATTCTGTATCACTGCTTTTAAATTATATTGTATTTGATAGAACTATCTGTTTAGGGTCCTGGAGCATCTCTCTGAGGAGGAAAGGCTGAGGGACTTGGGGCTGTTTAGTCTGGAGAAGCAAAGACTGAGGGGGGATCTGATCAACGCCTATAAATACTTAAAGGGTGGGTGTCAGGAGGATGGGGCCAGTCTTTTTTCAGTGGTGCCCAGTGACGGGACAAGAGGAAATGGGCACAAACTTGAACATAAGAAGTTCCACCTAAACATGAAGAGGAACTTCTTTCCTGTGAGGGTGGCAGAGCCCTGGAAGAGGCTGCCCAGAGAGGTGGTGGAGTCTCCTTCCCTGGAGACATTCCAAACCCGCCTGGACACGTTCCTGTGGGACCTGCTCTGGTAGGAGGTTGGACTAGATGATCTCCAGAGGTCCCTTCCAACCCCTTATCATTCTGTGATTCTGTTTAAATGTTTATGGAATAAGATATTGAGCAAATGCAAATCGAGAAGTCAAGACCTTCTCACCCCTGCATACCACTTGCTTTTGAAATATTTTTTTTTTAAGCAGATGAATATTCTTAATATCAGGAGCTTGGTTCCACTTCTCAAGCCCAAAGGAACTTCACATTCTGCCCATTAGCAGCTACATGGCACCTGGTACCGAAGGTTGCCCGCTGAACTTTTGTAAGGCTGATGCATTTGTTGCAGATGTACCCCACGACTGCAGGATGGAGCCAGGGTGTTGGCACCCAAGCCCCGCAGCTCAGCACCCCTCTCATTAAGCTGTGCAGGAAGGTAGCTGTGATGGGGAAACCCGAGCGGTTAAAGGGAAGGGAACCGAGAATGCAACTTCTCATCCTTATCCCAGCCGCAGCAGAGCGCTACAGGAAGGGCAGGGGTGAAATCAGACCTTACACGAAGATGCAATGACAGCCATTTGGACTGTGTGTTATTTCAATAAACTTACCTGGAAAATCAGCCTCCTATGCTTCGCATCTACAACAAAGCCAGGAGGAATGCAGCCTTGCAGCCCCTGCACCTCACCAAATCAAGCAACGCAATCAAGGTCACTGCATTTAAAAAGTGCTTTTCCTCAGCTTTTCCCCTCCAGGTCAGAATCCCAGTCTTCAAGAAGAAAAACATCTTTATCACTTGGTATCATCACTCAGTGGTATGAGTTTCAACAAGGGCAAGTGCCAGGTTCTGCACTTGGGCCACAATAACCCCAAGCAGCGCTACAGGCTTGGGGGAATGTGGCTGGAAAGCTGCCTGGAAGAAAGAGACCTGGGGGTTCTGATTGACAAGCGGCTGAATATGAGCCAGCAGTGTGCCCAGGTGGCCAAGAAAGCCAATGGCATCCTGGCTTGTATTAGAAATAGTGTGACCAGCAGAAGTAGGGAGGTGATTGTGCCCCTGTACTCAGCACTGGTGAGGCCACACCGCGAGTATTGTGTCCAGTTTTGGGCATCTCAATACAAGAGAGATATCGAGGTGCTGGAGCGAGTGCAGAGGAGGGCAACGAAGCTGGGGAAGGGCCTGGAAGACAAATCATATGAAGAGCGGTTGAAGGAGCTGGGACTGTTTAGTATGAGGAAGAGGAGGCTGAGGGGAGACCTCACCACTCTCTACAACTACTTGAAAGGACACTGTAGAGAGGTTGGTGCTGGTCTCTTCGCACAGGTAATTAATGACAGAACGAGAGGGAATGGCTTCAAGCTCCAGCAGGGTAGGTTTAGACTGAACATTAGGAAAGAATTTTTCACAGAAAGAGTGGTCGGGCATTGGAACAGGCTGCCCAGGGAGGTGGTTGAGTCACCATCCCTGGATGTGTTTAAGAGTCCTTTAGATGTGGTGTTGGGGGATATAGTATAGGGGAGAACTTTGTAGAGTAGGGTAGATGGTTGGACTCGATGATCCCAAGGGTCTCTTCCAACCTAGACGATTCTATGATTCTATGACTTGCCATACTGAGGACAGAAAAGGCTCGAGAAAGGACAAACTTGAAGACACACGCAGAGTCTGTGTGTACAACAAAGAGCCCGTGGGACCACCACCCACACACAAAAGCCAAGAGCATGAACCCACAGAGACTGTGTGGATCTATAACTCATTCTCCCCTAAAGCCCTCAACTCCTTTAACTAAAGTACAACTTCTTGGACAACAAGTACTGATGTTAAGAATTAAACAATTTATCACAGTTAACACCTCTCCCTATGCAAAACAAGAAAAATGGAGGCAATAAAACATAGTGTGTTACGATGCACAAAATTTCTACCTGTAAGCACTAAGCAGCATCTCTTGACGTGGATGCTCAGCATCTCGGAGACAAGGAGAACAGCACAACACGAAAGGAAAAGCTGCAGACAAACCACAAACCTACATTTTACAACTTAAACTTGATTGCTTATTAGATACAGGAACGTTCTGCTCAGTGTATTTATCCAATATCCTGTTATATACCTAGTTTTATGAACACCCAGGGAGAACGGCAGCATGATGCTGACAAATGGGTAGACGTCAGCCACGTTTTTAGATACCACATATGCAAAAAAAATAACTTGGGAAACAGGAAAAAAGCAGAGTATTTCTAATTATTCTTCACAAGAAATAATGTGTCTCTTTAGTCAGCTGTGGTACCACTTACAAAGAGTGAAAAATTCATTTTCACAGTATCAATGAGTTTAAGAAAAATGCATATGCTGCACGATGAGATCATTTCTATGTTAAGTAATTTTAAAAATCAGAGGGAAAGTAAACACAGCCTTGCCCTCACTCTTTCTCCAAGACTCTGCTATACCATTTCCCCAAAGACAAGAGCTCGCAGGCTATTCTGTAGCTGGGGGAGCACGTTTGCAACGACACATTCTGATATTAATACCATGCAAGTCAAGGGAAAAACTCACGTCTTTCAGTCTGAAGGTTGCACGAGAGGCAGCGACGCTATATGTTAAATCTTCCTGGCTCTGTAGCCTTGCTTACAAACTGTCTTCACCACTCTTGCACGTTCACGAGAGCAACACCGCCGAGCTTTAAAGCATGTAGAGAGCACAGATAAATCTGCTGCTAGCCTTGTGTTCACAATTTCACTCCCATTTCGATAGCAGCAAGCCATGGTTTTGGTTGATGGAGGTGGCAGGGCTTGTTAAGTGCAGACAAAAATAAACTCATATTCACAAGCTCATAGCAACCAGCAATGCAAAAGTTTTATTGAAGCTGCTCTCAAAACATTCAGTCCTACGCAGCCTGTGAATGAAAACACAGCCCCTCAAGAATAGCACAGCAAGAAAATCGAGACTCCCGAACCTCGGGACAAGACACTTCAGTTTGCAGATGTGTCAAAGGGGGAAATACAAGCTACAGTCTCTCATGGCATCTAATAAAATAGTTTCTCATTTCTCCAAGATCATTTACAAAGGAGAAATTGATTTCAAGAGTCGCTTGCTTCTTCAGCTACTAATTTTGATATACAATTAGAAAAATCTATGCCAGTACTGAACAGCCTCAACCACCACCACCATCTTTTTACTTAGCAAACACAGCTGTAGAACCTGCAGCACAACACTGGTTTATTAACTTAACAGAGCCAACTCTAAAACACTCCTCTTCCACCTCCAGAGGCTTTTCCGCAGTCCACCAGGCAGAAAACACTGGACTTTCCATCCAGCCTCAGGGAGAGGAAAAACCACATTCACTGCTCCAGGTCTACATCACTCTCGCTCTAATTGCCTCTGAAGCTGACAATTACATGCCACTGTTTTGAACTTCTTTTTATCCTCAAGTTACAGATTTTCAGGAATGACGTGCAGACAGAAGTATAACGGAGAAAAAGGATGAGGAGATGCCCCCCCACCCCAACACCTACCCTACCTGAGCAGGGACTCTCACACACCAGGTAACGTACCTCAAGGCTGTTCTGCTCCTTCTCCCACAGACAAGTTGAGATGGGATCAGTGTAACTGAAGCACTAGAAGAAAAGCATTTGTCCTTACACAGTAGAGCCGAACTGGCAGTGCCACTGGAGGAAGATTTCAAACACACTGAAGGGCTGAAAAAAAATCCCAGCCAACATATTCACTAGAGATCATGCAGGTTTTTGCAAGTGCTTCAAGTTTGGTGTGTTTTTTTTTTTTCCCCCCAACTCCAAACTCTGATGAGCAGGCAGAAAGACATCTCCTCTTTGTTCCCATCTCCTATGACTATTTTTACATCACACGACTTCCCAGCTTTGCTGTACCAGAAAGCTTGCACTGTTTCATTATCCCAGGCATCTCTATTTATTATCAGGGAATCTGTACTTCAGACAAGAAGCAGTCTCTGAATTTATCTCCCTCCCTGTTGCGAGGCTTAACTATCCTCAGTTCCTTCACATCAGGCACAAGAGGCATCAAAACATCACTTCTGAAATGAAAGATATTTTTTCTATAATAAAATGAGGGGGTGGACATGTTTTCCACTTACAGTGATGCTCTCCACTGCAATAGGCACCTGCTTTGACAACAAAGGGTGCTAAGATAAAGTCCCAACCAATTCTCACCAATTAATTTCCACGTTTGAGACGTTTAACAGTAAGAACAGCTGTTGTCTAAGGAAAGTCCTACTATCATGAGAACCACCCAAGGCTAGTCTCCAGTCAAACCAGCTACGATTCCAGGTATCAGACAAAGGAAAGTTTCTCAAGTCATTTCACTAATCAAAGGTTTATCTTCTCCAGGAAAGCATCGAAAATGCAACATGAACCCCTCTTGTGGGAAGGAGCAGGGGGAATGCAGGTATTTAGAATGGTTAGAAAGGTTAGAATTGGAAGGGACCTTAAAGATCATCCAGTTCCAACCCCCCCACCATGGGCAGTGACACCTCCACTAGAGCAGGTTGCTCAAAGCCCCATCCAGCCTGGCCTTGAACCCCTCCAGGGATGGGGCAGGTATGTAGGTATCCAGATGGGACCGAAAAGGAAATACATCAACAACAGCTTTTCAACGTCTGTCCTAAATTTGGGCTGATGTGAGACTAACGTCTCCACTGAACTCTGACAAGTAGAGATTTATTTCCAAAATACTCAGAGCCACCTTCAGGGCTTACTTTACACCTGAGTGAGTATATTTAAATGCCACCTGGTCATCCTTTAGTGTTTATAAGACCTCCTCTGCTCTTGAGGAGATTGTGATTTCCCGACAGATACTCCCATTGCAAGGTGGCAGCCTTCTGAGGCAAAAGTACTGGGCACAGGGGGGAATGGAGATGGGGACCCCCCCCCAGCGACACACACAGCAGCAGTTTCCTCACCTTCCTGTGCGAGTGCAGCCATCTCAACCACAAGCTTTTTTAGCTTCATATCAACAAAATTCACAACTCCGTCACCAAAAAGAAAAAAAAAAATTTAAAAAAAAACAAAATCAAGAATTTTTATTTTTCCCTCTTTAAAACAACCTCAAAAGAGCCATTTGGTCAAAGGCCAGGTAATCAGGATAATAGGAACAAGGTGACAATGAGATATCTCTGAGGACTATAAACTGCCCGCCTTTTTGTAACTCCTTCAACAGTCACTGTCGCCTGGAGCCGCCACTATTCCTTCAATCAAATCCAAGGCAGCTATAGCTCTGAAGCTTTCTTGGGTAGGCAGTTAAGGGAAAAAAAAAAAACCAAACAACCAAGGAACAAGCTGCTTTTTTTCAGCATTATTTCTAGCATCTTTTTACTAGGGCTTTAAATGGAATATCAAAGATACCGAAATATTTCAATCAATAGATGTGAAAAAGAACATAGCATTCCGCAATACAGCTAAAAGGGAAGAACAAAAGCATGAATTTCTTTGACAATATTTAGAAGTCTGTCCAAGTAGATCTCCGCATGGATAAGTATTCAAAGAATCTTCTTGGTTGGAATCAGAATCAGAATCGTAGTGGTTGGAAGGGACCTCAGAGATCATCGAGTCCAACCAACAGTAAAAAAAAAAAAACAAAAAAAAACAAAAAAACCCCAAACAAACAAACAAAAAAAAACCACCACAAACAAAACCACCACCCACCACCTGAACACACAACAACAACAACCAAACCAAAAACCATCACCCACCCACACAGCACCCCACCACAAACCAGTAATCTTGGACACTAGAGCATGCCCTGAAGAACCATGTCTACACGTTTCTTAAATACCTCCAGGGATGGTGACTCCACCACCTCCCTGGGCAGCCCATTCCAATGCCTGATAACCCTTTCAGTAAAGAAATGTTTCCTAATATCCAACCTGAACTTCCCCTGGCGCAACTTGAAGCCATTACCCCTTGTCCTATCATCTGTGACTTGGGAGAAGAGGCCGACCCCCGCCTCTCTACAGCCTCCTTTCAGGTACTTGTACAGAACAATAAGGTCTCCCCTCGGGACCTTTGAGATCATCGAGTCCAACCACAAAAAAAAAAAAAAAAAAACCAAAACAAAACCAAAGCAAACACCAAAACCAAAACAAAAAAACCCCACACAAAACAAAAACACCCACAACCACACCCCACACCCACCCACAAACAGACACAACCCAACAATCTCAGGCACTAGAGCATGCCCTGAAGTGCCATGTCTACACGTTTCTTAAATACCTCCAGGGATGGCGACTCCACCACCTCCCTGGGCAGGCTGGTCCAGGGCCTGACCACCCTCTCAGGAAACTCTTTCTTCCTAATACCTGATCTAAACCTCCCCTGCCCCAACTTCAGACCATTTCCTCTGCTCCTGTCATTATTCCCTTGGGAGAAGAGGCCAACACCCATCTCTCTACACCCTCCTTTCAGGGAGCTGTAGAGGGCAATGAGGTCCCCCCTCAGCCTCCTCTTCTCCAAACTAAACATGCCCAGTTCCCTCAGCCTCTCCTCCTATGACTTGTTCTCTAGACCCCTCACCAGCTTGGTGGCTCTCCTCTGGACCCACTCCAGCCCCTCAATGTCTTTTTTTGTGGGAAGGGGCCCAAAACTGGACACAGCACTCAAGGTGGGGCCTCACCAGTGCCCAGTACGGGGGGACCATCACCTCCTGAGTCCTACTCCCCACGCTGTTCCTGACACAGGCCAGGATGCTGGTGGCCTTCTTGGCCACCTGGGCACACTGCTGGCTCATGTTCAGCCGGCTGTCCCCCAACACCCCCAGGTCCTTTTAATTCCACACAATTAAACTTTCTTGTTAACGAAATAATTTAATTTGGGCAACACTGTTACAAAGCTTGATTGTATGAGGGTTTTTAACGTCCATCACTAGAGAGCCTATGTGTATCTAAGTGTCTTTTGCAGGATGCTCTTCAATTTGACTTCCCAACAGGCAGGCAAGTCAAACCCGGGGCATTTCACACAAATTCACACAGCTCCTGTCAGCTGTCTTACACGGATGTTATAAGTGAAACCATTTCCATTGCCTTATCACCTTATAGACATTTCTAGCTGCCTATAGGAAGGGCTAAGTTTAACACTAGTGACTTGCGTTAAGAATATAACCATCCCCGTGTGAGATTTTGCTTTCATTTAAAGACGGCTTAACAGATAAGCAGCTAAGAGATGATAGAGGAAAAAAAAAATAATGACTGCTTTATAGCTTTTTATAGCTGTAGTCTCTCATTTCAGCCAAACTGAAAGGATCAGCTCCAGAGAAGAAAAATAAATAAATAAATAATGGTGTTCAGCAGCTTTCCTCATGTATCCATCCACAGTTGTCCGTACCAGACTGCCTTTATCCTTCTTGGAAGGGACACCCCATCCACTTCACGTGCTCCAAATGACTTGCACATGCCCCAGAAGTGTTTTCCATTAGATCATGTTTAACATTTTTATCAAAGACATAGACAGAGGGATTGAGAGCACCATCAGCAAGTTTGAAGATGACACCAAGCTGTGTGGTCTTGTCGATACACCAGAGGGATGGGATGTCATTCAGAGGGACCTGGACAGGCTGGAGAGGTGGGCCCAGGTGAACCTCATGAGGTTCAACAAAAGTTGGGTTCTGCAGGGTTCTGCACCTGGGATGGAACAATCCTCAGTATAAATACAGCCTGGGGGATGAGGTACCAGAAAGCAGCCCTGAGGAAAGGGACTTGGGGGTGCTGATGGACGAGAAGCTGGACATGAGCAGGCAGTGTGCACTCGCAGCCCAGAAGGCCAATCACATCCTGGGCTGCATCAAGAGATGTGTTGCCAGCAGATCCAGAGAGGTGATTCTGCCACTTTGCTCTGCTCTGGTGAGACCTCACCTGGAGTACTGTGTGCAGGTCTGGA
Organism: Numenius arquata; assembly: GCF_964106895.1. Lineage (NCBI taxonomy): Eukaryota > Metazoa > Chordata > Aves > Charadriiformes > Scolopacidae > Numenius > Numenius arquata. Next base: position 19,508,462 of record NC_133585.1, on the reverse strand, counting down.
GCCCTCAATATAGAAAGGACATGGACCTGATGGAGCGGGTCCAGAGGAGGGCCACCAAAATGACCAGGGGGTTGGAGCACCTCTCCTATGAGGACAGACTGAGGGAGCTGGGGTTGTTTAGCTTGGAGAAAAGGAGGCTCCGGGGAGACCTCATAGCGGCCTTCCAGTACCTGAGGGGGGCTACAGGAAGGCTGGGGAGGGTCTGTTTACAAAGGCCTGCAGTGACAGGACGAGGGGCAATGGCTTTAAGTTGGAGAAGGGGAGATTTAGATTGGATATTAGGAACAAGTTCTTTACTCTGAGGGTGGTGGAACACTGGAACAGGTTGCCCAGGGAAGTGGTTGAGGCCCCTTCCCTTGAGATAGTCAAGGTGAAGCTCGACGAGGCCCTGGGCAACCTGGTCTAGTTGGGGGTGTCCCTGCCGACTGCGGGGAGGTCGGACTAGATGACCTTTGGAGGTCCCTTCTGGCCTGGACCAATCTATGAATCTATGAATCATCTGCTCCTTGTGAGCTGTGTGAGCCCTCACCGCAGGCTGTGCCAACACCCTTCCCACGGCTGTACCTCTCGGGGCACCCCGAGACCTATTACTCTTCAGATCAACCCCATGGACTTTGAGGCGGGCGCACACAACACACAGCAGTGCCCAAACAAGCTGTGTGGAATGGGAAACGCAAGAACATACCCTTAACCATTCTGGTGTGGGTTCGTAGGCGATTTTTAGCAGCATACTCGACTAACGTCGTACATTCGCATTAAAACCATCTCAACTTAATTCCCCCACCTTGCGACACCCGAGAGATGACTTCCAGAAAACAAAATTCTCTTTTTACGCATTTGTGTAGGGCAACTTCACAACATATGATATGATCCCATTACGCTGGCTACAGTGTAATGTAGTTTTTCTACAAAGAAACAGATTTTAAGGCAATTTTTTTTTTCCAGCTCATACAGAGACACCAACTTTCACGTCACGTGCTTTACTATTAAAGCAACAGTTTTCAGTTTTTGTACTAGCACAAATAAAATACCCAAGTAAACTAACTTGTGCCACCTATTTGTTCCTCATCACCGCAATACCCACATATTGGGCAGTTATACCTTAGGCCACCGGCAGCTCGGCAGAGTCCCGGTGCCCCGTGGCTACCCACCTCTCTCCTCCCTTGCAGGAGAAAGCTATTGCTTTTTATGAGGCTGTCAGACCAAGAGGAAAACTGCTCAGCGTCAAGTAACCTCTGCAAAGCTTGTGAAGACGGTACTGACTTCGGAGGAGATGCACTTCAACTGTGGGAAACCCCGAGTCTTCTCAGCGCTTATTAAAGCGGACGGAAAATCAGAACGCTCACGCGTTGTGTGGCTGTGCCCTAAAGCCAAGGGCTTTTAGATTGCTCCTCTTACTCGGATATTATTTTTAGGGGGAGGTAGCATCTATTTGTGCAGTTAAACCCGCCAGCAAGAATCTAGCCTCTATCTTATTTCCGCTAGTACAAAAAAAAAAAAAATAATCTCAGAAAGGACAGCGGAAATTCATTTATGGCAGTAAACTGTCATCATAAACACTCGGGAAGCAACATCTTGGTACAGGACTGGTTCGTTAAGCAAACAGAGATGAAATCACGCTCTCCTCTGAAGAGTTTTGTTCCCTGTTTGTGTGGTTATCCAGGGTGACTAGCCTCACTCTTTCCCATTTCAGGAGCTGAAGGACTGTCTCAATGTTGGAAAAAACAACACGGTGATGCCAGTTTTTTTGAGTTGATGAATTCGAGGAGTGCTTGACCGTTATCAACGGCTCCAAGCATTTTGTGCCTTCAGTCTCAATTTAAGATGACACAAGCAGGTTAAAAATAATCTTTTGTGAACTTGTCTCCCTGTTTTTATAATACCTACAATAGCCAGGAGAGCAGCAGCAGTCTATTCATGCAGGTCCTGCTGTGCTGCATTAGGCCAAGCTAAGGCTATTCCCTTCTTTTGCCCTTCTCTCACCTTCACACCAGCCCTAGAACACGAGGATCCATACCTTCAGGTACACAGCAATGCGTATATGTATACATTACACACAGTAAATGGCAAAACACATTATCACAGAATTGTTGGAGTTGGAAGAGACCTCTAGAGATCATCCAGTCCAACTCCCCTGACAGAGCAGGTCCACCCAGAGCACATCACTCAGGATGGCATCCAGGCAGGTCTTGAAGATCTCCAGAGAAGGGTACTCCACCACCTCTCTGGGCAGCCTCTTCCAGAGCTCTGGCACCCTCACCAGAAAGAAGTTCTTCCTCATATTTGAATGGAACTTCCCATGTTCCAGCTTGTGCCCATTGCCCCTCATACTGTCACTGGGAACCACTAAAAAGAGTCCAGCTCCATCCTCCTTCAACCCACCCTTTAGGTACTTGTAGATAGATAAGGTGTCCCCTCAGCCTTCTCTTCTCCAGGCTGAAGAGTCCCAGCTCTCTCAGCCTTTCCTCATCAGGGAGATGCTCCAATCCCTCCATCATCTTTGTTGCCCTACGCTGGACTCTCTCCAGTAGTTCCCTGTCTCTCTGGAACTGGGGAGCCCAGAACTGGACGCAGTATTCCAGTTGTGGCCTCACCAGTGCAGAGTAGGGGGGAGAATGACCTCCCTCGACCTACTGGCCACACTCTTCCCTATGCAGCCCAGGATCCCATTGGCCCTCTTGGCAACAAGGGCACATTATATACCATCACTTGCTCCTAGACAAGATCCGTCATTACGTGAGCAATGGCTCTTTCTCCAGCTTGCTTTCTTAGACTGTTTGATCACTCTAATGGTCTCTCATTATGAGGCACTGTCAGCAAAACTGCAATTTTGGTTTTCTTTTTATTAAAGCTTAGAAAGCCATCCAAGTCCTTTCCACGTGATATTCTTCAGCTCCCTGGTGGCGCAGCTGAATGCTGAAAGCCAAGCTGAAAACCATCTAGTACCATTAAAAAAAGTTCCCATCAGAAGGCATTCCCAATTTCCAGAATGACTCACCCACCGCTCTTCAAGCGCACTGCTAGCACGGAAAAGCCAGCCACAGTCCAAGACAAACTCCTATAAGGTCAAAGATACTAGAAGCCAAATTTCTATGCTGGGCAGCTGCCTGTCCAGTCAAATAATGATTTTTCTTTTAACGTACTTCATTATATCTCCTATTACAGTCACCTTCCCCCTCTGCAAGGGTTCATATGAAGCTATTTGTCTCGGCTAGCCACCTCCTTCCGAGTATGAAGATCCTTCTCCAGAGACAGCCTGTTACAGAGAAATTTTTTATTTTTTTTTTAATTCTGTACAATAAGTGCCAATAGCAAATAACCCTTCAGAGTAGCAGCATATGGCAAAACATAAAGGCGGCAATTATAGCCCAGCAGCTTTGTCTCTTATCTAAGCAGCTTATAAAGAAACAAGTCTTTACGTCTCCTCTCATAGCAACCAGGACAGGTTACCAGATCCATTGTATTCCGGGCTGTACAGGATGAAAAGCCCCGTCCTGAAGAGCCTATAGTTTAAGGCTATAGCCAATTCCAATATAGCTTCCAAACTACGTACCATAGTTATTTATTCTAACTAAACTGGATGGACTTACTTCAGGTAAGCTGTTCCTGTCAATCCCGTGAATTAAGGAATCTACAAATCAAATGACAAGCAGCATTAGTGCTGTCCTCACTCAGTACGTCTTTAAGGAGAGTTGCATCATGCTTTAATCATTTTCACTGCAGCCACTCAAGTAGGAAACTAATGTTTTAAGAGACAAAAATATTTCCATATGTGGGATCTGTGAACCCTAGGGTTTAGAGAAATAAACTGCGTGTAACAAAACTTAGAATAAACAGTTTTGGAAACAGTAAGAGCATTTCATTCTGCATTTGGAGCTCTGAAAGGTTACCCTTACCACGGCAGTGTTGTTGCTTTAAGACAGAAATAGAAAACCAGCCCTGATTACGCATTTTCTTCAATAAATAATGCAAAATGCCCACGCAGTTCTGCGAAGGGAGATTCAAACACTTAGGTAAGCATCCCACCTACTACAGACACACCACCCAAACAGCTCTTCCAACAAACAGCTACACCTGCTTCGCAGAACCCAGTCCCAGTAAATCTTCATTTTACTTCATTAGCATCACTGTCAGCATTTATAATTTATGAGATGCAAAGAGAACTTACTATGCAAGTCATTATGGAAAAAATGACAGGGTATGTTTTGGAAAGCAGAGCACATCAATTCTACTGTTCGCTGAACTGATTGCGGCTCGGTTTCTACTACGTCCAGTTTTGTGTACCTACGCCCAAAAGAAATCTTTGCCCACTAAAAACTGCAGAGAATTATTAATGTAGGAAGAGAAAGTGAAAGATTATTTTTTATATTTTTTTTTCAGGGGAAGGGGAACAACGTGCCTCTGAAGAATTCACGAGCCAGTTACACACGAAGCTACAGCTGCTGCCCTTCTGTCCTTGCTGCTCCACATCCTCAAGGGAGATGGAGGATTACCACAGAATGTTTTCATGAGCTAAATATTAGTCAGCAGAAGTATTTAACGGCTCTAAACATATGAAATCGATAGCTCAGTCTCTGTTCTAAGCCACGCTAGCCTCGCACGCCGTCGGGTGTGCAAGCTGGAACCCTGGCATTTCCACAGAGCCCCCTTACACCAGTCCAACAGCGTTGACGGAGGAGACAAGCAAACTGCTAGAACAGTACAGCCAGGCACCTATTGTTATTGTCAACATCACCTTTATTAACTACATAATAAACACTGAGGATTTTCCTGTTCTGCCACCTAGGAGAGACGGAGGGTCGGCAGATTTCCAGCAGCACGATTTCAATGACCAAGGACTTCTGGCTAGGTATCCTCGAGCCGCACAGAGCCAAGAATATAACGCACAAAGCGTGTCTTAGCAGCATTTATGACACGCAGCTAAAACACTCCCTTCACGACACTGTGTGCAATAGTTTTAAGATGAGGGAAAAGAGACCGCAGGGTTTTTTTTTTTTCCTCTGGTTACTGACACCATAGGGAAGACATAGCAAGAAAGCAATTTTCTGTTTGGTTAACCACCATCTAATACAGTTAAAATTTAAAAATTCAGTGATACCTTTTTTAACAGGACACAAAGTTGTTTTTTTAAGTAACACTCAGGTTTCTTTTTTTCTCCTAATTTCATGGTAGAATCCCCAAGTCCTCATGTTTTCTTCTAAACGCTTCTTTATAGCCTCAGCTGTTCTGGGTAGTAGCTTATCCTCAAAAACATTAAAGAAAAATATCACAACAAAAATCAAACTTGCTAAACCCCACGATTTTCAGGCCAACATCATGAAAAACAAGTTATCTCCCTTTTACCTCTCAGATCCCAGCAGTTTTAGAGCTCCATTTCAGGCAGTCTTGGTACCTCAACTGACCTGCCTTTTCAAGTGCAACAAAATTTATTTCAAAACTATTCGGGTATCCAAGATCCCAGCTAATTAGATTTTTTTTTTTTTCTTTCCCTACACAGAAAAGGGCTTTCTTCTTGTCTCTCAGGAATAGCAGAGCACGTCTAGATTTGTCCCCAGGAGTATTCTTCCAGCGTATGCTTGTTTGAAAGCAGTAGAGATGATGACATAGAAAGATGCATTATAGAAAACTCAAGTGATATTACAAGTGGACAGCTTATCAACGATTAGATTTCTCACCTGGCACATTGGAGTTCAGGAGCCAAAAGCAACCAGAACTGTCGCCTGAAGGCAATGCAAACAGCTGCTAACCCGGATTTGATCCTCTGTCCGAAGCTGGAATGTATTTATTTATAACCCTTTTCACCCCAGTATGCCAACTGGTTCCTTAACAATGAACTCTGAAAACAGGAGGCAAAATAAGGGATACGCTGAAGACATTTCTACGTTTGCCTATCTTCTCGTAGTGTGCAGAGCCCTGCAAAGGAACTAAATACAATAAGGGCTCAATTTGCTACCCAGCTAAATGTCGTAACAGATCTTTAACGGAATATTAACTCACAGTACACTATTATTTGTTCCTCAGCATTCTACATCACAATTCATGGCTTTCCAGGTACAATTTATTATTCCAGTTATTCAGCGTAATCAAAGCCTCATGGTATGTTGCAGACCTGCATTTTATTTTTATACAAAGAGAAAGTGAGTTTGGGGAAAATCTGTTGGCCCACATGAAACATTTTAGTTCCTACAGTATTTTGCCTCATTTTTTTTTAATAGAAACTTGCTTGTTTGTTTTAAAACAGCTGCAGGCAATTTTCACAGGATTAGAATGTTACATGCTTTATTTTTAAAAAGCGTAACACTACAATAGCCACTGCGCATTCAGCAATGCCACAATATCTTCATTTTTGTCCGCATCTGCTGACACAGCAACAGGTGTGGGGCAGCGCCCAGGTAACACCATCTACTACTACTTGGCTCAATCCATGTCGCTCCCAAAGCCATGATAAGCCTCTAAAACTCCTCATTTATCAGAAGACAGATCTTTTCATAGACGCGTTATCTGAATAACCAAAATTCCTTGCACTCAACTTTTCTCCCTGGATCTTTCGCTAGATGGTTTTAAGCCAAGATTTACAAAATCATGAAGCTTGACTAAAAATACTCATTATGTACAGTGTTGTATAAGAACTTAAAAGCCACAAGGAAGTGCGGAATTCGCAAAAAATCAGTAGAGCATCAAGAAAGCAGTTTGTGATGAAACAGAAACATCCTCTAGACGTGCACTGAAGGATGCCCAAGTGAAGAAACAGTTCCCCAGTGCTACCTAACAAGTTCTGGACATTCATTTATTTAAATGTGTAGAGGCTTACTGATTCAGTTCTTCTGCTGAACCTCTAAATTTCCACTGATAACCCAGTAATAAACAAGACCTTGCCCCACCCTTTCCCTGCAGAAGGAAGACAAGCTTCCAAAGGATAGCAGGTCTATGGTATCAGCCAGAAACAGAGCCTAGAGATGAAAGAGTCAGCTATCAGCTCTGAAGTACGGTTCATCACAAGTCATCCGAGCAAAAAAAAAAAAACTTCACAGCAGAAGGATTGAGCAAAGCTCAAGGAATGCAAGAAGCCTTTTCCCCACCCTTGTAATCTGTGCATGGAAGGCCAAAACGACTTCAGAACCCTGTTACGATTACAAAAAGAAAAAAGAAACATTTCTCCAAGTATGCATTATATATACTCAATTTAGAGAAAGGTATGTATGTTACGAGTTGAACAAAATTCTATTCTCCTCTCCTGGAGAGAGAAAGAAGTCTCTGTTCACAGAACAGGAAAAAGAATGCTCCCCACTTCTTCAGAAATGCTCAGAGTCCTCATCACTTACCTCAATGTTCCAAGCTTTGAAATTATTTAAATCTGAACTGAGGACTACTACCATATGGGGGGGAGGAATAAACAGCAAAAGCAACAGAGCAGCACTTGAAAAACCTGCCATTTCTCACAAACAGAAGACACACCAATAATTACATGGAGAGGAAGGAAATCGAAGCGTTATCTATTTATCTATTGCGAAGACAAACACTTTTGAGCAACCTGCTCTAGTGGGAGGTGTCTACCTGCTCCAGGGGGGTTGGAACTCAATCTTTAAGGTCCCTTCCAACTCTAACCATTCTATGACTTTCTCAAAAAAAAGCAACACAGCTTTGATCTCTAATCAAGAGACTAATCATATAAGGAAAGGGAAGGATGGAAAGAGTGGTTACAGTCTGAACAAGAATTTACAGTCTAGCACAATAGGTATAATAACCAAAGGCTAAATAAAAGTATCTCTGGATTAAGGCACTTGCCAAGCAGCAACATAAATAAAAATCTTAAAGAGACTATAGAGTTAGATCTGAGATAAAGGGTCAGGGCTATTCCCAAACCACACAGGTTTCTGCAATGCTGATGGGCCAAACTTACACTCATGCCACGATGCTGAGCTCAAGCAGTGCTGCTTGGACAGAACAAGCACGGCACGTGGAGGCTGCCCTGCAAACCTTCTGGGCAGGAACCCACGTGAGGCTGCCACTGATGACATGACTCTGACCTGATGGGCCTTAATGTGCCCTTCAAGGTTCAGATCTGCCAAGGAAATAATAAAGAGATGTAATCAGACAGCTATTTCTACATGTTCCTGGAAATACCCCGAGCTAGTGTATTACACCGAGACTTTCAAGGCAGCCAGTGGAAGATGCAGTTCCAGGGGAGTTCAAAGTCTCAATTCATGAGTCCTCCTTTAAAGATCAAAGATATTTACTGTTGATACCAGAGCATCATTAAGGTGTCAAGCCTCATCTCAGACAACACTCAAGGATCCTTCATCACTTCAAATTAGAGTAGTACTGCATGATTGACTCCAACTTTTAAGATGCCGAAATTCATGCCAACTCTTACAGAACTCTACTGGAAATACTGACCTTGTTTCTCTCCTAAAAACCTTTCCTCAGCAGAACTATTTCTTTAAATTCAGAACTAGCATGAAACTAGAAACTTCTCCAGTCTTCAGTGTTGACAGGAGCTGTGTTCGTCTAAACAAGCCTACCATACAGAAGGGCTTATTACCTGACTTAACAGCACACTATCAAATGACCTGGCAGTCATCACCTCGTATGGATGTTTCCATCCTGTTTAGAAGGATGGAAGCACAGCAACATTAAGATTTTTCAGTAATATTAGACTAGGTCACAGTGTCAACAGAAACTTAGAAGGCATCCTATCAGAGAAGTGGCGATGACCCGAAAGGGGAGAGGGAGAAAGGCATCACTATTATCACATCCAGCACATTGGCCATAGAAACACAGGTCAGGGAAAACGAGTGGGGAAAATCATCACTGAGGGACAAGGACATCAGTGATTGGGACTGGGAAAAGAGCACGTGTCACCCTCTTCCCAAAACTGCAGCCATTCTCCAGAAAAGCAACACTTCCTCAGAGGACCTCGCCATAGCATCTGGCTAGCACGTTTCTTAACTTCATCCTACCTGTTCACCCGCTGCAAAAACTCTTCCTTAGCAAGGTTTGGCTTATGAAAAGACCATACAAGAGCTAAACAAGCCACTCTCAGCCCTTGAAGATGACTAATCCTCATTTTCTGTATAGCAAAGACAACTCTTGGCGCAGTATACAGACTGAAGAGACCGGGATTTACTTCAATGCAGTAGTTATTATTTGGCACAGCTAGAGTGACACAATAAAGTTTGCTGTTGAAACTAAGGCACGCTAGCACTGCTCAAACAATTGAGAGGTTTCTGCTCCTACTAGATGGTGAAGTAAACAGATTGAAAGGTTTGAGTTAGTTAACTTTGATACGCACATTTCAATAGCTGTACATTTTGCTGAGTGTAATTACTAACATGAGTGTTTTCCACTTGCCAAAGTATTCCCATGTAAATAGCCCTAGAGGATTTTCCAAATATCTGTTACTATGAGCTGAAACTGGCTTTGGTTCCTGTCCTCCTACCTGAGCACGTGCATATATCGCTAACTTACTATAGTAATTGACACGGAACAAACCTCTTCAAAGGACTTAAACACCAGCCCAGGAGAATTTCCTTGTGAAGAAATGAAATGGAAGTCATTATTAACACGTCTTTAACCCAGAAAACACAGAAAGTGAGAACTGAAAGGAAAGAAAGCAGCAGGGTGATATAATTATCTCTTAATTGTTTATTGCCCTGTAGGCACCTTGCCCCAGTGCAGTTCTTCTCAACTGCCACCCTGCTGCTCCCACTGCCCTGTTTGGCCATGGTCACAAGCATCCATCCTAGCCATGAAGGGACAGGCACAGCAACAGTTTACTGCTTCGTTGAGAGCCTAACAACAACAGAAACGAGTGGATCAAATCAGACATTTCCCCCCCTGCCCCCCAGTAAAGTCTCTTAAGAGACTGGTAGCGGTTAAAGTCACTAAAGGCTAGACATTCAACCTCCATGAGTACAAAGCCTCAGTTGCTCCCCATCTCTCTCCCTCACGCGCTAGTGCAAAGTGATAAAGGGTTTAAAAAAAAAAAAAAAAGAACCAAAACAGGATGGAACTTGCATAAAAAACAGAGAGGGGTGGCTTACTAAGGTGTACTTAGGTGAGCAGCTGCCGTAAGACACGAGAAACTCCTTGATATACACAATAGGAACTGGATGCTGCAAAACTGAACTGAATCTCGTCTTGAGGAGGTTTTTCCCTGCGGGAAACAGAAGCTCAAGTTGCAAGATCAGTCATGCCTACAGCAGCACGGGGACAGTTACATACACACCACTGAAAGGGAAAGCCCAAGCTACACAGGGACAGTGCCGCAGGCTCACCTAGGGAGAAAAAAGCCTTCCGCTCAGCAAAGAGATGAAAACACGATTTTTAAAACCCTTTGGATGTATCTGAACCGTTCATAATGTTATTTCCTCTTAGAGGATACCATTTAATCGCCAGGTTTTTCCTTGCCTCCTCTTTTTTTTTTTTTTTTTGGTAGACATTCATGTTTTACAAAGAGCGCCCCAAATCCCAGGCAAATTCCCACTCAGAATTCCATCTGTGTGGGTATAGACACATAATATATATATATATATACACACCCACAAAAACTTGCAATTTTGAAATTAAGGCTGTAAACTTGCAAGCACCTTTGTCACCACAGTTATCAGCTCAGAAAAAAGAACCCCCTTTACTGAGAGTTTATGTTAAGGTGAATATGTCCCAGGGGAAAGCAAGGGTGGGTTTTGGTAGGTCTTCTAATATTTGTTTTCTTAATCAGGCTTTATGGAAGAAGCACGGCATTTGTTTCCAAGCACTGCAGCCTTCCAGCTACAATGGGAAGAAAGAGCACACAACAACTCAAGAATTACTTCAAGCTCAAATGCCTGAAGACAACACTGAATACACCCACACTGCTATTTTATCAAGCCGCGGGTCTCCCGCCGCCTGTCTTCTCTTCTGCTTCACTCCCTTGCCTCAAAGGAAGGGAAACCAGTTACTGCAAAGCAAGGAAGATTGGATATGGCAGAGCTCCTAATGATAATCAGATACCTTCCACGCTAGCATCCTCACAGACAAGTGAGGGAGGGAAAGCGTTATACCCAACTAAGACCAGATTAATGTATTTCATTTTCTTCTCTAAGTAGGTGTAGTTCGCTTCCCCAATTACCTGATGCATTACACCTGAAGGTGCCCCAAGCACTCACCCTCACCTTCTCTCTACATCTCTTCCTGCAGTGTATTTATCTTGGCAGCTCCATCCATTCACACCAGTGATCTTACATTTACAGTTTTGGGATGCGGACGGTGTTTTTCTGAGTGCAGGGGATTACAAGAGACTTATCAATGCCCTCACATTCCTGTTTTAAGGCTAATTCTGTTGGGGTGGGGTCAGGGCTGACGGTTGGCAACGCCGTGAAGATCTTTCACTACAAGAAGCAAAGTTTACATTGGTTTAAAACCAGTGGGTCACCGCAATCAGTAATTGCCTGCAACACCACCCTCCCTTCATTAAGGCTGCCTTTGCCAGGAATACAAATGCAGTCTTTAACCGAACAAGGACTTCGATCCCCGGTTCGGATGTGGCCGTCACGTGTGCGGTGAAGCAGAGAGACCATTAGCAACAACTCCAGCTACTAACATTTCTGTCCTACAGCCCAAGCTGGTGCTTTCTGCAAGGTTGAACTTGGCAAAACACTTGCCAGGCACTAGAGAGAGAGGAAAAAAAAAAAAAAAAAAATAAAAAAAAAAGCACGTGTGTATATTTATGTTACTTTTAAACTTAACTTCCTTGCACATGGGACACCATAGGTATTGGATTTTGTCACACGGACGGAGAAGGGACACTGGTCTTGCACCGAAGGACGGGGCCAAGAGCTCAAGGGCCAGCTCAAGTCTAGCAGGGGAACAGGAGATGCACGGAAGGAATCCAGGGCACAAGAGACCCACACACGTCCCTTTTCCCCCCAAGCTCCAGAATTGCAAAGTGCCACCACAACTCCGCCAGAAAGCTCTCAAATCAAGTTGCTCGCAGAGGAGCTCATCACTGGCCTTGACTTCAACCTTTTGACAGTTCACGAAACTCCCAAACAGGATAGTCAAGTAGGGCCGAGCAAACAATCACAGGAAATTCATTTTATATTCTGCTAGAGGGAACAAAGCAGCTTCTTTCCAGCTGAGAGCATATAATTATTTGGCACCAACTGGCTACAACTCAGAAGCTACGACAGCAGCTGAACGGTCCATTTCAGTAGGATGAGCCTATTTTTTCCCCTTTGTCTCAACTCTATCGGTTTTCCAGTCCTACCAACTGCCTGGAAAAATATAAGCTGCCGGGAGGATTTGGGGCCATGATAACCAACGCAACATTCTCTTCCATACAAACAATTTTGCGACGCACCCACTACAGGCAGGCCAGGCAAGCCACCGAGGACACAGCAGGGCAAGAACCACAGCACAGCCCAAGCTGGAAGGGACCTCTGAGCCCCCTGAAGCTCTCTTCTTGTTTTACTCCAGCATTAACATTGAGCACAATAGCTTCAAAAATACATCTATCAGACTCCAAAAGGAAGAATATTTGTCCTTACCTGAAGATACGAAAAGCGGATGGTGACCACAGCTTTTATCTCTCAAAAGCAGTACGGCTAAGTTAAAAACCCAAAGAATCCCCATTCTTAACCGCGCAGTGAAGCTCAATCGAACCTACGCTTAAGTGTTTTTATAAAAATATTGTTATGCTGCAGTAGGAAGGATTTCTGCATTTTTTTAATAAAGGCATCAGGGTGTTTAGAAGAGATTTCTTAACAAGGACTATCCCAACTACAACAGTTGACTCCACCGCTAGACCCAACATGGCCAATGACAGCAGCATCTCGTTAGTCCACAAATTGAGATTGTTTCTGGGGCAAATTTCAAGCAAAATTCTGACACTAAATATTTTTTTTTTTTTTCAAGATGAGGACTCAGATAAGGTTTCCTGTCCAATATATTTAAAGATGTCATTGTTTTTCCAAGCTGTCTCTAAGGGGCAGTTTTAGGGGGAGGTTGGTTTTGTTTTTAGAATCAGAACTAGTTACGGCCTCCCTGTAAAGGGGAAAGAGGAATTCAGAGCAAGTAGCTCTGGTGCCAATATTTCAAAAATAACCAACTTGCATAATCTCAAAAGAATTCTTATGGAAGCTCTCCTTCAGAAAAAGGCCTTTGATGATCGCTGCAGTTTTGACAGCAAGATCCTTCTATGTAATCAAACCACACAAAACATTTTATACAGAGTGGTAATTGTAAGGGTGATCACTAAGAACGTGTTAAATGAACGGATGACAAGAACTGAAAGATTTGGGGAGGCCTTGGGATTGCTAACTTTCAAGCTTCATACCAGAGATGCCAGGAGATTTTGGCAGGGCTTTTGTTTTTATTTAGACACATGTAGTTTTTGTAAGAACAAACTCTGTGCCAAAGGAGATCTCAGCCAGGGATACACCCAGCACCCAGGAGGTCAGCAAGGAGTGACCAAGATGAGAAGTCTCTACTGTTCTTTGGAATCATAGAATGGTTTGGGTTGGAAGGGACCTTAAAGATCATTGAGTTCCAACCCCCTGCCCTGGGCAGGGACACCTCCCACCAGACCAGGTTGCTCAAAGCCCCATCTAGCCTGGCCTTGGACACTTCCAGGGATGGGGCATCTTCTCTGGGCAACCTCTTCACCACTCTCATAGCAAAGAATTTCCTCCTAATATCTAATCTAAATCTCCCCTCTTTCAGTTTAAAGTCATTAGCCATTAGTCCTATCACTACATGCCTTTGTGAAAAGAAGCAGGGCACCAACCTCCAGATACACGGACTGCAGTAAACACGTTTCCCAAGTATTTATAACGAAAGCAAGATAAAGAAGTGCCGTTTCTAAGAAGTGACATTAGTGCGAACAGAGCACTACAGCAACAGAAACGCTTATCGCAAAGTTAACTAGACTTGCACCATTCCTTGACAGTTTGACAGGGCACCTGAACTCTTCACCCATTAAAGCCACCCAGCACATACACGTGCACCTAATCTTTCCTTTCCCCTCAAGCCTCATATCCGTGACATGGATGGGTCCTCCCCATACCTTTGCGTGGCCAAGAACCAGCACGCATAGACTACGCAGAGCATTAAGGGGAATGATGCTTCTGGCAGCAAACTCTAGAACAGCATCCCTACTGTTTCGATTTCTCTGGAAAACACAAACTGAAAACTTGGTGTATTTATTGCAAACCAGTTCTGCTTCCTGATTCTCTAAGGAGAGAACTGACTGGAGAACAAAAGAGTACAGACACTATGAAAACACCCGACGTGCCTTCACAGCTATGTACTGCAGTCGCTTGTGCACCCCAGACGGTCCTCATGATGGGAAATAAAACAGCATTCCCCTTGTCCCAAAGGGCTCAGAGCTCCCATGGCAGACATTGTGCAACCCAACCATCCAGCAAAGGCTTCCTGTAAGGAACGCTGAGGAAAAATGAAATCTCAGTAGGATGTTTTGACAGGCTCTTAACATGAGGAACTTACTAGAGCAATGGTACTCGTTCTACAGTCAGTGGAGCGCTTCTGATCCAGAGGGAAAAGTGGTCTGCTGCAGTATTACAGAATGCTGCTCCCATACCTAGAGGTGTTCAAAAGACGGGTTGACATGGTGCTGGGGGACACGGTTTAGTGATGGATTTTTTTGTCAGAGTTAGGTTGATGGTTGGACTAGATGATCTTGAAGGTCCCTTCCAACCTGGACAATTCTATGATTCTATGAAGTAGTAGCATCCCAGTAGGTATAGCTGGAGCCCATCAAAAGCGTCTAGTTTTACTAGAGGGACATTTTATCAAGCAAAGCAGTTGAGATGGGTTTATAAGGCCAATTTTGAGATATTGGTAAGAAAAAAAAAATATTATCCGCATGTTTCACCTCCTCCTTTTCTCAAAAAGGGATTACCTAGCCTTCTCTTGGAACTGAAGGACTAAGAGAATACAACACCCAAGCAGCAACAACAAACCAAACCATCGGTAAGTAAGTAGGATCGCATGCAGACATACAGTCACCCCAGCTTGCTCAGAGAAGACAAACCAGCGTCCAAACGTCACAGTGGTCCCCTACCAAACACAGGGCTAAAAAACAGTGAGGGGGAGTAGAAGCAGCAGCTAAATATTTGGACAGACTTCTGAAAAGCCGAGGAAGGACCACACACCGGCTTAGGAAAAAAAGCCGCAGCTTTCATTCTAAGCCAAGAATATACTTTCATTATGTTTCTAAACACTTAATAGGAAAAGGACACAACTCATTAAATGATCAAAACCAGATAACAAAAACCTGTATTCAGACCGACAATCTTTCTAGATTTCCATTGCATTTTTGTGCAACACTACATTAAGCTCTACCAAATACCAAAGCAAGGCACATAATTCATTTTACTTGTCGACAGTTACATTTGGACATATCCTATCTTGCTAAAAATGAGAAATGTAGTAATTTGCATTTCCATTGTCACCTGTTATTTCAGAGACGAAGCATTAAGCAGGATTAAATTATGTCATTTTTACCAAAAGTAACATCATGATTATAGCCACAGGGATTCACGGAGGAAATCCATTCTCCACAGGATTTTTCTGTGAAAATGATGTTAAGCATTAAAAAAGTCATCTGTAATGTGTAGGTGTTTTGCATAAACTTCCACGTTTGGGTACCAAATTTGAATTGGAGAGCTCTGACAGTGCTCAGGAGTAAAATCTGAAAAAGCTTGTGCTTTAGGAAAATGGTTTGTTTTTTTTTTTTAATGTATGGCAACCTAATGCTGCAAAAGACTTTGTTCTGGCTCTCAAAAATATGTTTAAGAATAACACTTGCCCTTTGCTCTCCCCAAACCCAAACACCACATCAGTTCAGGAGCTTTTAGGAGCAGTGGAAGAGGAGGAGGAGGAGGGAGAGAGAGGAGCTGATCCACAAGGTTCATGTCAACAGGATCCTCAAGGCTGCAAGCATCTGCAACGTTCTTGGATGCATCAGGAAGTCTGGATAGGGACAACAAAAGTACTGAAATTTCTCTCTAGAAACCCAAATAGAAGCAGATCTACAGCAAAAGGCAAAAAATTTGTCAAGAGCCTGTTCCATCGATAGGAACAAAACTGAGAGGATGTAAGCAGCTATGGTTCAGGTGCTATTGTAGTACTACCATGCCAGTACAACTTTTCTGTCTCTTAGATGACTTCATTACTTAGAAGAGAAATCTGGATCCATCTGTTCCTACTAGAGTGTAAAATGGCTTAGTGTGACCCCCCTACAGCCCTTCATTGCAATGCACATCTGTTCTTCCTCTATTCAGCCTTCCCATTGCCCCAGCACAGTAACACACACACACCCCCACACACAATAAAATATATATATCAAAAGAAGTAAAACACTTTCCAGCCGGCAACCATAGCCTTACAATTTAGTCCATATGAAGTTCTAGGAAAGCACATAAAGCACAAGTGTTTGAAATAGCTTTTCTATTTCAAAGGTGCTGCAAAAAAAAAAAAAAAATTAAAAAAAAATCCCTTTCCCACGCAACTCTTCTGGCTACTGCAGAATCCTGCTGTCCTTGAATTAGACTGCAATTTGCAGACAGCCATAGAGCTCTGACAAGTCCTGCACTGCTCCCAGGCTGCCGCAGCAGCTCTCCAAGTGCTCTCCAGCTCTTTGCTTCTTGAAGACACTTCCCAGAGCATCCACCAGATCGACAGCTTGCCTCTACTCTGCCCAACAACCTGGTCGCTTCCAGTATTTATCTCCCATCACAACGTTGTCAGACATACCACCTCGCTACTAATCACTTCTGAAAACCTGGAGACATCTGAAGAGGGAGGAAAAATAAAAAAGTCTGGGAAAGGACAGGTCTCATTGGTACAGGGGACAAATAAGCAGGCAAATAACCCAACCAGAAATAGCTTAAATGGTCAAAATCTGTTACAGCTGGCACATCCATAGCTCTGCTCACTCTCCCATTCTCCCTGATTTTTTAAGCTCTAAATAATACTCCGGTCCCTAGATAAATCATGAAGCTGGGGAATTCATATTCCGTGTACAACCCTGTGTCCAACATAACCTGGCTTTGCATTCGTGAGAGACAGAGCTGTTTGAACAGAGCCAGAGTTGTATGCTTCCCCTGTCACAGTCTGCAAACGAAGAGTTCGAGATGGCTCTGGTCAGGTTGTGACCCTCACCCGAGTAGGGCATCTCTAAAAGCAGAATTTATCAAAAAGACTGTATTAATGGTAGGGGAGAATAATGAATAGCAGCACTGAAAAACAGAAATTGTGGTCGAGTATTACTAAAATTGCACAGAAACTCTTACCCAGCCCATGAGGAAGGTGCATTTTTAATCCTGTCTTTTCTTTCAGGAGCTCCTCTACTGTAGATTTTATAGACTGTGCTAGAACTGTCAACAAAAGTCAGAGACAAGAGCCTGTGGAAAAGCTTCTCTCGACTCACATCATCAATACCTACAATCCTGCCATCTGCCCAAAGTGCACAAGGGAAAGCACCATGAGCTAACACCAAACTGGAGAAGAAAAAAAAAAAAAAAAAGTAAAAAACACCACACTGGTCTAAACAGCTTTACACTGTTTACACACAAACGAATCTCTCTACCCATTGATAAAGGTCTCTGCTTGCTTTTGATAAACTTGCAAAAGAAGAGAGCTCCAGAAGGATGAGGCGGTGGAGATACACCCTGCCTGCTTATCCCATCCCAGCCAGCAGCCCTACGGAGATGCTCAGGCACACCTGTGATCACCGCTACTATTACATATGTCTAATCTTGATCCTCATTAAAAAACTACCAAGAAATCAATTTCTGTTCCATTTATTTTTATACATGCTTTCAGGGCCAGAAAAAAAAAAAAAATATAAAAAAACCAGACAATGCCTTCCAGGAACTAACATCCTGACCAAGATTAGCAAGATCTACAGATACTACCAGTTCTCTCATCCCAAAGAATAATTTACTCTGGTGTAGCCATAATGAGCACAAAACCACAAGTGTTTACCATCATCTTCCTCCGTATGTTTATCCGAAGACAAGTTTGGCATTGAAACAAAAGTACGGAGCGAGTGAGGTTAATCAGCTATACAACAGGTATTTAGAATCTGTGTTCCAGAGCACGGCTGCCACATTGATGTATGTATTTAGCATTAAAAACTCACAGCAAGGCCAAATTGGTCCTTCGCAAATGAAGTTACAGATCAGGTTACGGCAAGTTTAGCCTCAAAGGAAATTAAGTTGGGGGAGCCTAGAGGAACCTCGTGAATTTATTCAAAAACCAACTCCATCTGCTTCCTGTTAAAAACATTTCCCTCTTAAGCCATTGGTAGGTGAACTATGTTTATCACCTGAAAAGTCACAAAAAGCTTTGCTTCAACTTTGAACAGGCAAGGAAAAAAAATAAATAAATAAAAGAAGCAAAACACTCAACACAGACTATCTGTTAAACTGAGCAGAGTGCTCAGTTTGACCTGAATAAAGGAAAAAAAAAAAAAAAAAACAACAAAAACCCACAAGAGTCACAGTTGAAAAAGCAAAAATTTCATGGCTGTGCTTATCCCACTGTCCCCCCCCACCCTATCAACTGTACTGTGGATTCTCACCCGGAACACCTCAGTAAGGAAAGATAACAGGAAAGTTGCAGGTTTGCCTTGAAAGAGGAAAACCTCGTATGTTTTTACATTACTACACTACACTATTATCCATTTCCAATGCAAATGTTGCGTGGCTTGTGCTAGAACCAGACTAACTGAGAAAAAAAACCATCCTACATCCGTAACATCAAAACCCCAGCCTAACGGTAGGTCAACACCTTGCAGTCTGGTATCAAGAGCATTGATTTTAATCAAACTCGGGCTTTCATATTTCCATCTACTGCCAAAATCTATCGCAAAAGCAAGGCAGAGAACAGACAAATCTCTAAAGTAAATTTATTTTGTGGTTGGTTTTTTTTTTTTTAAAAATTCATTCAAAACAAGTTCACTCAGTAGAAGTTGTCCCAGGTACTTGACCTGCTGTAGAATATCAGCCAAGTCACTTGTTAATCGTGGCAGTCCACTAACCCTCAAGAAATAAATCTACCTTATAAAAGACAGAAGCATTAAATCCACCAGATATTTGAGACTATTTCTTGAAATCTAAGATAGGAACAGACACAAGCCAGAGACACAGACGGTCACCTGAAAGGCTCCTTCATGAATTCCACCACTAACATTTGAACCGGTTAGAGAGAAAAGATAGGTCGCAGTTTCGTACTAAATATTTTGCATGTTTCCACAGACTCGTATGAATGGGTTTGCATGTTTCTGCTCATAGCAGGAGAATCACAATTATCCAAAATAGACGACTGATATATGAAGAGCGGCCCAACCTACAGTTTCAGGCTACCCACAAAATGTCAGTACACTCCTTGTGCTTTAACCATTCGTGATAAGCAAGTAAGATGTGTCACAACAGCCAAGGCTGCTCTAAGGCAGTACTGGAGGATGTAGTAAGGCATACTGAGTTAATTTTCATAGTATCCAAAGGTTCTACAAGTTTGCCAGATAAATACACATCAAATAATGCCAAGAATGTAAATTCATCCTCCAGCACTGGTCCTCCTGCTCTTGCTGTTTATAGACTCCAGCAGAAGTGATGAAGCTATAGAAGAACTCCCTCATTACCACCTGCTCAGCCTTCAGTATACTGCATATTTTCAAGGCGGGGGGGGACGACGACGACATGACAAAAAACACTCCAAGAATGTACATATTGCCAAACCGGCTCTCGCTGACGTGTGCGACATTCTTCTGACAAAACAGTCTTACCACATAGAGCGCAACTGTGCCCAGACTAAAACCATAGGAGGGAAAGCAAGAGTCAGGCACAGTTACAGCTGAACTAAAAAAACCAGCTTTATCTGCCATTTCATTATTTTTCATCAAAAAACTCAGGCGTTCAATTTGCTTTAAACCATCTATCAGGTCAAACATTAGGAAGGTGAATAACTTGATTGTCAAGACCCACCATGCAGTCACTCAAGATGTTTTTCTGCCCAGCAAACACTCCTAGATCAGAAAAACCCCAAAGACTTCCATTTGGTTCCCTGTATTGGAAAAAAAAAAAAAAAGCAAAGTTTTGACAGTCCTTCAGAGGAACAGACCAGCACATCCTTTCAGTGTTCAGAAGCTCAACAGCCACTTAAGGCAGTATTACAACCTGGAGAAAGACAATTACGATGACAACAGTTCTCCTAAATCTGTCTAAATACCTGCAAAAATACGGCTAAGAATGAAGACTTTAAATAAAAGCTTGCACTTTGGTGGAACACCCAGCCAGTTCCCCAGCAAGACGGGAAAGCAAACGCTTACGGCGTGGCAAGTAGCTTCTAAATGAATGCAGTTATTCAGCCAGAAGCTCGTTTCTGAAATGATGGTAAGGCAATAACAGCAACCACTAAGTATTACAGCTCTGACCACTGCACCCACCAGTTCCTGAGTCACAAGCATTCACCATCTCATCCTCAGCTTTAAGCTGCCAGGAGCTTCTACACATGGCTACATTCATAGGGAAACGGGATTCAAAGGTTCAGTTACTGAATTAATAACAGTGTTGACTTAGTTGTTGTATTCATCACCTTGTTGATTGTTAATCGACTTCAGTGGGTCTCAAAATACTGCACCGTGTTGAATAGAGACTTTCTCATCCTACACCTTCCACTGACTGAAGTGCCCAAGAACAGCATGCTTTATTAGACTCAGAAGTTTTCATACACAGTTAAACTCTCACCAGAAAAATCAGAAACACGTGATGAAATGAGCAGACCGGTCTCCAGATCAACCTCATTCGGAAATGCTACGGCAATTTCCCTCACCAGCAGATAATGAAAACCTATGCAATCGCATCTTAGCCATAATCATTCATATCCCATTCTGTATTACTACTCAAAAAATTCATCGGTCATTGCTAACCTTAAACAAATAGAGATTAATGTCACTCTTTGAACAAATTCCGTCTAGTTCCTCCCAAATTATTTTTCAGCCAGTCATCCCAAGAAACAGGAGTGATCCAACGTAGTCAAAACCCTATCGGGCTTCCAAATATGTGGTGCAATTTTTCAAGTCATTCTAAAAGTGCATTAACAGTTTGCACCTTTAATGAAACTTTAAGACTAGCACACAGAGAATAAAGATTTTCTTTTTGCCTTTTGCATCTTATGTAAAAAGCCTCAGAAGTTCACTGCCACGAACAGACACTGAAACTTGAATCAATGACGATAGTCAACACCTCTTAACATCCCTCTAAGAATGGAAACCTTTACTACCCAAGACTTTCAGTTTTTACTTTCATGCTGGTAGACAAAAGCGTGAAGATCAAAATAGTAAGATACTGAAGAGATGAACAAAAAGATACCAACAGAGATCAAGTAATGTGGCGGGGGTGGAAAGGAAGTGGTGGAGAACCTCATTAGTCAGGCGAGAGTTTAATTAAAGTGTGGAAAGAACAGTACTGCCAAATTCCAAAATGAAATCGTTTTTGAACTAGAAGTATACAGCCCCAGAACACTGGCAGTGCAAGACAAAATTTAAGACGAAAAATTTAAAATTAAAGAGATTTAAGAGAAAATTTAAAATTGAAGATTTAGTGCAGTGGCATTACAATAAGAGACAGGAAAGCAAGCGCAGAGCTGTACACTGGGATTTATTTTAAGTCATAAGTCTACGTGTAAGCCGGGTAATATTGGGGCAACACTACTACTGTCCTCATCGACCTGAGAGAGGGCAGAGAATTCACTCTCAGCTTGTTTAAAGACCACATCAGACAGGGGGAACGGCTGGTGCTCTAAGGGCAAAGCGTCTCAGGTGGTCAGACGAACGGGCAAGCAAGCAGCTCAGGAGGTTCAAATCGAAATGTGGTTATAACCACACGTTGTGTTGCTTTAAGGAAAGCACAACTGCTTCCCTCTGCCTGCAGGTTATTTGCCTCACGAGACCACAGCTGGAACAGCACAGCCCAGTTGCGCACACCCACCGTACAACAGAGAAGCCTGAAACCAGAGAGAGCCAAGGAGAAGGTCCACCAGATGGTCAGGGGTCTATAGCGTTGGATATATAAGAGGCTATAGCAGAGGAACACGTAAAAGAGAGGCTGCTCAGCTTGGAGAAGAGACTGCTACGCAGTCCAGCAAGTTTCCCACTACCTAAAGAAGAACTGTGAGATGGAGCCTAGGGGATTGCATTGCCGAATCTCAAAACACAAATTGTTTTAACAGAGTTCTCAAAAAAAAAAAAAAAAAAAAAGAGTTGGAAAATTACCACAAGAGCTGTGCAGTACCAGAAAAAGGCAGCTCTGAAAAATCTACATAGATTTTTCAACCAGACGAGGCCTTAAGCAACCTGATGTAGCCATGCTCCCAGTAGGTTAAAGTTGCCAGCCTGCAGAGTTGGCAGCTACCTAATCATTTTAGGTTTACTGCTCATTAACATTCATAGGGAAAACTTGCAAAATTTGACCCTTCTTCCACCTTGAACACTGACAAAGCCATGATAAGTATCATTTAAAATATCTTCACTTCAAGATGATCAAATTCTCCATTCTAAAAGCTCCTTATGTAAAAAAAAAAACAAACCAATAAGTTTGTACTGAGTCACCTACACGTTGCAAGCAAAATCACCACCCACCCATGAACAATACTTTTTACCTAGCAGGTATGATTACTTAATCATTTCTTTGCTTATCAGAAAATTAGCCCCATCTGAAGGTCCTAACTGGATGTAGTTTCAGTTAAGAAGTTGCCTACGGCAACTTTTAAAAATCCCAATACCACCCCCACGGATACCTGGATTTATCCCAATGCCTTTTAAACTTTTAATCATCTGCTTGTACATTTTACTTCAGTTTTCATTCCCTCTAACATTCAAATGGTCACACCGCTACAAAAATCTCCTAACACCCTTCAAATGCTGTGTCCCATGCTCAACAGCCAGCCAGCTCGGCAGAAAAAGAAGGACACCCAATTTCAGGAGCCCATTTTGAAGAGGGAATACCTCCATTCCTAAGTTAAAGCACCCGAGAAGCACCATGAACACCTGCAGCGAGCCATCAACGCTACCATTAACTCAATCCCAATGGGTCACTCACGCAATTCTTAAACCTGGACTTTTTGTTGGCATTAGTCCGAAACTTGCAAGAAACCACACACAGGGATGTCTTCTCAAGAATTTAATTTTACCAATCAGTGCTCAAACAGGCAACACTGCTCCTAGTTCTAACAAAAGGCAAGATTCCTCACCAGTTCTTCTTCGGATGATTACATCTGTATGTAAATCCATTTACTCTTTCTAAACAAAATTAATGTTCAGTATAAGGTAAGCTCGTGGAAGATCTAGATTTTTAGCTTTCTACTAATACTTATTCCTGCAGAAGCAGCATTCCTTTGTATTTCTGGTTATGCCTGGATGGTATAGACTTTCTTAAGGCCCCATACAGACTGGCATGATCTTGTTCCCTTCAGAAAAAACAAGGGACATAAAACTTCAGATTTAGTTGACTTGAATTTTATTGTGAGAAAAGCAATTTTAAGTTTTTGATAAAGACTTACCCAAACCCCTTGCTGGCAACGTTTGTTTAGATTTCTGTCTCTAGGGAAAGCCAGATAATCACGCCTACACAATTTTGTTGAAGAGGTGACTGCAGAATTTTTAATATTGACCTGTTAGCTTGAAAACCAGAAATAAAATTGATTTTGTAAACAAGAGGGAGGAATTTATATTTTTAGATCAGATACTGAGTGTTTTGGAACAAGAATACTAAACAACGTGTGTTTACCTGTTTATCAAGGGAAGACTTTGTGCTTCTGGAAGAGCTATAGATGATCCTGCCTACTACACATGCAAGAAACATCCATCAAATGCAAGGAAGAAAGAAGGGAAAGGGGCAAAATTCTTCCTCACACAATCTTTCCATACGCACAGGCTCACTTGGACAGACTCTTTAGCCAAAGTTACTACATATACGCTAGAAAAAGCCATTATAGATGAGCAACAGAATCAGAGCATTCACCCAGTTGGTAAATAAGAATTAAAATGTGACCACCGTGGTCGTTAAGTCACAGACCAACCGCCTCTGTGGGAAGAGACACAGCTTCAGCCAAGACAAGCCCCAGTAGAAGAAAACCCAAACTTTGTTAGCCACGTAGTACAGTATACATATATTCATTTAAACTCCTTGTCTTTTCACTAGAAAGTACAACTCCCAAGATGAATTACAAGAGAAGGCATCGGCTTCTACTCAAAACTTCACCCAGAGCCAACTCCTCCATGGGCAGAAGCATTAGGAAGCAGCCCTACAGCCCACCCTGTGCAGAGGGCACAGCTAGGGATTTATAGCATGTACCCAGAGAGCCGTCTGTCTGCCTTCTCACATTCAACATATACCCTTAACAGTCAGCTTTCCTTTATTAAAAGCTGGATATAATTCTGGTTGACCCTAGCAGATAGGACGCACGTCCTGATTTTGGCATTTTAATTACTTTTTTTTTAACATCATACTCAGCACACTATTATAGAATCTAATTAGCAGATAGCAATTTGTGTAGCATTACGTTTATTTATTTTATCCAACCACTTGCATGCTTGAAAAAGCTACTCTTTGTACCCTGCCACTATAAAAGGCTTATTCTGATATAATTACACACATAACCACCAAGACACCACGTGTTGGTTGTGAAGATTTCAAATGTTTTCTCCTGAATTAGAGATTTTTTCATTAAGTTTTTACTAAAGTATAATCAAGGATAAGAGACGCTGAAAATCACTACGCCATCGTTTTCGAGGCTCTTATGTAGACCCTTTGGGGTCTAGGGAAAGGCTGGAAGAGAAAATAAGGCTTACGAGGCAGAAACATTATTTCCCCCAGGCAAGTGTCCTGGTGGTAAATGGTACATTCTTTCTCTACAAAGAATTTCTTACTTCCCCCAGCTGCTGAGCATTCATAACACCCCGAGCACTGGCCTAACACATAAAGATTAGAGGACTCACAGTGGCAGATAATTACAACACAGCACATTAAGTAACTTAGAAGGCTAATTCAAGCAGAAGCCCAAAGCCCTCGAGGCAGAAGTAATACACGTTACTCACAGCACGCTCCATACTGAGGAAGGGGAAAGCCGACGCGGCTCCAAGCATGAAGATGGTGCTCCTGCAGCCTTTCTGCTCAACCCATGGCCAACGTCATCCCCCAGACTCATCACGGGAACCAGTGCCCCTTCCACAGCTGCTCCTCATTGCCTACACAGCAGTTCCTCATGCACCTAACGGGCACGCTAAGCCCCTCCAACCCCCAAAGGGGGAAGAGATGCCCTTTGGCCCAGGTGGGACTCGTCCCTCCAAACACACAGAGGTCAAGCTGCCCTTCTCCACCCAGCTGGTTTTGCTCTGAACAAAGAGCAAAGCTGCTAGAGGGACAGAAAAATCCCCCCCTTCAGAGAGAAAGGCAAGGCACGACAGAAGGGAGGGATTGAACTGTGTTCCCCCTCGTTACTTGTATTTATTTTTTAAAACAAACTTCCTTAATATATTAGCAAAATTCTTACTTGGTTTAATGTCCAACCTAACAGCGTGTGGATTTTTGCCACAAAACATTGAAACTTAGTAAGAAAAGGTTTAGCAGACGTTGCACGGAGAAAATACCCAGTTAAATGCTGCGACGGTAGAAGATGAATACAAGTTTGGAATCAATATAAACTCCCTTCCTTGTAGGAGCTGGAAAAGAGGGATAGCTTCCCCATCCGGTAAGCAGTTACGCCCTTCAAGCCCCCTGCTCTTTTTTGAAGCGTACCCGAATCGCACACTTTCTACAGCAGCAACCGCCCTGGCGTAACCGCGTTGCACACAAATCAAGCTCCAACCCTCCTGCTGCCACAGCCACACGTACAGACAACGGTACTTCACAAAGTAACACCGTAAAGGTACTTCCTAAAGCACAACGATGTTAATAGGATGTTTGAATAGGTGATTGTTTTTATTACCACGCTGCAGAAGTAGACATGTCATCAGTTCAAGGGAAATCAACTGCTGATACAGTCTCTGAAAAAAAAAAAAAGTCATATATTATGTACTATACATCTACATCTAGTAAACGTCGTGCTAATTACATTTGTTTCATTTAGTGGTATTAAATAACGATCCATTTCTGCTTAACTCTGGCAAGCCAGGAGAACTGCACGTAGAAACCCCATACCAAAGCAGTCTGGTGTTGGTCTCTTTGCATCCCTCACCAACACCAGCCTGATTTATGATAAACTTCCTTCCTTCCAGCTCACGCTTGCGACAGGAACAACTCTGCAATCTCAAAGGCCGTTTTAAAATCGGAACAAATAGCCAGTTTAACATCATAGGTCAAATATCCTTCAAGAGGTCCAAGAAGCATGCCATTGACTTCAGTAATGACTCAAAGGTCACCATTCGAAGGGCAGAGATTCTTAGAAACTAAATATTTACTGCCAGAAAACCTGAGAGAATCCCCACAGCTGCCTTAGCCTTCTCTGAAAAGCTCTTTTGCATCCAGAGAAGGAAAGATTCATAACGGTAAATCGTGTACCCACACAGGAACTGCAGAAATTGCTTCCTTGGAGGCCTCTCTGCCGGTGGCAACTACTGAGGCAGCATGAAATGAGTTCCACCAACCTCTCCTAGGTGACCCTGCAGCTCCTGCCTCTTAACCCACGCTTGCTCGTCCTTAAAACCTGGAGAGCAGCCAGTTGGTCATCCATCCTGCACGCTTTTACTGACAAGAGGAATATGCAAACACCAGCTTCGGCTAATGACAAGCAGATATTAATGCCTTCACATCTCTAAATGGAGATCAGAGCCGTCCTCCAACCCAAACATTAACTTTTCCCGCAGCGAACAGACACAAATCAGAGTGTGCTGCAACTGTAACCACAAAATTGGTGAGGTTGTGTACAGTCCAACTGTTCCAGCTTCATGAGTCCTTCGCCAAAAAATGCTTTCAAAGAAACTGAGAAGGCAAAAAAAAAAATCACGATGGCCCTAAAACTCCGAAACGCACATTTTCCACTTGTTTGACTGCGGAATCAGCAAAATGTACAGAAACTTCCACCTAAACTTCCCGCTGTACACGTAGGCATGGGGCATTCCATCTCCTCTGAATCTAATAAACAACAAGAAAGGCAGAAATATTTGATGCTGAACCTCTGCTCAGCTCACTGCAAGCCATTTGTTAGCAGCACTGATGGGGTGTTCGTTTAAATCCGCATCACAGCGCTCTGCCAGGTGACTGTTTTACTGACAGTAATTCCGTGTTATTTTTCTAAACTGGGATAATCTTGACATAAATACAGTAAGGCGTTTGAAAGTTTCTGTCTTCAACTTTGCACTCTAAAAATCAGTTTCAAGAAATTCTGAATAAAAACCGCCGCCAGAAGTTTTAGGCTCCCCCAAAAACCTCCCAGTTAGCACTCTAACAATCAGAGTGGAACAATTCTTTCCTAAAATTATCATCTGAACAGGAAGAGTGAACCAACAATGCTCTAAAACATAGTTGTTTGGGGGTTGGGATTCTTTTGTTATTTCACATGCATTCTTTTACAGCTTTTTGCTAATTTTTAATCAAAAATTAATTTGTAGGAATGTAATACTGGTAGTAACCAGCACAAAAAGACAGACTATGGCTCGTGCTGGATTAAGTGGACGTTTTACACTACTGTATACTCTGCTTGGATTTGTCTGCTTTTTAGACACTATACTTGGTAAAAGGCAGAAGAAAAGGGAGAGGACAGGGAGAAGTGCAAAAGTAAGACATATTTATCATCGGAGGCTCTGGAGCTTCAAGTCAGCACATTATATAAAATTAATCTTGCCAGCTCCTGGTACTTAGCTTTTTCAGCAAGGAAGGCATTAGTCACAGTCAGTAGCTCTAGAGACAGGCACAGCACCACAGAACCACCAGAACAGGCACTAGGAAGAAAGAAGGACTGATGTACAAGGTGAGATTGTACCTCGTTAGATGTGCACCCGTTTGAAGATACAACACAGGTGTCGTATCAGGTGGAGGGCACACCGGAAACAGCAGCAGCAAGGGTACCTCCAACATCATGGGGGCTGGAAGGAGCTCTCAGCCATCACCAAGAAACGGTGTTCTGTCAACTAAATAGGTCACAGGGAGCATTGAGGGGCCCGTTTCAGAGATCCAAAGGCAATTTTCACTTAAGTAGCAGCTTAAAAGGAAAAAAAAAAAAAAAAACACACACCCACCCATGTGCAATAGTTCATTTTGTTCCACAGGATCCAGGGAGACTCCTTGTCTCATGACAGATGAAGCAAGGACTGCTACTCCGAAGGGATGAGGTCCTGTACCCCGAAGAAAGCACTGCACACTAGATTATAACTACAAATCCTAATGCTAACATTCGTACAGTCCACACTGCAACGTAATGGCGATAAAACCTCTTGCCCTACTATCAGTATTTATAGCTGAGGAACTCGGGATGTTTTCTGTGCAACTGATAACAAATTAATAACAAAAGAAGCAAGCAGCTTTCAGTAGGAAAGTAAAGCTTCACATTGCTTTGTCACATGTTTTATTCAACTTTACTGTTCTAAATTCTACCAGAGTATTACCTAAAAGCTGTTCTATAAAGCAAATATTTTTATGAACATCGGCTAAAGCTGGCAAAAATAGCAGATCGTTTGCTCTGTCATTCCAGTCACTGGAAGGCATCACGAAGCCATACCTTCCCGTCACCTCTCTTCAGGACACAAGGGTTAATATACTATGTTCAACCTTTGAGCTTCATAGCTCAACCCTAATAACCGTGTAGAGGGAAAGATAATTAATGGCTGATCAGAGCTGTGGGTAGAAAAGAACCAAGTGTCTAGTCAGAGACTGGTTATTTTTCTCCTATCAGATTATTTACCTGCAAAAGCCAGGTCACAATTAAGCCTGCAAACAGCAATTACAACTGTTAAAAAAGACGTTTCACATTGAGTCACGTGTAGGGTTGTGCTCCTTCAGGACTTTTTTAAAACAGTGCAACTAATAGCCCCCTAATAACTTGGTAGTCTTATTCTCACAGCAAGGATGAGGAAAAAAAAAAAACCCCTATTGCTAGATAAAAGCCTTAGCTCAAGAAAAAAGAAAGACCAAGTGGTGGGCAAGAACAGCATCTTTGCATCAAAGTTACCAGAATATAAATCAGGAATATAAAAAAAGTCACTGAAGTGCTTTGATGTGCCATCAAATTCCTGTACTTATAATAATAATAATAACGATAGATGGCAAAGTGGAATATGAAGTGATGACAATAGTTCAACTGCATCCTATTCTTCATCTACCTTTGCTTCCCCCCCATAATTTTTGATTTTCTGCCTGGAGCTCTCCTTCTCCTCTAGCCTGGAAAACAACTAGCTTCCCAGTGAGATTTATTTATACAGATCAGCAAGTTATCAAGTTGACTTTCAATATCGCTTAACTTGAACTTCATTAACTGATTTCAAAAAGATGAAGTTATTATGCTTACAATGTCCTTTCAACCTGTAATATTTTTCAGTCCTGCAATGAATTACATAGATATTTTTCATGGCGAGAGCTGGAAGGATTTTACATTCAATATACAATAAATCAAAATTTTTCTACCAAGAAGTTGCACAGATTTCCACGGCTTATCTCATGTTTATGTACCAGCTCTTCATGCATTTCAAACAGCCTACAAGTAGAAGTTGAGGGACTCCAAAATACCATTGCAGCAGGAGAGAAGATAGAGTAACAACAACAAAAACAAAAAAAAAAAAAACACACAAACCTTCTTTTCTTCTTTTTTGACTTGTTATGTTTCTTCAGACAACAGACAAGCTAGAGACAATCTGTTCATTCCTACAACCTTCAGGCTGGAAAGCTTGCAGAGACTGCTAATGAGGGTGGGAAAAGCCTCATAACTCAGCGATTATCATGACTAACAATTAATATTAAGGTAAAAATTCATCCCAGTGCAGAGATAAAGCCGGAGCCGGAGAGCTGAAGTCGTAAATACAACTCATAAAATGCAAGTGTGCTAATCACTTCAGATTAAATAAGTTTCATGCATATTATTTCCAGTGCTGGCAAACCAAGCCGGTCACTAACAGGTAAGCATAACTGTCTCCAAATGAACTGTATTGGAGAGTGCTTTTTCCAAGGCAAATTGAGGACAAAATAACTCGTGTAGATGTGTTTTTAATTACTTCTTGCTTACAAACAGAGAAAAAGGGAAATACTAGAATTAAATTAGCCTAACCTGAAAACAAGATTCATGAGATACCAGTTAGTACTATGAAAACTGAAAATGTCTTGAACTTGGAAAGTATGACAATAAAAGATTGAAAGCTGTATTTTTTTATTTTGGAAAGCTGTATTTATTTATTTTACTTTGTTTTCTTTAGAAAAGCTTGAAGGAGCCAGAGTAACAGAGCTGGAGCGCATTAAAAAATATTATTAGACAACAAGCGGAGGGTTTTTTTATGTGTTCAGTGGAAAAGGAGGTAAGGGCTTACTTTACTTTTTAGCCAAGGCAACTCAGTAATGATAGACAAATAAAGAAATGCATCCCTAGTGAGGCACATGTTTCCCATCAGCTTCTGCAGACACCCATACACTAGGGTCTCCATGTACTCTAGGGTAGCACTCTCAGAGCGCTACGATGGCAATTCAGCTTGCTTCACGTGTCTGCAAGCCACATATTTCCACGTTCCCAAGTGTTGGTGAGTCAGAATCCTACCCGAAGCGTCATCAGCTCTAACTTGTGGCTGGGAAAAATCACATCCTGAAGGAGACAAACAGCGCTCTGTGCTGCCATCAAACTCATATACTACTCCTATATTGGGGTACACAGTGAACACGAAGATATACCTATTATTCGCTCATCACATGGCGAAGCAGATTCCATCTAGTGTAGAAATCCACACAAATTATGTAAATACTGCCTTGAAAAGTACCGTGGTGCTTCGACACTGTAATTCCAAGAACGAACAGCCCTCTGTGGTGCACTCTATTATATAAAATGTCAGCCTAATCATAGCAATTTGGCTTTACGAGTGTCGCCAAATCCCTTAAATGAAAGTAAAAACGTGGATAAAAGTATTTAGGATGAATCAATTACCCACCTGCCTCTCTTCGAAGGACAAACTGAGAAATTCATTACGTCTAACTGACCGCAACGATAAACAATTCCTTAGGAGAAACCAGTATTTGTTTTAAATCCTGAAAGCAACACTGTTCTATGCTTAGGTGTTCTTGTCTAATCCTCTCCTCTCCACTGATACTGGAGTAATTTAGGAGACAGCCAGCTCCTAACCTTGAGGAGTAAGACTCCATAAAACCGGAGTCTGATTATTTTTCAGCCCAGGACAAAATTTAAAAAAAAAAAAAAAAAGCCTGAATCTCTCATCTGAGCCACCGTTTTTACTTCCATGCTAGTCCAAAGTAGGTCATGAAAACAGCATCTCCACCAAACTCGTTGCCCTAGATCCAAAGCCCTCAGCGCCCTGGTCAAACTGGAGCTGCGTGTTCCCAGTGTGCTCGGGACAGGAGAGAGAAGGATGTCCTGCAACAGACACACCATGTGTATCATTGACTGCAAAAGGAAAAAAGCATGATGCTATAATTACAGAAAGAAAAGGATCCGCTATGTAGAGAAAAACTGAATGGCGTACAGAAACAGTCAGCAGAAACAACCCACCTTTGAAGAAAGATAAAAAACAACATCTGTTCACAATGCTATTTACAAAACAATTTCACAAGTGCCTGTGTGGTATTAATGCTTTTCTCAAGGTCCTTTCTTACAGCATCCTTGCCAACTCAGACGGCCGTATCCGTATTGTCTCATATCCTGGCCTACTCAATCTAGCTAAATAATACAGAGGAGTACTTTGTGAAACTGTTTGTTTAAAATTACTCTCTTGAGCATTAAATGCCAAAAGGAAATATGGAAATGGTGACTCCCACACAGAGGAGCGACTAGCTGATTCAAAATTGTTTTATTTTTAATGAGTGTGTGTGCAAATCCGAGTCATGTTCTTTATCTATTCATAAAATTATTCTTAAAATGAAATTAATCTTAGACACCATCACTCTATCCAGCTTTGTGGTCAGAGAAATCCGTGGCTTTTTGGCTTCAAACCAAAGCTCTGTTTTGGACTATCAGCTTCTTGTTACTTAGCAATGACTTCTATCACCCCACCAAGAAACGAGGAAGAGACGTTTCAACACACGTTACTGTTTCTCCCTTCAACACCACTTTTACCAGGTATCAAAAAACCCCTAAAAAAGTCCACAAAAAAACCCCAAAACCAAACAGGTCCGCAGTGAGACTGACTGGAAATGTTTCAAAATCTCTCTCCTTTCAGACCCCCGCCTCATCCATCTGACCAGTAAATCCTGTGAATAATATGGCATTGTAACATGCTTTAGAAGAGCGCGAGAAGTTCTAGTAACAACCCTTTTAAATGATGAAAAAAGCTCTACTGAAGAAAAAGCTTTTCAGAAAACAGTTGCTGGCTCAAAGCAGAAAAGTTAGCTCTGATGAACCAACCTGATAGCTTGCAGCAGGCAGGCTGCAAGTAAGCTTTGGAGTCCCCAGCGCAAAGACATGGAGCTGTTGGAATGGGTCCAGCGGAGGGCCACAAAGATGATCAGAGGGATGGAGCACCTCTGCTAAGAAGACAGGCTGAGAGAGTTGGGGTTGTTCAGCCTGGAGAAGAGAAGGCTCTGGAGAGACTTTAGAGCCCCTTCCAGTCCCTAAAGGGGCCACAGAAAAGATGGGACACACACTTTTTACAAGGGCATGCAGTGATAGGACATGGGGTAATGGCTTCAAACTTCAATGGCTCAAAAGGGGAGATTTAGATTAGATACCAGAAAGAAATTCTTGACTGTGAAAGTGGTGAGACACCAGCTCAGGTTGCCCAGAGAAGCTGTGGCTGCCCCATCCCTGGAGGGGTTCAAAGTTGGATGGGGCTTTAAGCAACCTGGTCTAGTGGGAGGTGTTCCTGCCCACGGCAGGGGGTTGGAACTCATTGATCTTTAAGGTCCCTTCCAACCCAAACCATTCTACGATTCCATGATTCAATCTCATGCAATGTTGCAGCTAAAATGAAGTCTGGATATTCACATAACGCTTACTCCTACTGCCTTCACTTGCCTGGAAATGATCTCAAGCACCATGCCCTCTGCTTCCTCAGTCCTTCTGCGCAATGCATGGCACTGACCATAGCTTGAAGGAAAGCCAAAGAGCACTCCATCATAAGTTTTGTACTTTATGAACTGCCTGGAAGAGTGGCTTATCTGGAACTTCCAAGAGGAAAGGAAAATTCTTTAATATATTCTTTTAATTCAGAGGGCAGTATTTGGAACTTGTTTCACTGCTAGCAATATACATTGCTCATAACACAACTCTTAAGATAGAGGCTAGATTTGGTTCTCTTGAATCCCTTACACCCAAGTCCAAGCGAAGAATCCTACGCTCCTCTTAAATACAATATCCCCAAACACAGAGGAAAACATACAGCGCTGTACTAGTGTAATTATCAAATCTACTAAATATTTAGACAATGGAATTCCTGCTATCACTGCCTTAGAAACAAGTCCCTTGATAACGGGAATAGCCTTGCAGCAAACACCAGTCTCCCTTGGGAGCTCTTTATGCAGCAGATCGCAAACACGCCAGGCTCCATCGTCCGATGAAATGTTCAACTCCCCCTTTCCCCTCTGCAGGAAGCCAAGAGGATTTCCCAAGTCACATGATAAATTAGAGCATTTTCATTCCAAAAAAGGAACTGCATTTTTTTCCCCCTGGGAAATCTCTGCACTTTTTCAGTTGACTGTTATTTCAGGGAGAAATTACTTTCTCTGCCAGCCTTCCCTCCCATCTATCCCACACAAAAGAGTCTCTGCCACGTTTCGGACAGGTTCCCAATTCATTTAAATTACTTTAAAAAGGTTACTGCTGCACTGCATATTGACTATGTCCGAGTTTTGTCTGGAAATAGAAAACACGAATGGGGCATGGTATATCAAATTGTTCTCAGGGGTGAGCATTACGTATATAATGACAATACAGTAATCATACAGGAAAAGTTTTATATGAAAACCATCACCCAGATCCCAGCTATTGTTTTCTAACATGCAACTTGAAAAACTCCTGCATCACTCTTGTGCCATCTTGGACAGCCCATTTTCTCTTAAGACCTTCATTTGTCAGAATAGTATTTAAAATTGTCATTTTTGGAGTGACTTTGCCAGGCGGAAAACTCACTACCACTTAAATCCAAACATCTAAGAAAAATGACATGGGTAAATTACAAAGATGTAAATTACGAAGATTTTTAAAAAATGGTTTAAGTGGAGAGCGTAACTCAATTTCCTTTTACAACAATCTGTCATGACTAGTTTCTTTAGTTTCAAGACATACTTTAAGAGTCCAATATTCTGATTAAATTTCACAACCTGCATTCTGGCTGATGAATTTGCTGTTCATTCTACAGATTTCAGCTGCAAGTCAAAAAGAACGCAGCATCATTAGGAGTCATTTTTGGCAAAACAAAATGAGGGCTTAAGACAATTAATCACTGTGCCTTAACGAGGTCGTCTACGGTACACCAGTCGAATGAGAGGTAGGCACACAGATTAAGGAAGCCACGTAGAAGAGAAGAGCAGATGACACGGAATAAACAGTCATGGTTCAGCAGATCCCGCCAATTCACTTCTCAGCTGACAGTGAGCAAGCCCATATGTCAAGGGAGTACCTCCTGCTCATCGGAAGCTATACCTTTTACAAATCATTGACAAAGCCATGAATTTACAAGGACCATATGTCGGGTTCTAACGGAACGGTTCCTAAAGTTGCTCTTCCAGCCGTTCCCAAAACATACAAATCTCAAACGTAGAAACGAGGTGTCTCCATTGCTACATTTAGGGAACACATTTTTCCTTTGCAGCTCCAAGGTATGGTAATAACCGACATGAGCTCATCCAAATCAACTCACTACTAAAAGAAGGCAAGCTTTGCCTAGCTCAGTGCTTTTCAAGCTTAATATGATGATGCAGAACAGAGAAAACATGGAGCAACTTTAGGCTCTTTTCCAGCAACTGACCTAGAAAATTGGGGGATGAGCTGGAAACTCCCGGCACAATCTGGAAGGAAAGGATGCTGTTTGCCAGCTGCCGACCCTGCCGTCTCTTCATTCATGAACCACTTACTGAGCTTCCCCACCTGAAATTGCATGCACATTGATCCAAGAAATCCAGTTATTTTGCAGTTTTTGGTATTTTCCAACCCGTGTACGTCAACTAATTAAAGGTAAATCCACTAGCAAAGGTGTCCTGACCTAACTCCACATGTGGATGCTCTCCCTCACCCCATTTCTACAACCTCACACCACTTTGAGTCTATTTAAGTTTCAAATAACAGAAAGAGCAGCAAGCTACTTACGCATCTTGGGACCTGTGTGACAAAAGCAATCGAAATTGTTACCATAGCATTATTCCAAAATCCTCTCAAAACAGCAATACATTCCACAAAGCTTTTCTTAAACCCTATAAAACTTCTTAGGCTATGACCTCAGAGTGCATTATTTTATTCCCACCAGGCTGCCGGACAGAACGCAAGACTGACAATCATCCAGAGGGTATTTTATGGTGGTCATCCCCTGGTAGATCCTTCCTAAGTTATCTACCCAAGTGAAATCTGATTTTTAATTATTCCAATAAGCAGTTTCAGAGATTTGACAGTTTCTTCGTTGCATGGCAATCCTTTCCTCCTGGGGAAGTCAACAGAAGTAAATCGCTGAAACAAGTTTGTTGGCCGTGGTTTTTTTTCCTCTCCCGCTTATGCAAGTTGTTCTACATTTCCTAATTCCTTAAGAGCTGCCAAGAATGCAGAAAAAGACAACGGACATGCTTCGTATTCTACATGAGACATAAATGATACCCCACAGGCTTGCCCTACTGGAAAATAATTCCACGTCACATTCAAGTGCTG
The DNA here is from genome assembly GCF_964106895.1 of Numenius arquata. Lineage (NCBI taxonomy): Eukaryota > Metazoa > Chordata > Aves > Charadriiformes > Scolopacidae > Numenius > Numenius arquata. Next base: position 19,472,465 of record NC_133585.1, on the reverse strand, counting down.
CACATTTTCATCTTCATTAAAATGACATCTCATTTTGATGACCAATTGAGACCTTAATAACAGGAAGAAAACCCTTTGCCAAAACTTTAATAGTAAAGGGACAAGTAATTTCCTTTTCTTCATTAAATACTCAAGGACAAAACAGTCCTTAAAGCCAGATCACTCTAGTTCGCCCTCAAAAAGCAAGTACTGAAATACGATCAACAGCACATCAGCAGTATCACAGGTGGTCTCTCAGCCAGAGAGCACTTCAGAGATTAGAAGCCTTCCCCCATGGTGAGCAGAGAGCACATGGTTTCGTCTAGCAAAATGGTCAAGGACTCTTCCTCATCCCACACAGGGCTACCAGAGGCCACGGGAGCAGAAAGCAGCAGGTGGAATCCCAGGAAGAGTGACCATCCGCTGACACTACAATAAATAAGGAAATAAAAACAAACAAACAAACAAAAAATAATAAAAGGACACAAAAATCTGAAACCATTTCTACATTCCCATGGACCTACAAATGGGAGAATAACTTAAATTACAGATTTGTGTCATCTGTATGCCGTTTTATAGAATGGCAAGCAAGTGACTCATAGCACAAATCTGAAATGAAATCATAAAAGTTACGTTTCGCCCTCAAGACTGGGTGGAACCTAGTCGCATGAAGTTTCATCTTTAAAATTACTCTAAAAACAGCTTTAGAAAATGAAAAAAAAACCTCTCGGGGTTTTTTTTTCTCCTTTTTTCTTTTTCAGGCTTGACTCTGGTAAGGAGAACCAGACCCATCCTGTCTGAGGGCAGCTGAGAAATACTCCCCATAGGAAAAGAGATCTGTCCTGAAATTTTTGTATTAACGACTGGATCAATTTTACCATGACTGTAAATTCCTTTCTCATCACAGACTCTACATACAAAGTCTTGATTATTCCCACAGGCTGAGTTATAAATAAAAGAAAATGGAGTATCATCCAATAATTGCCAAAAAAAAAAAAATAAAAAATCCAAATTCTACTCCTTTCTGTACAGCACTCCTCTTTCACGTAAAGAGAGCCCTGGAAGGGTGTTCTCCAGACGCTTCCAAATAAAGCTTTTTTCCTATTCACTGAATGAATAGGCACATCAAAAGCTACAAAATGCCTTTTTTTTTTTTTTTTTAAATCCTTAGTTCAGCCTCACTTCAAAACCTATATCACTCTGTAAGAATGAATATGACCAAGAGAACGTTTCAGCCACTTTCATACACCAAAAAATTACTTGCTGGTCAACCCCCTCTAAATTTTTGTTTGTGAAAAAAAAAAAAATTAAAAAATCACAACACAATCTAACAACAAAAAAAGGTAAAAAGCACCAAATTTTCAACTTAGTACCGGTATTCCATTGCTCTGTAATTAGCTAAGGACAGACTCCCTCCTCTCATTTGAAGTCAAAACATCGAAAAAATTTTCTTTCCTTCTGAACCTTTCAAAACAGCGTTGAGCCGTAGCCTTCCCTCCGGCAGTGAATCCGGGATGCGGTGGCAGACCTTGCTTTGCCTTGCATTTTAATCAATTTAGGCAGCACTGGAGCGGGCAAGCGGTGACAACAGTTACAGAAATTGTGATGTTTTTGCCAGCCTCTGCCAGGGTGAGGCAAGCGAGGAGTTGGTGGGACAGCAAGCATGTGCACATGGGAAGGAAGAGAGGGAAAAAGCAGGAGAAAAGGGAGGTTTGGTGGACAGACCCACCTTTACAGTCAAATCAACACTTCCTAGGGCTTCCTGAACATTATAAATATTCTGCTGGGTTTGTATTTATTTATATTGAAGTTCAAGCCACATCCCACCTTCTAAAGGGACACCAGACACATCTCCTCCTGGTATGCAGCACGCGTGTCACTGCGTCTAAGGATGAGGGATGTCCCAGCATGGAAAACGTTTGAGGCTGGGGTAGGCAACAACTGCAGCCACAGATCTGGCGAGAATAATGGTTTTATGACCCTTCAAACGACTGGAAAGCCACCAGTTCTTTAGCTTTTTAATCATTCATTTGGAAATTACAGTTAGCAGTATGCAAGGTCAGGAAAACAGAAGTTCCGTTAATTAAAGCAGCCTGCCAGTTTCCATCCTCAGCAAAAATACAGAAACCACACCAAAATATTCTTTCAAAGTCTCACCATCCTGGCAGCCAGTCGTCTCCCCCTACATGAGTTTTGTGAGCCTCAAGTTTCACCTGTTAAATAAATTTCTTTTGAGAGATGGGCAACAGTAGGGCAATAAACTGCTGCTTGTGACAGGGAGGAACGATGGTTCCAGGGGCCACCAGGGAAATTATCACCAAGATCCTGAGCAACAGCTTCTCTGGAAGTGGATGCTGCAACAGTTTTAGCCATAACGTGGGGAGAAAAAGTAAATTATCACTGAATACACATTGTATCTATGCCAAGTAAAGGACAGCTTCAGCATGATGTCCGCTCCATCTCCCTCCTCAAGGGTTCTCACATCCCAGGACAGCTTTCCTTGGCACAGAGTCCTCTCATCTTTGTGGGATACGCTCTCCACCGCATCCTTAATACAGGGCAACCTGCACCAGAATCCTACCCCCACCTGGAGGGCTGATCGACACAAGCAATCCTGGTCCTCATCTGGAGCAGAGATAAAAACCGCAGGTTGCCCTTGAAACTTCAAATTTGACTGCAGTCCAATTACACTGAGTTTCTCCTTTTGAGGCTTAGAAGTTGTCACTAGGAGTCATCATTCTACCCGGAATTGCTAGGATTAACTACCATACGAACACCATGGAATCATAGAATCGTCTAGGTTGGAAGAGACCCTTGGGATCATCAAGTCCAACCATCTACCCTACTCTACAAAGTTCTTCCCTATATCATATCCCCCAACACCACATCTAAAGGACTCTTAAACACATCCAGGGATGGTGACTCAACCACCTCCCTGGGCAGCCTGTTCCAATGCCCGACCACTCTTTCTGTGAAAAATTCTTTCCTAATGTTCAGTCTAAACCTACCCTGTTGGAGCTTGAAGCCGTTCCCTCTCGTTCTGTCATTAATTACCTGTGCGAAGAGACCAGCACCAATCTCTCTACAGTGTCCTTTCAAGTAGTTGTAGAGGGTGATGAGGTCTCCCCTCAGCCTCCTCTTCCTCAAACTAAACAGTCCCGGCTCCCTCAGTCGTTCTTCGTACGATTTATTCTCCAGGCCCTTCACCAGCTTCGTTGCCCTCCTCTGTACCCGCTCCAGCACCTCCATATCTCTCTTGTATTGAGGTGCCCAAAACTGGACACAATACTCCAGGTGTGGCCTCACCAGTGCTGAGTACGGGGGCACAATCACCTCCCTACTCCTGCTGGTCACACTATTTCTAATACAAGCCAGGATGCCGTTGGCTTTCTTGGCCACCTGGGCACACTGCCGGCTCATATTCAGCTGCTTGTCAATTAGAACCCCCAGGTCTCTTTCTTCCAGGCAGAAGAGGGCTTCCAGGGCTTCACATACAGCCGAGCTCGTGATTTTCTACGGGTATTTTTTTCCAGATCGGAACCAGAAGATTACATCCCAATCCAACATAACTCAACCACTGGCACTAAGAAACGCAGTAACAAGAGACTCTAATCTTTGTCGGAAGCAAGACGCAAAGATTAGGCATTCAACACCCAAAAGCAAAGCGTTTTATTTAAGTCCTTTGTCTGCCACCGTATATTCCAAACACATTTATGGCTTACTTCTTTGGGAAGTGTTTCCACAAAGGACTGCTCCCCTGGTCCACCGCATCTCAGCGGTGTGGAGCTCTCGCCCTTGGCGGGTCACCCTCAACCCCCGCAGCACCCAGAACAAGGAGGAGTCAAAGAAGGGGCTCCCCTTTCTCCATAAGGAAGTTTCCTCTGAGGAACATCCACTTTAATTCTCTCTCCACATTCCTCCGAGGGCAAGCTAACAGGAAAATAGCAGCAATTTTTGTATTAAGTCCTAGAAATTACTGCAAGACAAAGGCTTTAATTAATAGGTAGTACCATGATTTACGGCTGCCAGGCTTCCCACCAGTTGATAACCTATCAAACACTGCTAGACAGAGAACTACCACCTCATCACTCCCCAAGGGCTCCATTCCCATCCCACTCCCATTGCTTAACAAGTCAGAGCACAGGGTTGCGCTTCCGTACCCCTACGGCACACCTCGAAACAGCCCAACTTTTTGCTGACCACCACCAGCCAGGCTTCTCCCCACCACTCTTGCTGCTTCTCCATCCTTTGCAAATCCTTGCTTGAAACTAGCAGGTAGAAAAAGAAACCAGAGACACGATACTTTCATTCCACCTCATCTTGCTTGCCGGTACTGACTTTTGCCATTCCTGGTCTTCTCATCAGCAGAAGTTACCTTGGCCTGATTAAACGAACTGCCTCTCTCGCCTCTCATCTTCACATGTGACCTCCCAGCAACGCATGTTGCCCCCACCCATTTAAACCAAACGCCACTACTATTGATGTTTCACACTCACCTCCAAAGCTGTAGCCATCCCCCCCACTCCCCTTGACCTTACAGCCCCTCCAGCCTGATCCTGCAGTTCCTCCACCACAAAGAACAAGAGGGAATGGCTTCAAGCTCCAGCAGGGTAGGTTTAGACTGAACATTAGGAAAGAATTTTTCACAGAAAGAGTGGTCGGGCATTGGAACAGGCTGCCCAAGGAGGGGGTTGAGTCACCATCCCTGGATGTGTTTAAGAGTCCTTTAGATGTGGTGTTGGGGGATATGATATAGGGAAGAACTTTGTAGTGTAGGGTAGATGGTTGGACTTGATGATCCCAAGGGTCTCTTCCAACCTGGATGATTCTATGATTGATGCTCGCTGACTCTCTTCCTCCTCTTCCACAAGGCTTCTTCCACTCTCACATATGTTTAAGTGAGACTGGGAGAGCAGAAGGAGATGCAACCTCAGCTACTTCTGCTGTTAAGTCCATTTATTCAGTGCTGTCGTATTCTCCCAACGCAACACACCCTCCAGCCCCACTTTTTACACAGTTATGCCAACTGGCTCTCTCCTTGCCTTTCACAGCCCTCCTGTGAAGGCCACCATCGCCACTTTCAGAGAGGAAATTCACAAGTACCGGTAAACCCTTCCTCCTACCTGCTGCTTCCTATCCCAAGAGCAGTAAGTAAAATTCTCATTCAGATTTTCTGCATCCTCCTCCCGAGATCTCTCACAGCCTGTGAAGGACAGAATGTGAAGACTCGCTGGGTCCTCCATAACTGCACTTCTATCTGCTGATCCCACTGAGCCTTCCCAACTCTCTCGGCATTCAAAACTCTTAAGCAAGCTGTGAAAGCTTCATTCAAGCCCTGCAACTCCCAATCTTACCATATTCCCATCTGAACCTTCATAAACCAAGTTATTTATTCAAAAGTTCAGACCTCCTTGCCCACTCTACTGTTTGATGTTATCAAAACCTCAGTCTTTGCCCACCTGGAGGGGTTTGTTTGTTTTAACGTACTGCCCTCACAGTAGTCTGTTGGTCCATGCTCTTCCAGCATATTTTATATTCCTTTTGAAAGAACTCATCCATAAGTCCATTTAGCATTTCTGCCCTCTTTCAAGAAAGCCCATTTAATTTATCACCTCTGCTGGAAATCAGCCATCCTGAGAAGTAACAGAGTAGAATTTATTGTACTAAAAACAATACTGTACAGACATACCCAATATAACCACTCTATTAATTACACCTACATTACACAGACTCTTTCTATTTTCTCATATCATCTATCGACTCAGGGAGCTTATACAGTCCAGACCTATCACCGAGCAGGATCAATTCTTCATCATCATCTTCAAATTCATAACTGATTGATGCGAGTCTAACTTGTCCTAAACACCTCCAATAATGATGATCGAACAGTTTTCCTGGGAAATATTTCAGCATTTCACTACTCTTACTGTCAGTAAAAAGATTCCTAGAACCTAACCGAATCCTTCTTTCTCACACCGAAAGCCCAGTAATTCTTCTCCTACACAACACAGATTTTCTGTTTTTCTGCTTCCTCTTTGCAGCAACCTCCTTTCAGTTTTCTCTTTATTATGAAGAGCTCCGGTTCCTGTAATTTCTCCTCGGAGATCACTTATTCTAGGATTCGGCAGCTCTCGGGTCTCTACTCTCTCCCACCAGTCCACATAGTTTCTCAAGTGCAGCGTGATGGAAAGGATAACTCATCTTTTTTTCTGTGAGGAGATAAATAGGCACATTACAGATCCTGTCAAAAGGAACAGTTAGGATACTGGGTACCAACCTGCTCACAGCAATCAACACCTACCGAACTACTGAACTGACTTGTGTACAATCTCCCTATCAAAAAAAAAAAAGAAAAAAAGAGGAAAAGCCCCCAAAAATTAATCACTGCAATGCCACAAATGGCGAACAGCCAAGCTGCCAAAAATCAAACTGTAGAGCCCAACCAGTACTAAAGGCAGAACAACTTTCTAATCGTCAGCCCAAGGGACACAAGCAAAATCCTCCTCCTTCCCCGAGCACCTGAAGGGGAAGGCTTTGACAGTATGATTTTAGCACACACCCCCCTTAAGCCACGTCAACTCAGCTAGGACCACGGCAGCAGCAAAGCATCAGGACGTTTCTGAACGGTTGTTTTTAATCTTCTTGCACTGCTACACTCAGCCTGACTAGCGGAATCAAGCGAGAATCTGGGTCTCTTCAACTAATCGCAGAATCATAGAATGCTATGGGGTTAGAAGGGACCTCTGGAGATCATCTAGTCCAACCCCCTGCCAAAGCAGGTCCACCCACAGCAGGTTGCACAGGAACGTGTCCAGGCGGGTTTGGAATGTCTCCAGAGAAGGAGACTCCACCACCTCTCTGGGCAGCCTCTTCCAGGGCTCTGCCACCCTCACAGGAAAGAAGTTCCTCCTCGTGTTTAGGTAGAACTTCTTATGTTCAGGTTTGTGCCCGTTTCCTCTTGTCCTGTCCCTGGGCACCACTGAAAAAAGACCGGCCCCAGGTCAACACAAATTTAGATAAATAACTTATTATTTTCTGGGCCGGGCTACTAAAAGAGACAACTCAATCGATAGTTAGGAAAGCTGAAAAGGCTGTTCCACACCCGACCAGAACCCAGGGTACCAGTAGCCTGGCTCGTCAGGCTGGTTATCGACGAAGTCTGAAGCCGAGGCTGCAGAAGTCACGCTCCGCATGTGTGTGACTGACCGACCGCTCTGCAAATAGGGGACTGATGCAACCCAGACACTCGATACCCACAGAACCCCCGCCACCCCCTCGCTGTGAAAACAGACCAAGGCCGTCAGGGGAACCAACGGCACCCCAAAAGGTAACCACACAGCACAAACTCTTAGCCGCTCTTTAAACACGCACCCGGGGGGACCCAGCCTTCTACCTGCCCTTCCCAAAGGAGCCCACAGCCCTGCTCCATCACCTCATTAATACAGGATTTCGACAGCTTCGGGTCGTTTCGCAATTAGCGGCTTCAGCCAAACGAGCAGCGAGCGACAGGTGCACACCTCCGGCGGCAGCTTTTTTTTTTTTTATAGGCAGCAATAAAACAGACTGTGGCAAAAACTAGAAGAATATCCCACGGTTACATACTGTTCCCTTAGTTTAGAAAGGGATAAAAAAAAATAAATAAAATAAATAAAACTCCCGGTATTTTTAGCAATAAAAAAAAAAAATCTCTCGAGCTCCAAGACGCAACCTGCCGCCTTTATAGGGTTTTTTTTCTGCCCTAAAGACACATAGTAAGCAAGGGGTGCGCTGCCAGGCTGCTTTTTCCGGCAAAGCATGCTGCTTATGCGGGGGCAAGTGAACAAAAATTGGGGTTTTTTTTTATTGTGTCCCCCACCACCACCACCACCACCACCTCTCCTCCCAAAAAAGCCGCACCAACCTGGATGACACCGCCCGGGAGCGGTTTTCGGGGACACCCCCACCCCCCGACACCCCTCCCCGAGCGCCTCTGCCCCGGCTGACCTTGAAGGGAGGGGGGGGGGAAGCGGCAAAAAAAAAGAAGAAGAAAATGATAAAATACATTTTTTTTTTTTTTTCCTTTTTTAAAGAGGCGAAGATCCGCTGGGCGCTGGCGCTCGGCCCCTCCTCTCCGTGCCCGGTGTCCGATGCTCTCCCCACCGCCGCCCTCCCACCCCGGCCCCCTGTCCCCCGTTTCCCCCCAGTCCCTGTGTGTCCGTCCGTTACCGCCCCCCCCCACGAAGCCTGTCGCGGCCCAGGGCGCCACCTGGCGGCCGACCCCCGCCGGGACCCGACCCCCGCCCCGGCAGCCCCGGCCCCAGTACGGGCGGGCTGCGCCCCGCTCTCCGGAGGGAGAACGCGCGGGCAGGGCGGGCTCGCCCGTTACCGGAACGGCGGGAGGGCCCGGGGAGGGGTGGGGGGGAGTGTATGTGCGGGGGGGAAGGGCTGCCTCGCCGCCCAAGAGGGGCCGGGGAGGGGCTCGGCTGCCGCCGGCCGCCCCGCTCAAGTTCCGCTAAGAATAACGCCCAGCTGCCGGGGGCGGCCGCCGCTTCACGGGGCGGGAGCTGGGCCCGCCGCCCGCCTGAAGGGCACACGGCCGCCGCCTCACTCACCGTCCGGTGTCGCTGCTGCTGCTGCTGTTGGCGGCGCCGCCCCAGCGCCGGGAAGCAACCGGCTGCCGTCAGGGCGGCGGGTTGGCGGCGGCAGAGGAGGAGCGGCAGCGATCTGCCCGCCGTGGCCGCCATCGCGCCGCTGGAGCCGCCTCACGCTGCTGCGGCGGCAGCGGCGGCGATCGCTGCTGCCGCCCGTCCGTTGGAGGGTGGGGGGGGGGGTGGGGGGGGGGAGGGAAGAGCGGCGGGGCGGGGCCGGCCGGCGGCGGCGACCAATCGGAGCTCTGCCTTCGTCGGCACTGGGCTTGTCAAGTCAAGCCGGGGTAGCCAATCGGCGCCGAGCGGATGGCCTGTGCGAAGAGGCGATTGGCCGCTGCGTTCCCTCCCCTGGCGGCGGTGGGCGGGGCGGCGCTCGGGCTGGAGGGCATGGAACTCCTC